>NW_028186867.1:302118-455602 GCF_003343005.1 Rhea americana | reverse complement strand
CATTGTGTTACTAAGTTACCTGTCCCGGGAACTGTGCAATAAAGTCAGAGTATTCTTACCCAGCATATTTTTGTATCTAACGCACCTCATTTGCTTGTCACTTATGTAGGTACTTCAGCTGCTGTCATTAATTGACTCTTATTTTTTGTGGCTTGCAGGTGTAGCTATCTTGCGAGCATATAGCCCTGAGTCATCTTCAGATTCTGGCAATGAAACAAATTCCTCTGAAATGACTGAAAGTTCTGAACTAGCCGCAGCACAGAAACAATCAGAAAACACTGCACGTATGTTTTTGACCACAAGTGAAGGCTACCAACCCCTTGTGGAAGAGCAGACTGAATTTCCCATTGCTAAGAGTCAGACCGGAGGCCCAGGCATGAAGTCCTCACAGCCTTTGGCTGGTCGTCAGGCTGCAGAAATACAATCAAAAGTTGTGCCTTCAAAGCAGATTCTTCATTCAGATAACATGGAAATGGAGCCAGAGACCATGGAAACAAAATCTGTCACTGATTATTTTAGCAAATTGCACATGGGATCCTTGGTATATTCTTGCACTAGTAAAAGGAAAAATAAGATGACTGACAGTGAAGTAAAAGCACCCTCTGATGGCAGTGCTACTGTGAAAAAGCAACAGGGAACTAAAAAAGCAGAGACTGAYGAAGATCTAAAACTTAAATTTGGAACTCTTTCAGCAAGAGACACTCAACGCATAAGCACTTTCAATGTGGAGAGAACTGCCTTTCGCCAAAGATGGTATGCTGCTACTGATGATGGGGCAGCAGAGAAGCCAAGCCCCGAAACAGTCAATGGGAAGACTTTTCCAAGAGTTCCTGTCCTTGGTAAAACAGAAACTGACTGTAAGGATGTAGTGGATCCTGAGGTGGATCAGGATGATACCTCAGGGCTTAGCCAAGGTGAAACTTTTATGTCAGATATGACTCCTGTGTCTTCAGCCAAAGACCTAAATGACATGGAAGATACTGATTTATCTGCAGATGACCATCCTTCAAAGCTTCCAGAAGCTGAGCAGAGCGTAGCTAGACTTTGTGAATATCATTTGGCTAAGCGCATGTCATCTTTGCAAAGTGAAGGCCATTTCTCACTGCAAAGCTCTCAGTGCTCTTCAGTGGATGCAGGATGCAGCACAGGCAGTAGCACATGTGCTACCCCAGTTGAATCTCCTCTTTGTACCTCTGATGTTAAGCACATTATCTCTGACTCATCAGTGAAGGGTATTGCCTATATTCCAGCAGATGAAAGAGCTGCCATTCTTCCAAACCATGGAACAATGTACAAGGACCTGCATCAGCAGCCTGAAGCTGTGTGTCACAGAATGACAGTGCCTGTCGTGCATTCAGCAATTAATGCTGAACCACTGTTTGGCACTTTGAGAGAAGGATGTCATCGGATCCCCAAGATAAAAGAAACTACAGGTACAGCAGTAATAAAGGATTTGTTTTGTTTACTTTTAAAGCTGCATGTTAAGATTGAGAACTAAATATCATATTTGCGTTATCTTTATCTGAAAATATAGCAACAAACTACAGCAAGTAGTCAAATCAGGCTTTCGATGCTTCTATTCATTTTAGTTATAAGGTATTGAGTTGTTCTGATGGGCTGCTTACAAAGATTAATTTTTTAAAAATCTCTCATTACAATTAAAAAATGAATTTTAAGCATATTTTCTGCACATTTTAGATTTACTATTTTGGGGACATTGATGGAGAGGCCTATAGGAGAAAGTATTCTTTGGAATCGTCTCCAAAATTCATCTAGTATGTTCTGTTTGAGTTCCTGGATACTTGTCAAATTGTAAGATGACTTCAGAAGCTATATCAATGTAGCAGAGAAAAACCTGTGATTCATTTATTGTGTATATTATATGATATTTTAGTAAGCTGACAAAAACATGCCAGTGTGAATAAAAGTCACTAACTGTAAGGACGAGAATCTGTCACTATCTTGTTAAGCATGTGTTTAATTTGGCATCTGATTGTAGATATTTCCTTAAAGAATAACTACATCCAGAACCATTACTACATTTTAAGTTCCCAGCTTTCAGAGATTTTATGAAATTAATGTTATTAAAAAGTGTACAGTTTTTCAGAGATAGCATTGGGAATGCTTTCAGTTGGGTTTTAAACATTTCCCTTTTTCCTGGATTGCAATCCACATGTACCAGTARTGCATGAATGCATGAAAATCAAAAAGTAGAGTGGAGTAGGAGCAAAAATGAGCTTGCATGAGAATGTATTTTCTCTGCCAAAGAAACACATAACCAGAACAAAAATTACCATGAGTGCAGTTTTCTGTATGTTCTCAGGTATAGTTACATAAAGAATTTTTAATCTGAAAATATTCCTCTAATTATATAGTAGGAATCCTCCAAGTAGATGTCTTTGTACTTCCTTTCTTTTTAAATGAGTGTATTGTAAGAGAAGGAACAGCTAACTATTCATAAGTTATAATTTGTTGATGGATTTTAAAAGGCATCTTAATGAAATGCAAAAGACACAAGCAAGTATTAATGATTCTTTTGTGAAACATTATGCGGAATGGAGACCATTGGAAATTACCATGAATCCATTTGGCCTGAGCAYTAAAGATATTTAAAAGTTCAGTTTCTGAATGTTATCGGGGTGATGCTTAATTATTCTGTCTGCTCTTCTACTACCCCTAGTGTAGCTTTCACAGAGCCTGAAAAGGGAAGACAAGGAGGCATTCCTACAGCTTTTCCTAGACAGCCTCTAGCTGACTCCATCATGCTATCATCCATGCTATCAGAATCAAAGGTGCCAAGTCAAAATCAAGACTCTTGTGACATTCCCAAAGTAAATCAGGYTTGTGGGGCAACAGTTAGTTTACGGCCATATGACATGATAGGAGGAAGCCTCAGGATGCCGCACAACAGGAAAGTGCTCAGGCGCAGCAGCAGCAGCRTTGGAGGATCTGCAGGCATCGAGATGTTGCTTGAAAAGAAGGCAGCTGCAGTCAGCTTGAAATGTCTCGATATCACCCAAAGAGAGGAACCCAAATCAGAGAGAAGGGTGGAACTTCCCCTGGGCAAAAAGCTGTCAAAAAGTTATTCCCAGAGTTGTGTGTATGTCAGCACTGATAGGAAGGACAGTAAGAGATGTACAGGCACAAGCACCAGTCAGAAGGACTCCAAGCAGTATCGGACGTTGCCATTGCGAAAGCTGGATACCAGCACCTGGAGGTGTCGTGGCCCCTTCAGCTACTGTTTCCTAAGCAGAGGAAACGATGACAATGATGATGAAGATGACGGAGACAGCAATCAGTTTTCATGTCTCTTCGAACCACAGGTCTCATGTGAGCTCGCAGAACCATTTGGCCAATCTTTTTCCACCGAAAATGAGCAGGAAGTCTTGGAGTCCCCCAAAGCTGTTGAGCCCCTGCAAGATGAGGTAATTAATGCACATGAGAAGAGCAGTGCTGATGTCCAGGGTGGCCAAATTGATGTGAATCTCAACGACATGGCATTTGATGCACGAATCACAAGAATAAATGCAATGAAAGAGAAGATATATGCAATGCCTGATGGATTTATTGCAGCACAAAAGGATGCCAATGAGCTACTCTCACTGGTCCGAGCAAGTATGGGCAAGAGAGAAGATGTACATCCAGAAACATATGACCTTAAACTTTCTAAGTACAAACAACTGTTATCTATGGAATCGAGACAGTTGGGAAGTGCCTGCAGGAAAATGGCCATGGCTGATAAAAGCCCTGAGGAAATGCTTTTAGCTATGACTTCCAGCTTTCAAGTACTCTGTTGCTTAACAGAAGCCTGCATGCGTTTAGTTAAAGTTATGAACTCTGAAACACAGCAGCAGGAAATTATAGCTAAGATAGACGAGGTTGTAATAAACTACATTTGTCTTCTGAAAGCTGCAGAAGCAGTGTCAGGCAAGACCTCCAGTGACCCTAGCATTAAACTCTTGGCTCGACATTCGACTACCATGGCCGCTATTGTAAGCACACTAACACGTTCTCTTAAAATGCTTTTAAACAAATAAAATACAAAAGTCACTTCATAATCTACCTTTGCAAAGCCATACATAAAAACTTTTATTTACTGTATGTGTATGAACTAATGTAACAAACTCAGCTCTCTCTGTATATTTTGTTATTTTATATAAAATAGGTATGAGATTAAAAAAAAAGAAGTTAAAGTACTGAACACTGATAAAAATACTGACCAGATCTGTCCTTCTGTTTATACAAAAACAAAAGCCAAAAAACCCCTCTCCCCAGCAGCAGAGAAACAAACAAACAAARAACCCATAGAGGAGCAAATTAATGTTTGGCTATTTTTCATATAGTCAAATTTATGGTTGTATGAAGTGAACTTTTAAAGCCTGTTATGTCAAAGGAGTTGTTTTCAGTTTCATCCAAGTTTTCCCTTGGAGAATGCTCCATGTTTAGAAATAGGAAATAAAATCATAATGTATATAACACAATATTTAATGTTTTAAAATTATAATTTTTAAGCATTGAAAATAGTAAAAAGACATTTAAAATCCAAGAGACTATTATAACTTACTAGAGAATATATATATAATAAATGACTCTTTTGTTCATATTGCCTGAATTACCTGATTCTTCTTTTCTAGGAAGTTCTCTTAAAAAAAAAAAAAAAAAAAAAAAAAAAAAAAAAGTATTGAAAATACCAACTTCAGAGAGTATCTGAGGTATTGAATGTTACAATGTTGCATTTCAGACAGTAATGGTAACTATGGGAGACCGAGTGAAGACATAAAAACCAGAGTGATGATATTCTTTCTGTAAGGAAAGGTCAATGGCATACAGGTCAGATGAGAATGTATAGGGCAGGTCTGCAAACTCCTTGCTTTGTTAAACGAGAGAGAGGACCATCAGGAAATTCCTATGCTGTTTACTGTTTCATCATATATTTATGGTGCATCTGAACAACATGAACTGCAACTATTTTGTTAAATATTTTATACTTCATATTTTACGATTCTGAATGTTTAACTGTAAATAAGTTAGAAATAAAATGAAGTTTTCAGAATACAATAAATATCTCTGAAATGTTTCCAGCCAGAGACAGTACTTCTGTAAGTAACAACAAAGCAGTTTGTGAATAATCTACCCTGTCTGAACCTTTCTGAAAAACATTTTGTGGCCTTGTATTTGAGAGACAGCCAAAGCAAAAGCTCTCAGTTTCACGTGAGAAAKAGGCTTTAACAAGGTCATCTTTCAAACTTCTGAGTTATTCAAGAACAGCAAAAGTGAAGACACACTTGAATACCATCCTCCAAACTGATGTAGGTAATTTTCATCTGTTTTCTGTAATGTCATACGTAAAGAGTATAACACTCAGTTTTGAAAACTTTTCCACTCAGCTTATCCAGAGAAGCTTTCTCTGCTAAACTAGAAAGAGTAAAACAACAAAATTAAAGCTTTTGTTAAGGAAATATTTTGTTACATAGTGCGAAATTTATTGTGAAATCAAGACATTGACTGCAGAGAAGCATCTCCAGAAACTCAGTATCAGAAGCTCCATTTGCTGTCTGTAGGAACAGAATCTGTTTTCCTAGACCAGTTCATTAACATGTAGACCCATTCCTGAGGGCAGCTTAGAGGTAGGCTGCAGATTGAATTATTTGGGTGGGGGGTGACAACAGCCTGCTCCCACATAGTGCTCTATGCATATTCAGCACTCTTGTCCTGGCACCCTGAGAGTGGGGCTCACTGTGCTGCTCTTTGCTGTGTGCATGACTGAAATTCTTTCCGTAGTATCTGAGTATTTTGTATTGGGGGAAAAAAAATCAATGAATTACTGTATTGGTGCATATTCCTTTACTTCTTTGTGAGTTTTGTAAAAGTTTCMTCAGGGATTTGGAAATACTAAGTTTCAGAAACAGATTTAGAAGTGTCACAACTAAACATCAATGTCGATTATAGGGATGTGGCATTTTCTAGGTTGCTAGTCTAGTCCTTGCCATTCCACAACAATGCCTCATACTCCATTTTATAAATTGATCTAGTTGCGTTTCAACTTTAGCTAGATTTTTCTTGTCCCTAGTGTTTTAGAACATTTCTGATTGGAGCTAATTTTGCTCCCTAAAGGCAATTGCAGTCAGAGTTTTTTGTGGCAATATTTTCTTTCAGTTTAATTAGGATTTTTTCTTTCCTTTTTAATTCACTTACTTTCATAGAATCACAGAATAATTTAGGTTGGAATGGCCCTTATTTAATCCATGTAGTCCAACCCCTGCTCAAGGCAGGTCTAATCAGATTGGGTCGCTCAAGGCTATGTCCAGCTGAGCCTTGAACACCTTCAAAGATGGAGATCTCACAACCTCTCTGGACACCTCTTCCAATATGGCAAAAAAAAAAAAAAAAAGATGATGTCTAATAGTAATTTTCCATGTTCCTATTGTGGCTGTTGCATCTTCTCCTATCACTGTGCACCTCTGAGAAGAGTCTTGTTCCGTCTTCTGTGTATCCTCCTGTCTGCTAGTTGCAGGCAGAAATAAGGTCTCCTGTGAGCCTTCTCTTTCCCACACTGAACAAATCCAGTTCGCTCGGCCTCTCCTTGTACATCATCCAGCCCCAGCTCAGCTTGGCAACCCTCCATTGGACTTGCTGGAGTGGCTTCACCATGTTCTCTTCTCTGCTTTTGATGTCAAATACCATCTTGCCAAGCTCTTCTAGCTTTCTCTTGGCAGAGAGGTACTCTCTTTCCCTCAGTATCTGAAATGGTACCATGTGAATATCTCTTTCCTAAGCATTCCACATAGAATTATATGCAGTCTTTTATATGCTCTCTTACAGCAGCTTCGTACAATAGCATAGATATTCCCCAATCTGTCCTGGAAATATTTTGTCTGAGGTCTCCTAGAATCATATATGTTCACAGGCACGTCAGGTTGATGGCTCAAAATCATCCTTGGTCAGTCAATATCTCCATCTTTCTTCACCTTGTCCTGTCCAGCTAAGGAGATTCTCAGATAATAATATTGTTTATAGTTCTGAAGTGCATGACCTTGCATATCATTTGCTACTGAATTATAACCCAGTTCTGTTAAGGGGTCGTTGTCTTCCTATGTGGTATCTTAATTGATTCCTGCATTACCTATATGCTTCAACTTTGTATCATCAGGAAAATTTCATTAGTATTTCTTGCACCAGGACAGTAATAAAGTATTAAATAAGATACTTTTGTCTGCCATATACTGTACTATATTTTTAGTTGTTTTTAGCTTGACAAAATGACAAGCATCTTCATTTTTAAGTCCCTGAGTTCAGACTGTTTTCTTCAATAACTTTTGACAAAATTTGCACTTTTGAAATTGAGAAGCAAATCAGGGAATCACGAAATGGTTGAGGTTGGAAGAGACCTCTGAAAATTATCTAGTCCATGTAGTCCTCAAATAGGGTCACCTACAGCATGTTTTCCAGGATTGTGTCCACATGGCTTTTGAATATCTCCAGAGAAGGAGACTCCACAGCCTCTCTGGGCAACCTGTTCCAGTGCTTAGTCACCCTCACAGTAAAGAAGTTTTTCCTCATGTTCAGTTGGAAATTCTGTTTTTCAATTTTTGCCTGTTGCCTCTTGTCCTATCTCTGGGCACCACTGAGAAGAGTCTGGCCCCATCTACACCCTCTCTTCAGATACTTACACACATTGATAGTATCTCCACTCCATCTTCTCTTCTCCAGGCTGAACAGGCCCAGCTGCCTCAGCCATCTGTCATGTGAGAGATGCTCCAGCCCCTTAATCATCTTAGTAGCCCCCCAAAAAAGCTGCATACCTCCATTTCTTCTTCCATTTAATAGAAACTTAATCTGTTCATCATCACTGGAAAATCCAGAATGCTCCATACTTCACTGCATGCCAAAAAAGTAAAATAATCTATTTTATATATTATTTGAAGGTGGGAAATGGACTTGAGTCATTCATTCAATTTTGGATGTGAGTCCCTATGACTACCCTGAAATCCAGTTAAAGTTAATGGTATTTTACTAAGGATGAATTAGCTCTATAGGCTATAACTGCAGTATTGTAGCAGCATATGTTAAAAGCTAGAGCCTCATTGCACTAAGCATTAAACTAGTACAGAATAAAAACATGGCATGTGTGTGACGTCTAATTTCATGATAGCTTATTGCTGAGGTGTGACATTAACTGGTGTTTATCACTTGCCATTTCAAGTTCAGATGTAGTTGTTCTGCATAAAAAGAAAGCAAAATAATACAGCACAGTGATCACAAGCTTCTACTCTGTTACCTATGGAATGTCACCATTTTGTTTTCAAAACTAAATTGGGCCAAAGAAGTGGAAAGTCTGAAGCATTCACTCTTTTAAAAAATTTAAAAATGGATAATTCCATTTTCCTGTAGGTGTTCTTAAGGCAAAATGTGAACTTTTCTGTCAGTACTGGTGATATTTGAGAGATGCTGATGGGTGAAAATTCATGAGACTCAGTAGTAACAATGTTTGGAGACTTAAACATGAGAGCAAATGTAGACTTGCAAAATCTGGATGCTAGTCTGTGATTTAATATGGGCGGGAAAAAAAGCCTAAAAGCAAACTAACCCAGTAGCCTGTTTTACCATAGTATTTTTTTAAAAAAAAAGCCTTCAGTATTGGTTTTGAAATGCACTTCTATTCTGAAGAAAGACTGTGTTATTGATGGCATGTCTTTATGCAATAGACCTTATTTAGTCACATTTTAAAGTCACTTTGTACTTGTTCAAAGTGTGTGTTCATTTTGTCATTCTGACAAAATAAGTATTGCACGTTAGCACTGCTCAGCGTAGAGTTATGTAGAAGTAAAAAGGAGCATGTTCTATTACTTACTTCACTAAAAAGATCTTCTAAATTTTTTCTTTAAATGATTGTTCATTTACACTCATCTTATGTGCACCCTCTTGCTAAGGTTTGGTGCATGTTTGCTGTTTATGAGGCCTGCGCTTGCGCCCATSTCTTGTTCTTAGCACATGGTATATAAGGCAGAAGATACCTAGAGCTATTTCAGTGTTTCTTAAGTGCTGAAGCAAGTTATTCCTTGCTTGTTTAATCTACATCAGTGCCTTCTTTAAGCTTACCTTTTTGTCCTTTTCTGATATGTGAGTGTTGAATTATAACTTGTCACCTGCATAGAATGTGTCTTCACTGCCTCCGAATGAGCCATGTTCCTGTGTGCTCCCTTTGCTATCCTTTTAAAAATGGGACAGGAAGGAGTCAGGCGTTCRGTTAATAGCTTCTTCTGATCCAGGAGCCTGAAACTGCCGAACGCTAATATTAACCAAACTGGACTATTTGCCACCATCCCTGGCATTGGTGGAAACGTCTGGAAGTGGAAGCAACCAGAAATGGTTCACCTAAGATACATACATCAGGGAGATACTTCCTCCCCAACCTTTCCACCACAGTAAGATGGAGTCAGGACTTTTCRGTCTAAGTAATCAAGGGATTACTGCAAAGACAAAGTTCCTAAGTCAGTATTGTTGTTCCTCAAGGTATGAAAGCTTTCTCTTGCGGTGGCAGCCTCAAGCTAATTTCCAGTGTGGTGTGACCCTCAGATCTTCTCCATTTTTCCAAGTGCTGCCATTAGATTCATTCCCTCTGCATTTGACCAGTCCATTTGGTCAACAGGATCAAACAAGGACTGGCTAGAGGACTGGGAGCTTCACAGAAGTATCATGGAGTTCCAGCTCATGTGAGCTGCATGCAGGGCTTTCCATCATATTTCAAGGTGTTTGCTCAAGTGATAACTGACTACCCAACTACTCTATTTTTTATCTGTTAACTTTTGGAGGGTGCCCAGTTCTCTTTCTCTGCCAAAATTTGGCTGGCTCTTGGCAGAAGTGCACAGAGAACTGGACTTGTTTAGCAGCTGTTCTTCTGCTGACCCTCCACCCCCAACTTTCTCAACAAACTTGTTTGAGGTCTCCAAGAGGATCCGTGAGTGGTGTCACTGACATAGATCTGTTTGTGTCCAACAGCATCAGGAAGCACCAGCACTCTTCCATGACAGCAGTGCTGTGTCAGACTGTCTGTTGGATCTTCCCTTATAGTGTGGTGAGAGCATTTCCTCCAGGCCCTTTGTGGCCAGAGTTTCAGTCAAGGTGAAGCACTCATGTTTCACTTGTGTGGCAGGTCCAGTGGTTATTCAAATGGATGGTGGGGTGTTTCAGTATTTGCTGTAAAACTTTGAAGTTGATACTTCCAGCTGAGATTACACTACTTCTGTGTGGCTGTTGAGTTAGTATACTGTTGTGTGTCTGCCACTCTTTCCCCAGGCACCTCTGAAGCATCTCTAAGGCCTCAAGACTCATCACAGCTGTTTGTAGAGCCCTTCTACAACTGCTATTTGCATGAGGAACTTGAAGAGCCTCTACTAGATAGTTTATGGCGAGTAATTGCATAAATTTGCACAGTGGGAATAAACACATGAATATTAATTTAAGAAAGAAAGAGAGGACTTTTATCTTGTACTCTGTATTAGCATGATTTTCTTTAGTGTTTTAGATTCTATCTCTGTGACTGAGAAAGAATCAAAATTGCTTAGGACATGCTTTATTTTCTGTGCCAATGTGCCAAAGGTGATGACAGCAATGTGACTACATCCTCCATGGTTACTGTAAAGGGAAAAAGCTGTGCAGTCTGGAGTGATAAAGTGTAGGTGTACCTACAGAACAAATTTATATATAGACACACATCTTGGAGAAGACGAACTACTGGTAAGTCATGTTTCTCTCCTGAAGGCCAAATGCTATTTTTGTTCCACCTGTGAATTGCCATTGAGGATCATGGGAAAGCAGTCAGYATCTGCAAAGATGGAATTAAGCTTACAGTAATAAACAATATTCCTGCTGTTTCTTACTATTAACAAGATGACAAAGGAAGATAGTTGCGTCTAATATAGAATTTGCAGAAAACAGGTAACAACAACAGGTAATAGAAAAATACAACTTTCTTTTGTCATCATTTAATACAAGAGACACTGAGATGTTACACAATGGTTTTACCATGTAATTTTTCAAGTGGTTCTTCAGAAAGAAAGGATGTTTTGTAAATCCTTTTTTGCAGTGCTTTGCAAGATTCCTTTTTATTGCTTATGTCATTAAAATGGCAACATAGGGTGACAGCAAATGTCATCAGTAAATTTATCCTTGAGAGCCTAATTCTTTTTTGTGCACTAAACTTTAATCCTAAACAAAGTTTTTATCTAGRAGAGATTTGAGGTCAGCATATTTAGATGTTAATACTGACAACCTGAATTCCAGGCTTTGGTTTCCCTAGAAGTGCTGAGTTCCTTAAGACAAGGCTCTTTTTGCTTAAAAGAGATGTCAAAGAATATTACTTTGAATCTTCTCTCTCTGGTGAAATGGCCATGAATGGCCCTCAACTGAGGGTCTAGTCCATGTCTGAGTTTGCAATACAGGGGGYACGGACTAGTCTGTACTTTGCTAAGCATGGTCATGCTGTTGTCATGTCTGCAGTTTCTGATACCTCCTGAATGTGCAAGAACAGCCCAAAAGACTGATGCCATCAATCATTTTGGGTACGTAAAATCATGCTTACTTCTTCCCCTTTTAGAAAACTGCTTGTGCTCTGTTAGTTCTAGTCCAAAGTCAGCATATTTCAGTGGAAAGTTTTTAAGTTTCCCAGCCCCATCTGAATATTTATTTTAGGGCTTCTACGTTAGGTCAATTTTACAAGCAAGTACATTTATAGGCACTAATTGAACAACTGACTTTCTCCTTAATAGTGCTGAACAATCAGTTTGAAGCAGCCACGTTATTCCAGTGTCAACAAATTCAGTGTCCCTGAAGCATATTTACCTACACAGGACACTACTTGACTTAGACACTTATATACAAGCTATTTGTCATACAGGCTTTTTGTAACTATGACTTCAATTTTCTTTTATACATTGCAGTTACTTACTTTTAATTGTTCTTAGTTTAACAGTGTATTTTTGGGCCAGATTTTATTATCTCCTATTTTATTCCCCCCAGTTATTTTTAACTTTTTAGCACTTGAAAAACATGTCTTACTGCACAGTAAAAGAGGTGAATTGGGTGTGTTTCTCAACAAAGATGCTTCACAGGATTATGCTTTCAAAGTAGTTCCYGCCTTCTAAAAGGGAAAACGCTCACTGCCGTATTTTTTCTTTAAATCATTAAAACAACATAGAAGAAAATTAAATATATGGACAAACAGTGTGAGCAAGGCAGTAATGCATTCTTCACGAAGTAAGTAATGACAGATATGCAGCAGAACAAACGATGTTATGCCTTTCAGTTGCTTCATTTGTACAATGCTTGCACTTCATGTAAAATACAGTGCCAAATCAGTTCCTTCCATAGAATAAAAACGAAGAACTTCGTCTTGGAGATGCCTTGAGGAGTTTCCTGCCACCATGCCCTCCAGGAGGAAAAGGTGCATCTGGAGGGAAAGTTTCAGGGATCTCCACTAAAACGCGGAGAATATCATGAAGAACCTTGGGAAGCTCTAGCATCTCTGTAGAGGCAGTCYGCTCAGCCTTCACCACTGGTAAGATTATAAATCAAGTCCTTTTTCATGTTTCATAAAGTAGTTTTCAATGCTATGATGCTGAGTTCTTGTCATACCGATTAAAAAAAATAATAGTTTTGAAGGATTTTTCTCTCCTCTGTTGCTACATGAAAGACCTATATAAACAAGGCAAATTGACTACTAGATGATAAAAAGGAAACTGATTCTACACAAAGGTGCCCAAAACAATTTTAGTATTATSAGTAAAAATCATTAAAAGAAATGTGATTCTTTTTAATTGTGTTACTCACTGACAACTTATTTTTTAAAAATCTGAAGATATTATTATGGTGTATATTGTTTWTTTTGGCTTGCTTTTTTTCTGAAACTCAGGAAATTGCAATTTTTTTTGCAAARCTTATTTCAGAGAAATCTCATTTAAAATTATGGTATTCTTCTTGATTGTCCCCATTTGTACTTGTCAAGGTAGACATGAATATCATGGGAGGCTTTTTACTTACAGAATAGTTTGCATCATTTTTCTCTCTTACAGCTRTAAGACTTTTGAATTGAAAGGTGTCTTCTGCTCACTGAGTCTACTATGAGTTCTCAGTGCAGACAGGTAACATCAGGACCCATCTTGAAAGCRTTTGGGCTTTTGATGGTATCTTTCTTATTAGAAGTCTATTACAGACCATCACTGATCTAAGGTTTAGGGACCTATTTTTAATTTCTAATTGAAATCTAGGACAAAAGGCCTCATTCTAGTACTATATTTTTGATTTAAATGGTTCTCTTCTCTCACTGATACTTGTACATCAAATTCCAGATGAGATCTTGCCCATGTTTGTGTAATTGTGTTATTACTTCTCCATCCATGGAGAATTTCTTGTCTTGCACATCACAGGACCCCATTTGCCTTTCGTGCCTGAAGCACACTGGTGGTTTGTAGTCATTCTATGAATAACTAGTATGCTCGGTTCTTTCTCCTCAGTCAATTAAAAATGAGGAAGTCCTAAGTTACAGTGAACGTTTTTGTTGTTAGTCTCCAGGGTAGAATTCATCTTGCTTGACTTTAGTTGTCTAAATGCTGGGTATCAGGTATAAATCATTTAAACACTCTACAGTCAGTGCAGGGAGAGAAAGAGTCATCTCCTAAGGCACATTCAAAAATGGGTGAGATAAATCACTTGCTGGACCTGCCTTATTCTCTCTTTGCATTGATGATCTAGAGAACCTGGACAACCAGCTCAGTCTCACTGGTGAATATAGGGAGATGAATCTTCCTTCATTTGTCTTCACACTTTGTACTGTTCTGAATTTTAATTTGCATCAATTGCACTATTTGTGAAGGTTCTTTGCTCTTCACTTTTGCTGGTAACATCTGATCACCTCTCACTGTCAATAGCTCCCATCTTATATTCAACAAACTGCCTTGAAAGGCAGTAGGCACATTGTTTCTCCAGAAGAAATGCATTCAGATCAAGTGATGTGTGACTATTAATATCCATTTGAGACTGTCATTTCACTAGTTACAACATATATCCCCTTTCAGGCTTTTTCCATGGTTAACTATTTGCCTTATTTGTGCTCWTATTTCTTAATTAATGTTTTGCTTATAAAGTTTTAATACACTCTGAGAACATGTAGGAAAGTCTTGTCAAAGCTGCTGTGACTGTAAAAATTTACATGGACACTTTTCACAATTTTCATGCTGTGTAATTCCAAACTCAGTTTCTTTTCTTTGCTCTTTCCACTAATTTGAGACTGAACAGAGTATGTATCTTCCAAAGGCTGATAAAGAATGAAATTACAGCTCAATTTGGCAGTGAGCAGTAAGCAACAGTTCCAGAACTCTCAATAATATGAAAGGTTTTCTTTGACTTTCTAGGGCTAAATATCACTTGCTGAAGTGCATTCAAAGTGCTCGAATTTCATAAATTTCTCTTACTGAATAGTTAATGGAACTGACTATTTTCATTATGATTRGTTAAACAGGAAAATTTAGTATTCCTCTATATGAATGTAGATGCTTTTAATAGAGTTGTTCAAATCTGAGCTAGTCACACTGTGCTCCCTTCGTATTGGAGAGAGAGAGGCACTACTATATGCAACTCTCATTACTCAAGTGGAAATGAAAACAAGTAAATTGATTTGCACCATGGAAGCGTCCATTCCTCTCTGGTGAATTCTCAAGGGAGCCAGAGATAACTAGCTCAGATGTTCATACTTGGCTTGTGTATGTTTGAAGTTGTATGTTGTTATGCAAATGAAAGAACACAGAAAATCATGAGGCTATTGAAATGTATTGATTCAGAAGGTCTATGAAGTTTTATACTTTTTTTTTCAAGTCCTAGCATTTTTTTCATAGAGTTTTCCCTCCCTCCTTTTGTCTTATGGAATGAGATTAGCCCTTCTGAAAAGCATAATCGAGTCAGTAGGGGACAGCACTGACAAATAACTTTGATAATACTCCACAACTTGGTGGTGGTGGTGATTTTATTTTGTCACTGTCATAATCCCCAAGTTGAGTTAGTGTGTGCCAGCTTTCTCACTGTCTCTTAGTGAGTCCCAGCACTAGAAACAYACGCACAGCCTGCCAGAGCTCCTTGTATGCACGCAATACACTTCCATCCTAAGCATAGCATGTAAATCAGCTCTTGAGATAAACCAAGTAAGTTTTCAAGTCTGAAAGAGAATATTTAGATTCTGTACAAATCTCAACATTTCGTTTAGCACCAAACGTAAATAGAAGTGATCAACAGCACTTTATAATTGTTCACAGTTTAACGACAGTTATTTCTGAATCCTCATCAGTATTTGTATAAAGCTTAAATAAGTCATATTTTTGCAAAATTTAGAGKGGGCAGGATTCCTACCTGGAAAAGAACACCTTTTCTTATATTTCTAATTCCTGAATCAAATAAATTGCAGATCAGTATTAGTAAATTATATTAGAAATAACTCAACTGGTAGATGAAAGAAAGGCAAATGGAGAATGCGAGACATTATTTCAAGAATAATGTCATGGTTTCAAATGAGAAGTCAAACGACTATTTCTGTTTTCATTGGCAAATGTTGTCTTTTTTWAAAAGCATATATTGATAATTTGGTAGAGGTTTACACAACTGTTGTGATTCTTACATTCTGATTCCAATGCTCAGATTTTGTTCAAATGAATCTCACAGTCTCACATGAGCCATTTTGTAGTATTGTAACAGCCGTTCACTTACATTCATTGTTCAGGATGCATATCAATTTCCATGAAACTACTCAATTTGCATATTGTACCTTTGTTAAATCTTTTTTTTTCCACTTAAAAATGTCCAAACATAGTCTCTTCCTGAAGGTTACATTTTTGAAAAGCTTTTAGTTTGTTGACARTAGAGAAAAGTACATTTTGATAGTTTTAAAATATTCCACGTGCACTTCAGAAAAGGACTACATCAAAAGCAGTCCAGTTATGTTCATTCTTTACTTTGAATGTGCATCATCAATGATGTCAGTAGGACTCCAGTAAGACAGTTGTTAATTAACTTATGTCCTCTCTTTTGGCTCTACAGCACAAAAGCACAAAAAGTTGTAGGAAGTGTTCGTTGAAGAGCAAACATTAGTTTGTTTGTTTTTTTATTAATAATTTATCTAGAAATGTTAAAGATACTTAAAGTTATCAAGTTGTGCTATGCTATGACAACATTTCTAGGACTAGACCCCATCAGTCTTGCTCCATCCGAACCATTATTATGTAAGAGTTACTGTAGCGTTTGCTCCTGCAAACACTTCTTGACCTAGTTCAGTTTTGGCTGGCAGCTAAGAATGATGGTACTCTTTTGAATTATACTTTTGCAAACAGAAAAAGAAGAGAGAAGACTGCAAGCCTGAAATGAAATAAAGTCTTGAAAGYTTTTTTTATGCATGTGACCTGCAAATAGACCACCAGAGCATAATGTTGTCTCTTAGATGAAAATCAAAAAGCARAATTACAAAAGAAACAGAATCCACTTATTTTTCTTGTCCAATTTGCAAGAAATCTCTACAGTATGAACATTAAAAAGTAAATATTATTCCAACATCCCTTACTTTTTAAGACCAACTCCATAGCATGTGGATAATTTTTCCTTTAATTTAAAGCAGTGGCACTGCTTGCCTGTTCGGATTTTACTGTTTGCTCATTTGACTTAGTGAAAAGTGTTGAAGAGTCAGAACTGAGATTTGTTTAAATCAGGGAAAAAGCAGGCTTTTTGAATTTGTGTGTGCTTCAAAGGGAAAACTATAGGTAATGCTGATATGAGCCATCCTGGAAATAGCAACATGTTAGATCTCCTTGACAGAGATGCATAGAATCAGAGATGCAGAGATGCATTCACTACAGCTGTATCTGGTTATTACCTTTTTTCATGTATCCTTTCCTTCTGCATTTCCTGATTCATATGCTGCTGGTCCCAGAGCCTGTGCACCGGAAGTTGAGAGTTCAGTGAAACCCATGTATATGGCTAAGGACAATTTAAATTTTGCAGAGGTAGGTTTAATTCTGAGGTTTCCAAACTTGTGAGTGTTTGATTTATGACCTTTAAAGATCTCTTAATGTCATTTTGCTTCAGCAATATTCTAGAGTTAAAACAAAACAAAGTTACATTCAGATAGGTTTTGTACCTGCTACTTCTGGATAGCTATCATACAACTTCACTCCTTCCATAACTGGAAACTTCATTTTAATTTCCAGATTGAAGTAGTACTCATCTTTGTTGTGACAGGGAACTTCAAACAGTTCTCTTCCAACTTTTTTGACATTGTCTTCCCASCTCACATAAAGAGCCAGATATTGCCTCTTTTTTGGTTTAGCTAAATTTGACAAACCAAGCTCTTTTACTCTTCTGATATAATAGACTTTAGAATCAACTTAATCAGGCCACTGATAGTTATCTATCTTTACTGACAGTACCTTATATGTGCATAATATGATCTCATTTACATTTTTCTGTATCAGCATATCAGTAGCTCCTAATCATTCTGTCATTGATTAGTGCCAGTAATTAAGGTTGTTATCCCAATCTGTTGACACTGCATATTTATCCCACTTCTATTAGATTAAGTCCTTGAGGATATCTTCTGATTCTTCATGAATTTTATCCTGATCCTTCTCTCTCTAAAAAAAAAAAAAAAAAAAAAAAAAAAAAAAAAAAAAAAGCTAAACCAAATCAAAACAAAAAAGCTCTCACTAAAAAAGGTGTGGAATACATACTTCAGTACTTCAGAACATAGTGAAAAGAACTGAAGAATGAAAATTTCACTTAGTTAAAAGTGTTGAGGAGTCAGAACTGAGGTCTGAGTTTCTCAATATGGCTGTTTCACTGAATGGACAATACTACTTAACATAAAACTGATCAAGATATTTTCACGCTTTTCAAAACTTCCATCAGAAACACTAGAAACTTGCAGTAGTATGAAAACAGGAAAATAAGATAGGAAGGAGTAATGATCAATAGAATTTTCTACTATGAAAATGAGGAACAGAATTCCTATGATGAAAGCAATAGTCATAAAAAGCAATGGATGTAACAGAAGATTGTTTCCCAGTCATGCAAGGCTGTCATACAAAATATGTATACTACAGACTAGGAGGTAGTATGCATTCTGAAACTGAAGGAAGAGAAAAATATCGGGGTTTCAGCCACAAGGTCTTACTCTTGCAATATCTAAAATACCACAGAGTCATAGAATCATTCATGTTGGAAGTCAAGGTGCTCTGAGACCAGCTGAGTTTTGAGGAGATGAAGATTTCATAGTCTTTCTGGGCAACGTATTCTAGTGTTTGATCGCCCTGTTTCTGCTGTCTCTAATCAGAATTCCCTATGTACCAGCTTGCATCCATTGGCTCTCATACTATCACTGTGCACCTTTCAGAAGAGTTGGGCTCCATCATCTCTATAACCTCTCATTAGGAAGTTGTAGATAGCCTCTCTTCTAAAGGCTGAGCAAACTCAAACCTCTCAGCCTCTTCTCTTCAGCTTCTTCATCGTCATGTGTGCTGCTCCTTTAACCACTTTGGTGGCCAGCTGCTGGACTCATTCCAGGGAGCCAGTGCATTTCTTGTACTGGGGAGATCAAAGCTGGGCACAGCTCTCTGGATGGAGTCTCACAAGTGCTGAGGAGGGTGGGAGGGGAATCACCTCCTTTGATCTGCTGGCAACACTTACTAATGCACCCCAGGACGCTGTTGCTGCCTTTGCAGCTGCTGGTTTATGTTCAGCTTGTTGCCCACCAGAATCCCTTTTCTGTAAAGCTGCTGTCCACCTAGTTGTCCCCCATCCTCTACTATTGCTTGAGGTTATTCCTCTCCACGTGCAGGACTTTGCAGTATACATACTGTCTGCTGCCTTAGCCCTAGAGATGCTGTTGTTCCCAAGAGCCCAGTGCTTTCATGTATCCTTGCAGAACACTTCACAGATTACCTGAGCATTTTTCAGTTAATAGCCTGGTTATAAGTATTTGTAATCAATGTTCATAATTATGTRGGTGTTTTTTTACCATCTTTCAGTTTTGTCTTGAAAGACTTTATCTGAAAGATTTTAGCTTGGAAGATTTTATTAAGAACAGTGTCTTTAAGGGTTCAGCTTCCAGTCAGTCTTGTCATACTGCAGAGCAGATACTGGATAGGTATTTGGAACTGAGTGAAAAAAAGCAGACATCTTGCAATTATCTTAATTTGATATCTCTTTAATAGCACAATCTGCCAACCAGCTGTGCTAAGTCAAATGAGTAATTCACATAACCACAGAAGAAAATTATCATGTGAATATTGATAATATTTTTTAAGCTTGAGAACATTTCTGTTTCAAAAATGGCAATGAAACAGAACAATAAAACCCCCAAACTACAAATCTATCAGACATCCTTGAACAGTCTTCAAGACCAACCCTCAAGCATCAGATGCTTGTAATGTTTCAAAGGAAAAAAAGATGCAGAGTTTGCACAGCCATCAAAGAATGAGACATGGCCTGAAATTAGTCCAAGCCCAAGCAACAAGCAGAGGTGAGGGAGGAATGGTGAAGTAGGTTAGAATATACCTGAAATCTCAAGATTTAGTTCACAGATGAGAGACAAAAAGAAAACTAGCATTGTACTAGCAGGGAAAGCGGCTGTTAGCCTTTCATTTGTAAAAATAGCACAGACTGGGAGCCTCAGTGAGTGTATTGAATACAGAAGTATTGGATACAAAGATGACTTTTTTCAAACAAAACAGATAAAACAGTGGCAAAGCTGGAAGGTGGGGAAAAGCAAGCAAAACTAAAAGATAGGATGAGAGGCTCAGACTTGAGGACAAGGACTCAGAGGAATTGGAGTGTCTTTGCAGCATTTAATTTTGTGACCTGTCCAAGTTAGAATAGCACATTTTCCAAGCAGGACAGGAAAGCAAGTGACTAGAAATGATTCCAGTATTAGGGAAAAATGCACTTTTTTTTTCCCCCCCATGAAAAAGACTGAATGGGGGTAGTGGCAGTGACAGGTATGTGTTCAGATTGAAAGGTGTGGGGAACTTCAAGATCTATAATGTATCACAGCAGTTGCACCAGCAAACATGGACTACTGAATGGTGATTCTCACAAGTATTTTTGAAGAGAGGCAAGATCTTTTTTTACACATTATAAAGCTTCTGATTTTTCCAGGATTCAGTGAGAAAGCATGCTATTCAACAGTGATATGGAATCTTTGATCTGATTTTCATAGCCAAAACCCTTATATACTTTAATCCTCCTATATAATAAACATCTGACAATATGGAAGTGGGAAGAGAGAAAATTTGTGTTCCAAAAATCATTTAATTTATTACTCTCATATTATTTCAAAGATTGTGTGAAGTTCTACAGAAGAAAAAAAATCTTTTACGTTTATGTGAATTTGAGCAAGGTATGTCAGAGCATTAAATCAAAAACTTGTTTTATTTTTGGCTGCTGGATCAGGTAATATGAAAGCTAGATACCTTCTTATTACAATCTGTCTACTATATTTAGGTTTTGATCTGGAAAAAAGAAAGAGAAACACTGCAGCTGATCAGAATATTTTTAATATGACCTCGAGTCCTCCAGTGGCTAAAGCAGCCATCATAATGAATTCAGTATGATGAATTTGAGTACAGGCATTTTTCCCTCTTCTGCATTTTTACTTGGAACAAGAGAAGAAATGAAATGAAGATGGGAGCACAGAATAAAAGATAATACAAAGTATAAAATGATCAATAGAAAAACAGCAAGAGCTAGACTGCCTTGGATCCAACTTGAGATATCCTGTGTTCTTTGCTGTAGAAATGAATAGATATTTACATTTAAGTGTATGCATATGCATGTAGTTGCAAATGAGCTTGTCCAAGGCTGTAATTTCAAAGGTATGCTATTCTCCAGTCTCAGTAGATTGTGCAAGTCCATTAGACTAAAGAAAAGGGAGAAAAGGAAAGAAAAATATTTTAATATGAAGTAAAAAGAAAAGTTGTTTTTTACTTAAATGTTTGTTTCTTATCTGGTTTTCATGTGGTAGATTAGACCTGCCAGTTTCACAGCAAAGGAAACCATTTAGCCTTTATGTTGTTATTTTCTCTAGATGCAGCTCACCTTGATGGATTGTGACAACATCTCTCTGACCTCAGAAGATGATTTCCAAAGATAAAACACCATCAGCTCAGTAGAATAATTTTTTAGGTCACTGTAGATAGCAAAGAAATAGAGTTGTAGATGAAAAAAATACAAACTTATTTTTATTAAGACCTTTTATTAAGACCTTCCTATTAAGGAAGATTCACTCAAACCAGCAAATATATATCACCTCTGGTATTTCAGTCTTGATACTTAGACCACTACACAGCTCTTTTAAAAAAAGCACATAGAAATTATGAAAATCAACATTTTTAAATTATTTAATTTTTAATTGCATAAAAAATCTCTGGTTATAGAAGCAATGGAGATGATCTTAAAAGAATCAAAAAATGTGAAGTTAAATTGAGATCCAACTTTGAATTGTATTTTCTTATTCAACATTTTTTAACCCAGGAAATGTAGATACTACTACAGTTTGAATAGGTTGAAAGGTAAGCAGCAGCATCTATGCTTGTTAGGTGTATTTCATGGCTGCACTGAGGTCTTAAGTACCAAGTGAGAAAACACAGCTGATTATTCTGGAATACATTGTAATTAATTTTGAAACACATTCATTTCTGTTTTTTTCTGTGCAAACACTTAATCAATATGTGATAGTCATATTGGCAGTCTGGTATTTTTAATGGTTTGCAGTCTTTGTTATATTAGAATAGTCTTGATAGCTTTAACCTGTAACCTTATCAAAATAGTCCTGTGTCAGTCTGTCACCTTAGCTTTTCAATTATTTTCAGTCTCAGATAAGCTTGACTAAAATACTTCATCTTTTTGTTCACATAGTCATTAAAGATGGAATCAAAATCAATCCTTCACTAAAATCTGTTGAACAAGTGCAACGCTGCTAGTGAAATTCAAAGCTACATCTCTATAAGATGTGAACCAAATGCTTAATGGGAATATCTTGTGATTAGCAATGTCTTCTTACTTGCAAATGTGTGAAAGGAAAATGAATTTAGTAGACCCCTATCAGGTTAAACAAGCAAATCAAAAGACTATTATGGGGCATATTGACCATTCTTTCTAAAAGCTAAAACAACCAATAGAAAAACCATGGAAAATATTTAAGGAAAATCCTAGAATTAATGTCGCGCATGCAGATTTTGAGAACAATGGGCAGGTCTGAACTTTCTCAAGGCTCACAGCTGTTCAGATACTGATTTTAGCATCTGTTTTCCATCAGTCTAAATGAAGATGAAGTGGAAAGCAAATATTTGATATCTGTCTACAAATCTAGCAGTAAGATAAAAAAAAGGTACAGATTATTTTTAACTATTTATCTTTGAAAATGTGGGATTAGACATTTCTTAATCATTTTATTAGTTATTCTTCTGCAGGTTCTGCACCAAAAAGCCTCATTCTAAATTTATGGGATGCACCTTTTGGCACAGTGAAAAAAAAGGAAAGTTGGTTGTTGTATCTGTTTATTTTCACACAAAACTCCAGTTGGGCTTTTTGCATTAGCACACAGGATGGAATTTATCAGACCAAATGGAGATGTCCACATCTAAGCTAATTATTCCAACTTCACTTTATAGTCAATAGAAAGACAAGTGGCATTCCTGGGCTGTAATTCATCTCATCTTAATGAAGATAACTAAGAGAAGCCAGATAAACAGGTCACTAGAAACACTCTTTGTCTTCAAAATGCTCTTTCTATCCACTGACTAAATGGGAGCTGAAGAGAGATGGGGAAGCTAGGGCAAATACACAAGTCTAGTTTGTAAATGTGTAAAGATCGATGAGATGAATCCTATCACCAATCACAGTATGCAATTTTGCATTTGCAGGAATTTCCCTGTGTTATAGCCTAGCATTATTTGAATAGGCAAGTTTAAATTTTTGGCTGTAGCCCAATTTTTGGAGAATTTTCGGATCTAGGAATACAGGGGAGGAAAAAGATATCACTGTGAMTATTGCATATTGTAGGAAAGATTATTTTCTTTGTCTCAAAGTCTGAACTGTGTAATGTTCATTGGTGTTACCACAGGCATCACATGCACACTTATACTACAGTTCACAAAAGAAATTATCAATTTTACTGCTGTGGATGACTCTAAAAGGAGAGAAAGCATAAAAATCAAAACAAAAGAAAAAAGCAGGATTTATGAGTAAAATTTTCCATGTTGTTATAGGCCATTACACAGGTGTAATGTCCTGTGTTCAGCATACATTACATTTGTGAGATTAAATGCTGAAGTTACACAGACCTAAACATAGGTTAGATGCAACCCTTGAATAACTCTACTGACTTCAAGAATTCGAATAATCCTCTAATTTCAGTGTCTCACCTGAAACACTGTTTCAGCTCATACTCTGAACAGTGTCCTTGGATAAGCTCACAAGGCCCATTTAATTAGAAAATAACTAAGTTTAAGTACTCTTCAGCCTATTCTTTTGTATTTTAGTCAGAAGTAGCACCTGCTGTTAGTCATTAGGTGTGGTAAACATATCATCACAGTTGTCTTTTTAGTAAAAGCTGAGGCAAAAAGGCACCAAACACTTTGGCCTTCTAGCCATTACGTATCAATAGCTTTCCCTCTGCTTGGGGCCCAGACCAGTATTGTCCTGATCTTCCACTTAGCATTAATGTGCTTACAGAAGCATTTCATGTCATCCTTGATAATCTTGCTRATTGAGCCTCATTTCATATGAGTATAAGTAGCTTCATAATACAACTGTTCAGCTCCATGAGGTCAGATTCTGCTACATTTACTTTCACTGAATGTTCCTTTTAAGCCATATTATCTCAATTAGGTGGAAGATGTTTATGTAAGCCTAGATTTCACTTGTATATTTAATTCTTTTAAGAAGTTTACTTTCTTTGAAGACTTGAGTTCACCTCAACATTTCTTATTATGAGTTCTTTACTGGGAGCCACAGTTATTTCCCCCAATCCTGAAGCTGGCTGGCCACTGGCCACTGCAGGCAGTGCAGAATTAGCCTTCTCTGTGGCAAGCAAGGGTGCGCACTTGCAGCCCATGTCTCCAGCATGCCAGGTTGTGCTCAGAGCGGGAGCGCTTACGGACATTGTCAAAAGCACTCATGTTTGGCCTCATCTGTCCTCAGTTTCATGTCATGAAGGAGAGGTGGCCAGAGACATTCAGCTGCCTTCTCCCCCCCCCAAACTCCAGAAAAGGATTTTAGAGAGCTTCCTTTCRAGAGCCTGAAGCACAGAGCAGGCAAAATGAACTGTCCAAAAAAAAAGTCCAAAATGTATTTCTATGTGAAGACCACCATCCTTGATTATATATGCAAACTTTCAGGCAGACAGTAAAATCAATGGAGCCCCAGTGTCACCTAATATCACCTAGTTAGGATGATGCTGCATCTTCCATCAGCCCCTTGAATTTGAGGAACACCCTGAATRAGAACACTTTGTATTCAAAAGTGTTGAAATCTCCTGGCTAAAAAAAAAGAAACTGTCCTGGTTACTACTGCTACCATGTGTATTTCATAACAGCTGAAGACCCCTGATTGGGAACTGAATTAAGAAAAAAAAACAAACTCAAACAAATATGCCTGCAAATAGAAAGATCCCATTTTTGTTATATCCTCAGATTCTGGCTTAATTAGGCAGGACCTGCCTATTTTGGCAAATTTGTTCACGTGCCAATGTCAGCAGAAACTGTGCCATTGATTTTAGAAGTGCAGGACTTCACCTTTAATCTTCATCTATCCTTAAGCATGTCTCAAGCAGTGAGTGTACTGTGTCACATCCAAAGTTTAAAAAGATGCTGTGAATCCTGGCATGTGGTTTACATAAACTCATTTAAATTCAAAGTTCAGGTGAATACCTAGCTTAGAAAAAAAATGCATTATTCTGCAGTGCATTGTGTGGGAATAATTATTATTTATGTGACAAATTTCAAGTTACAAAGTGTAAACATTTTTGCTTGAGAACTGTGAAGAAATGCTAATATTTTGTAACTGTTTCTTTTACCACCATCTGATAGCCTTCTATGATGGAATGACTGGCTGGGGAGATGAGGGGAGAGCAGTGGATGTAGTCTACCTTGACTTCTGCAAGGCTTTTGACACTGTCTCCCATAACATCCTCCTAGGCAAGCTCAGGAAGTGTGGGTTAGACGAGTGGATGGTGAGGTGGATTGAGAACTGGCTGAAAGGCAGAGCTCAGAGGATCGTCATCAGTGGTGTGGAGTCCAGCTGGAGGCCTGTGGCTAGTGGAGTCCCCCAGGGCTCAGTACTGGCTCCCATCCTGTTCAACTTCTTCACCAATGACCTGGAGGAGGGGACAGAGTGCCTCCTCAGCAAGTTTGCTGATGATCCCAAGCTGGGAGGAGTGGCTGACCCACCTGAGGGCTGTGCTGCCGTTCAGAGAGACCTGGACAGGCTGGAGAGCTGGGCAGAGAGGAACCTCATGAGGTTCAACAAGGGCAAGGGCAGAGTCCTGCACCTAGGGAGAAATAACCCTAGGCACCAGTACGGGCTGGGGGCTGACCTTCTGGAGAGCAGCTCTGCAGAGAAGGACCTGGGAGTGCTGGCGGATGACAGGTTGACCATGAGCCAGCAATGTGCCCTTGTGGCCAAGAAGGCCAATGGTCTCCTGGGGTGCATTGAGAAGAGTGTTGCCTCAATAGGTCGAGGGAAGTGATCCTGCCCCTCTACTCAGCCCTGGGGAGGCCTCATCTCGAGTACTGTGTGCAGTTGTGGGCTCCACAGTACAAGACAGACATGGAGCTACTGGGGAGAGTCAAGCATAGGGCTACAAAGATGATCAGAGGGCTGGAGCATCTGCCCTGTGAGGAACAACTGCGAGAGCTGGGCCTCTWCAGCCTGGGGAAGAGAAGACTGAGGGGGGATCTGATCAATGTGTGTAAGCACCTGAAGGGAGGGTGTCAAGGGGACGGGGACAAACTCTTTTCAGTTGCTCCGTGGGACAGGACAAGAGGCAATGGGCAGAAATTGAGGCACAGGAAGTTCCGCCTGAACGTGAGAGGGATTTTCTTCCCCGTGAGAGTGACGGAGCACTGGCACAGGTTGCCCAGAGAGATTGTGAAGTCTCCTTCTCTGGAGCTCTTCCAGGCCCGCCTGGATGCAACCCTGTCTAACATGCTCTAGGTGACCCTGCTGAGCGGGGAGGTTGAACTAGATGATCTCCAGAGGTCCCTTCCAACCTTACTGATTCTATGATTCTATCTGACTTGGAAGCAGTTAATGGAATTTGTTCAAACTTTTCTGGGTAAAAATTGAATCTGAGCAGATATCAAACCATAAAAGTGCACCTGTCAAAACCCAGAAGTAGTCTTGAGACAAGTTCTTTCACAACTTGCCCTCCAGCTTTCTCCAGCCAGGTCAAATGTTAATTATTTAAAAACCAAGCTGTGGCAGAGCCAGGATGAGAGGATGTGGGCAGGTGCAGGAACTCGTTATCTGAGGTATTAGGATAGAAAGCCAAAAACCCTCAAATACTGCTGGTCACCATTTCTGATTTTGCCACAGGCAGATTTTATGGTCTTGAATAACTTAAGTAAAAAAAATAACAGGCTTAAAAATACATTTTTTTTCAGTCAGTGCATAAAAATCCAAATTGAAGTCACATCAGAGATTTGGGAATGCCTGTTGAAATACACGTGAAGGAAAGCAAAGAGAAATAAAGAGTTCTGTGACTTCTCTACGTTCAGTTGTGCTGGATTATTTCCTCACTCTGGAAAACTATATTTACAAAGGATTTGATGACCTTTTATTAAACAAGGTACAGCATGTAAATGATGTGATTTTATTTACTGAAAATTCCATTCAAAATCCAAGAAAAGATATGTCTAGTGGAAATGGATGTTGGAAAAATACTCTATTTGGGGGAAACATTTTAAATGATGGGAACAAAAAGGGAAGCATGGAATTCAAAAATAGTTTTCTTCTAGTTACATTTAATTTCCCACAGAATCCTTCTTAGACAAATGACTGGAGTCATAACCTGAATTGTTCAAAACTATTAAACAAGTTAACCTGAGAATTTATTTAGAAGTACATCAGGTTCTCTCTTACAGTACTAGGCTTTGAAACTGCACAATAGGTTTCGCATGAGAAGCATGAAACTGATGCTGGCAGCCAGCTTATTTGGTCACGTTGAAGACAGGAGCAAGAAGAGAAACGCTGCAATGTTTACTCTGCATAAAATAACTTAATCACATCCATTAAGTCTGTGAGACTGAATCAAATCACAAACTTTTAGTGCTGGTGAACTGCTAGCTATTCTCTCCAGCTTTAAGGGGAGACATTAATGAGAGTAACATTTTATTAATGCTGTTAATTTAACAACTTTAAAAAAATTAAAGGTCAAAAAGAATTACTGCCTGTAACACCTAGGGGCAAATTAGATTGAAATTGTTGTGTGTGAGTCCTACTTTTTTCATTAACGTTTTCAATCTCCTGTAACTGCTATACAAATGTAAAAGCTGTGGGTGATCATTCAATACATCAGCAAGGCATCTCAGATAGAAATTTAAACAGTAAAACCATCTTAGTACGCATTCCCTGCAATGTTATGTTGCTCTCTTACCCAGGGACCTGCAGACAGTTCAGTAAGTGGTCCCATACCTGCCAAAGCCATGTCATTTTGTTTCATCTCTTAGAATTCTGTTTCTTTCTGCCAAATTTTAAAGTATCACTGCTAAAAATACTATTTTATGAAAATCATTTGATTCTAATCTTGAAAGACAGGTATATTTTCCCTTCTGAGATTCCAGGACCTTCTCTTTTTCTTTTTTTCCCCCGTGTTGTAATTATGAGGCAGAATTACATTTTAAAAATACAGAAAAACAAAAAGAACAAGATAGACTTTCCTCCTACCCCATGATACTTTATTTTCTTGGAGGAATAGAAAGAATCAGAAGAGGYACATTTCTTTATTGAGATGGGGGAAATTCAAAGGAAATTCAAAGGAGTGTACCTATATTTTCTTTGTTCCAACAGTGAGAATGCACACAAGCGTACATCAGTATGTATAAGACTCAGTTAATATTTGCCAAAAAAAGTAGCAAATTTACTATCTGCCTCGTTGGTTACCATTTTGGTAAGAAAAGTGTTCAAGTTTAGAATCACTAAGTGGGAGAAAAGTATACTTGTTTTTATATTTCCCATCTAACCACTTTGGCTATAGCCATGACATGCCCCCTAAATTACCTCCTGTTCTATTTTACATAGCATGTTTGAACACGAATCTGTAGTGTTGTTGATAGGACACTATCATCTCCATCCTTACGTAATGCTATTTACATAATGAATTTGCTCCACTTGTGTGAAAACTTTTTCCCCTCCTACCCCATAGGTAGGTAGGTACCCCGTCTATCACTTGGAGACATAGCTGGCTTTTTCCATCATACGCTAGACAAGGCATGCTCTGAAATACTTGTGTTCTCTGCTCTCTTTTTCAGGAGCCATAAATGGTAGGGTCATTTGAAAATGTTATGAGTGTAGATAAGGGCACAGATGAGGGCTTCAGAAACAGAACTTCAGCATAGGAAAGAACTTAACTTGGTTGTCAGAGCCCAGTTGGAATTTGTCAGATCTGAGATTAAGAAACATGTGGAAACTTGTGAGAGATTCAGACTAGTCTTAAGAACCTGTTGTTATCTTGAAGACAAGATCTCGCAGAGTGCATTCCGCATGTCTGTCACCAATTCCAGATAAAATTCACAGTTGATAGGGAAATTTTTCACTGCTTTTTCTGCTTATCCTGCAAATAAAGTGTCTCATATTTCACTTACTACAATAAATAAGTTTGCTAGTTTGCTGATGATTTTGTCTTTAATGATCCCTTTAGTCTCTCAGAAACAGGCATAATTTGACCTGCCAAATATCTGTGACTGGAGAAGATACATAAAACAGGCAACTTTAAAGGGCTTAGTCATGCAGGACTTTCTGTTATATTGTAATCTGAGCAAATGAGCTGCAAGTCATTTCTGAGAATGAGAGATTTTTTTTCTTTAGACCTACGCACGTAAGCTTCAGCAGTGTTTCTCTTTACGTATTTTTACAGTTTGTTTTTTTAAGTTCTTTTTCCATCTCTGCTCTATTTTTCAAGATTAACAGAACTACTAAGATATTGCGCTTTTTCTGCTAAAAGTGATGTGCACTCAATACTGCATTAATCTGAAATGACCTTTGGAAAAATCTGAAATGGGCCTAAATGTATCCTCTTTCTCTTGGAGATCATCCAGAGTTTTATCATCTGAATCCTAAATTTTGCTTGTTTTAACAGTATCACAAACTACAGTGCCAGAACATCACAGAATGACAGTGAAATACAAAGTAATTGGGCTATTCTAATTTGATTGCACTCTCTCTCTAATATATATTTTATATGTGTATATATATATAAATATATATAATATAAATAAAAATAATCAAATATAAATATTTGCACAAAATAAAAATAATTAAGATGATACAGTGCCTGAAACTGCTTTTGAAAAGTAATATTCCTAGCAGGAAAATTGGATTGACATTTTTTTATCATAATCTCAGCCTATTTCTGGGTACAGGCCTTACTTAGGCCTGCTTGCAAACTAACAATAACCAATAGTATTTTGTTCTTATTGATTCCAAAAGCTCTTGAAGGCTTTATAAATGCTCATCTGATAATATTAGAATGTTTGCAAAGGGTAAAGAAGAAATACAAGTTAGACTCCCTTCTTCACAGGCCCTCGGCCACATTTCACAGTTCATGCCTAGCCTCTGTGTACTTCATCTCTATGGGAGAAGGGAGTCAAATGGCAGCGTCTCCGCCTACTTTTTGCTCAGTGCTATTTTGCCAAGTGGTGTGGTGACTGGAGACAGAGTGGGCAGGGAGAAGGAAAGGAAGGGATGTATCACCCTTCTGTACTTTTAAGGCTATCAGGGAAAATAAGTAATACTCTCTGGAACTACAACTTTTCTTCAGAATCTCAAGGATTCCCTGTCCTTGTTCTGCAAGGATGAAACTTTGAAGTAAAGCAAGCAGATTCATAAACTGTCTGGGGGCCATGATCTTCCAAGTTTTCCTCAGGATCTATAAAAGGCAGGGAGCAATTCCTCCTCATAGAAAGGCAAGGCAAGTACGAGCCTCAGCTAAACAGCAAAAGAAAACAGGCGTATGTCCTTCTCATAAGAACAGAAGCGCGCACCCCCTAACACGGTAATTGTTCTGGGTACATGCCTTTGAGGAACTGGTGCATTTGATCTTCTGTCTAGGGGAAGAGGTGATCTGAAGAGCTCTGCCTTCAAAACCATCTAACTTTTTGCATGAAATTCCATATTTACTCTAGAAGAAAATAATGAAATTCAGGTTTAGATATCTATGCCTTATCCTACTGAAGCTACAAAGTGCTTCGGTTACAGTTTTTTGTGAAGTATTTACGGGTCTCAAAGTCTGCTGTGAAACTATATAATTTTTAATTTTTATGTTCATAACTGAACACAGGCAAGCTAGTATGGTTTTATAATTTAATATCTTCATAGTTAAGAGAAAGCAGCTAAGATATCAGTTAACAGATAACATCCATAATGTATATTTTTTTTTACTAAAAATAAGAGGAAAACACTATCCCAGTCCCATAGACCTTGCACTCAAGAATTTAGCTCTTGAAACTGTGAAAAGGGGAAATACTTCCAAAGCATTACATACGATTGCAATTTTTTTTTAAGGAAAAAAAATCATGTAATGCCTTGGTGAATTCACATGTATACTCACCTTCATCTTCCCTGCTGCTCTTCTTGAGTGGCAAAGCTACTGAAAGCTACTGAAATGCAGTATCCATGCAGCTGAGATTAGACTCAGACTAGAATATAGAGTACCTATGTACTCTCAGTATTCTGTGAAGGGAAAGTGATAAAATGGAGGAGAAAAACACACCTACTGTGAAAGTGAGAATAACTGAGAATATAAAGCTATACACAAAATCCTCAGAGTGGCTATTACATTGCCTGATCTTCCCAAAGCAACTTAAAGCCTGACTCTTCCATTACACAGTTCTAATTAATTCCAGCCAACCCAGTACATCCATTGGGGTTTTTCATGGAATAACATACAGGAGTGTAATGTGTTTTCTCTTTAATTACAAGTAGAGATTACGTTCTGCCTTTTACAAGAATGTTTAACCCAAACAATAAGAATACTAGGACAGAAATGTATGAAGACATGGAATAAAACCTTTTAAAGTTTACTTTTTTTCTGTTCATTAGAAACAAGAGAAAGAGCGACAAATCAGAATCGATTAGTTATTGGAACTGTATTAGACTTGATGGCAGGAAATTAAATCTTCTGGTTCCAAAGCAATTATACCCAGGTCTAGAGGAAAAAGAAAAAAAAGWCATTTCCTTTATAGGCTTACTGTAGATTTTCAGTACTGGCTGAAAATTAACATTTTTATACCTAGAGAAACAGACCAGACTTAGCAGCAGGTTTGTTTTATCCTCGCTATTCACTTTAGGTTTGCTGGAGAGAACCGTCTGTATTTTTTGCATCCTACATCCTGGGCAAGTCTGTAGGGAGCAAATAAATATTAAGGGAGTCTCCTCTCTGCAAAATGAAGTCTTGAGGATTACTGCAGTCTAGTGTTAAAAGGTGCTCATGACTTAAGTAATTCTGTTTGTCAGACACCTGTCATTGACAAAGTACTTGCATGCAGAACATTAATCCTATAATTAATGGAAAATGTAGATTAATGGACTAATTTTAATTCCTTAGCCCAGGCGCCTCTCACCTGCTCCCCTTGATGCACAGATGARCAGAACTACTGGAAATGGGTAAAAAATTTGTAATGAAGTGCAGAATAGTGACAAAAGGCTTCTTTTCTAAACAGAGAAACTTCTTTGGATGCTTTTAGGCCAAGAATCATTTCAAGGGATGACAATGAGGACCTCTCATATTCAAGCTACTGGATTTGGCCTCTTGTACATGTAAGGCTTGCCACAACTCCACATTTATTGCCGCTATGTTTTGTCAGATAGGGATGAGTCAAGACATAACACCTTGGGTTTTGCACATGGAAGAAATATTTTTAGATTATGACTTGATGTGAAATCTAGTTGGAATCCATAAGTATAATGAGTTTCCAGTGAAGGCAGGTTAATAGATATCAGAGGAAACAGTTTCTGAAAAGAAGAAAGGGATGGTTCCCCTCAGGAATCTAGCATACCCAGCTCCTGCCTGTCTTCAAAAGCAAATCAGCATTTTTTCATAATCATAAAATTGTACGTTTTAAGGGCACTTGGTAGGTCATCCAATCCAATCTCCTGTTCAAAGTAGGTCCAGTTAGTTTGAGTTGCTCAGGTACTTGTTGAGTTTTGAATATCTTCACGGCTGAAGATTTCATTGYGTCTCTGTGGACCCGTTCAAATGTGACCAGTCTCCAGGTGAAAAGTTTCTCCTGTTTCTATCAAAATTCCCCATGTTCCAACTTACATCCATTGCCTCTTGCCCCATCACCATGCACCTTTGAGAAGAGTCTGACTCTATTGTCTCTTTAACCTTCCATTAGGTAGTTGTAGGGAGCAGCAGGATCCCTGTTCTTAAATCTAAACAAGCCCAAATCTCTCAGCCTCTCCTCTAACCAGCTTGGTGACTCTCTGCTGAACTCATTCCAGGACGCCAATGTCTTTCTCATACTGGAGAGCCCAAAGCTGGGCACAGCACTCCGGATGGAGTCTCACAAGTGCTGAGTAGGGGGAGGGGATCACCCCCCTCAAACTGCTGGCAACACACTTGCTAATGCAACCAAGGATGCTATTGGCCTTTGCCGCAAAGGTGCATTGCTGGCTCATGTTCAACTTGGTGTCCACCAGATACCCAAGCCCTTTTCTGCAATGCTTTGGTCTCACCCATTGGCCCAGAGTGAGTGCTGGTGCATGGGTTTATTCCTCCCCAGGTGCAGGACTTTGCACTTCCTTTGCTGAACTTCATGAAGTTCCTGTCAGCCCATTTCTACAGCCTGTTGAAGTCTTTCTGAATAGCAGCCCTGCCCTCTAGTATATCGACCACTACTCCCATTTGGTATTATTTGTGAACTTCTTGAGTGTGCACCTCTGTCCCATTTTTCAGGTTGTTAATAAGGAAATTAAACAGTATTGATTCGGGTATTGATTTCTGAGGGACGCAAATCATAACCAGCAGCCAGCTGGACTTTGTACTGTTGATCACAACACTTCAAGTCTGATAAACAGGCCAATTTTCCACCCAACTTATCACTTACTTCTGCAATCCACATCACTAATTTGGTTATAAGGATACTGTGGAAGATGATTCTGTCAAAAAYGTTTTACTTTCTAGGAATTTTTATATCTATTTGAATTTGCCAATCTTCTCCCTCACTCCACTTTCTTTTCCATCTGTGAATAGCAGTCCTTGACCACTGAAAATAAACTGTCATCCACAATCCCACTTACCTCCAGACACTGAACAGAGATGCCCAATATTGCCTTTGGCTCCCTTGACAGTCAGTGGAGATAGGGACTTCCAGAGCTAAATCAGCTGAATTAACCYCAGGAGCGTTTTTCTTTCTTGGTGAGCAATTGAGCTTGTATTTCCCTTTTTCTGACCCTTGCTATGCCCTCTAACTCTTCTGATTTTAAGCCTATGTTAATCTTTTATACTGACTCCTTCATGTTYATATGGATGGATGGCTATGTGCCTTGCATGACTTCTCTTTGATTCTCAGGTTATCGAAAAACTTTTGGTTCAGGCACGATTTCTTTGCTTTCTGTCTTGCATCAGAGCAGTTTTCTGTTGTCCATTTAAGGCCCTTTTTGGTTACTGCTTACTGTCAACCTTCTGTCATTTAAATTAGGTTCCCAGAAGACTCCATCTGCCAGATCCTTGAGTTTGTTACAGTTTGCTTTATTTTTATTCTAATCCTCTGACACCTACCTCTCCTTATAATAACAAAGTCTTCTCATTCACTTTCCCCAAGCTTGCTTCCCACCTTTATATTTTCAGTCATTTTCTGGTGACAACAAAATTAAAAATAGCCATTTCATCAGAAGCTTCTTCTAGATTTCAGGGATGGGGGGTTGGGAGTGGGAATTATTGCCCTAAAAGCTTACTGGCTTAGCTGTCTGTTTATATTCTAGGAGATCTGAGCACATCTAAGAGTACCACTGATCTTTAGAGCATAATCTTTTGTGCTAATAAACTGTTAGAATGTTCCCTGATGTGAGCTTGGCCCTTCCAATTACTACTTTCCCCAAATATTTCTTGGGGACAGTTCATAAGATAGCCATTGTGGGGCTTGTTCCCACTAGAGAGTTTGCAGTTTGTATACAGGCACTGTTTGGGAAAATAATTTTTACTTTTTTTTACTTCATTACATGCCTCTTTGCTTTGGTACCAAGGAACATTCTTGAATATATTTAATTTGCTAGTATAGATGATGCCTCTGTATACTGTACATTTGCTTTTCCAGTAGATTTGAAGACTCCATGTACCACCAGATTCTGTCTTTTGTAGGGTTCCGCTGGCAGTTTGAAAAATCCTTCTTCCTTCTCCTGATTAATACTTTGCAGACTTTTGTGGTTAAGCAGACCTGCATCTCCTCTCTTCTTGAACTTCACAGAAAGTATATACACTCTTGACATGAACATTAACAGTCTTTCCAYAGTGTCTTGTGTTTTTGCCCCTCAGTCAACAGGGCATACCTAAGTCTTTCCTAAAAGGAGCTTTTAATCATCACAACCTTGGCTTTTTCCTTTACCTTTTTCTAGAGGTAATGGTGGCCATGACCTGTCCAGGCTTAATGATGTTTATTTCTTCCTACCCACAGTTAAGATTAAGTTAACCAATGACCAAAATACATTCAAAGACACAATGCTGGAAGGACAAAAGGAACATAAGAGCATTTGACAACTATGATACTGATATCTCAAGAAAGGGCTGAGTCCACAATACTTCAGAGGTTAGTTGAACAGAAGTTGTTCAATGAGTTAATTGGTTTAAATATTTGAAATTGTGTGTTCTTTGTGGCTTTAACTATAAATATTGTCTACTTTTCACTGAGAAAAGAAGATAAACTATTTAGAATGGTACTTTCAAATGCTCCAGTATTTCAGACATGGTAAATCTGTGAACAGAGTTCTACAGATGTGTCAGGTTAAGCAGATGCAATTAAATCTTTATCATCAGATGAAGATCTTTTCCAAAGTTTTGCACAGAAGGATTTTATAACACTGTACTGAGTGTTATACCTCCATAGAGTGAGTCAGATCAAGAGCTGCCTCAGTTTCTTTCACAGAAACTGGGTGAAACCCAGTTTTGGCTGAGCTGGCATTCAAAGAGTTYGGAGTATGAAGGGAGTATGAAAGCTAGGATATGCCATTGAATATACTGGAGCCCAGAAAAGCTGGTCAGGCTCTAGGATTTAGGAAGTTTTCAAGAGTTAAGATGTTGGGTGGGTGGATGGAGGACAAGATTAAATGAAGATCAGTGGGATGCCAAAATGTGGARACTTCCAAAGGCTAATTGGGGAGCAGAGGTGGGGGCACTTCTCTCTGTTTCTGGCTTCTAKCCCATTTTCAGCTGCTCTCTTGCTCTTGTGATCCCTTCCATCCTTCTCAGTCCCTTGGTTATATAGGTTTCATCAGTATCACCTTGCCCTTTAGTGAGCCGAACTGAATATCCCTTTTCACTGCCTAACTCACCTGTTTCCTGCAGTATCTTGCATAAATCATTCTGAACCTCACTCCCATTGGGGAAGGAAGAGTCAGCAATAAGATGTAGAGATGGGGAGAGCATGGCTTTCTGCTCCTATTGCTGCTGTGGCAAAGGACTGGGAACAGAGTGATGTTGCTAGAACAAACTGCTTCATGCACAAGCGCCTTTCACATTGGAGCCTCTTCCTTACTGGTATCAAGAACAGCAGAGGAAACAGAGGACTGTGCAAGCAGCAGGTGAGGATTCAGGCTATACATACTGCTGTAACAGCTGATTCTTGTCTCTTTTAGCATAGACAAAGCAGAAAATAACCTTCTCTGAAGTTCAGGGACAGCACTAGACAGCTAATTCATCTACTCTGAGCTCTCATCAGATCTCCTGTGAATAGCAGAAAGAAGGTTATGATTTGGAAAGGAATAAAAATTTTTTTATATGTGTTAAAAATATATTTTTATATGTGTTTATTCAGTCTGGAACTCAGCTTTATCACTGTCAGAAACATTTATAAAATTATGCATTTTAAGCAGCAAATGTCCTTTTAGTTTTTCAAACAAAATCAAATGTTAGGTTGTTGCCTCTACATTGCTAGGGCTGCTGGTACAGAAAATTTGAAGAACATCTGCAGAAAAGAAATTGTCTTCACCCTCTTCTATTGAGAAAAAAACATTGCTCTTGTGTTAGCATTGAGCATCCACTGGCAAAAATTGTGGTGTCATTCTGTCCATAGGTATAACAATAGAATTTATGATGATCTGTGGATGCTTCAACATAGCTACTTGAAAGAAACATGTAAGAATACGATAGGTAAAGGCACAGAGCTCAGATACTTTGCTCTTTTACTTCTTGCAGATCCCAGAAGATCTCTGTTACTGTGAATTTTATCTTGGCAAGAAACGGCTTAGGGTTTTTTGTTCTTTTCAGCCACATAGGTATATTTTTCTGTTCCTTTGAAAGATGGTTCCATAAATAAGAGCAGGAAACATGAAAGAAGATGATAGATCTTGCATAGGGAAAATTACAATGAAAGAGATTTAAAAAGATAGTGTTCTCTTTTGATACAAAGATTTTATGAACCCTGGAGACTGATGCTATGAAAAGGAGCCTTGAACACAGTATATACACATATACAGTTTTAACCTTCATGAAAATCATAAAGTTCCTCAGCTAATTCATTATTATGTATTTTATTTATGACTGATTTTATTCATTGATATGCTTCATAGAGTATTAGAGCAGAGCCTCATGAGTAATTTGAAGTCAGGATACATAAGATTAGAAAACAACCTGCTGTTATGATACCATAAGGTTCAAACAAAAGTTACTGAGAAATTTGTATTTTTAAAAAATAATTTCAAAAAGAAGTGGGCACAATCATACTGTGCTTCTTAAATATTTATTTCTATGCTTAGCCTAGCAATGTAAGTGAATACTAATATGTGGATTTTTTGAAGAGCTTTTCTACACATAGTTTTTCCTCCATTTCTTTCCCCAGTTAAAGGCTCCAGATGTTTTTTAGTATCTCAAAGTATCAAAAGTCTTTGCAGGATCTAATTGCTGCGGAAGTGTTTCTTGAACATGTATGACCAACACTCTCAGCTTTTGCAAAACAAAATTTTTGTATATTTTCTTGAAAGATTCTCATTCCTTCTAATCTTGAAGAAAACCTGTACAATGTGAAGCAGAAGCAGCGGCACTCAGTGGTACAATTACTAGTCTGCGTGGGAATAATGGCTATATTTTTAGGTCAGTTTCAAAAACACCATTGTCAACAGGTTTTAATTTTTTGAACAATCTGCAAGTGTCTCATAGCAATTGTGGTATAACATTCAAAATCTAAGCAAGTCTGCTTATAATAGTAATGTTCTCTACACATATTTCTTCTTTACAAGCCAATGACCCTTTTACTAAAGAGAGTAACAGCCCAACTACAGCTAGCCATGGCAGTTCCTACTTTACATGGCTTGGGAACAAATGTACCACAGTGCTGTGAATGGATATATATGCTTTTCACTCTCCTTCCTTCCACTTCGTAATAAGTCTGCATCTGATTATGAGAATGAAAGAATTTATTTTAATGATAATTAATAAATACGAACCACTGTAATTTCTCTTTAGAATGAGAATGTTGTAAAACCCAATGCATCCAGTCCTGCAATCCTGACTATAACTAATGAAACTATCCTTGAAATCAGCCCACAATAATCAAGAAGAATCAAATAKAGGTGATATGGTTTTCATTTTTTCTGATTTGCATATGAAGATAGGCAATATGAAGAAATGTTTTTAAGGCAGAGTGATTTTTATTGGACTAGGCATACCAAGTTTGAGTTATGCCTACCTGTGATATTTCATCTAACTTGTCTTTCTTGTTGCTTGTTATGCTATTGTTAGTGAAACTTGATAAAGAAAGGGGAGGGGAAAAGGTAAGGAAGGGGAAAAGGGAAATTTGGGGCAATAGACTATTTTGTAGTCCTGGTTTGTTTTTTGGAGTGCACTTCAGGTGTCTTCCTTTTGGTGTACTTGAGCTCCCTATCAAGAGGTAGCTAATAATTAATGGTCCATTTGCGGATCTTGTCCTGACATGGAGCACTCACTCAGCYGTAGGAGTATGGAAATGTTTTGGGGTCTCACTGCATAATCACAGCCAGAGAAACAGCAGGAGAGCTCCTAAAAGTTACCTTTAGTGAGTTCTATCCAGTGCTGATGGAAGGTATATGTAATTTGATTATGTGCTCTTCATTTTGAAGCAGCAGGAACACAACAGTGATAGAAGAATGAGAATCAAGAGGCATCACTGAGACTTCTGTACTAGACTTGGGGCTATATGCCTTCATGGAGACTTTTCTTTACTTTGATCTGACCCTTAGGATTTCTATGCTATCAAAACATAAGAACATAATGCAAYATGAGAAAAGCTATACTGGGTCAGATCAAATCTGACCCAGGTATCTGTTATTCTGCCTCTGACCACAGCCAAAAGCAAGTGCCTGTGRTTGTGAGAGTATGGTGTGTTAAAAAGAGTGCAGTCTCATCATGAGATCATGATCTCTTCTCTTTTTTGCTTCTCATTTCTTCCCTTCTGTCAGTCAAAAATATTCATGCAGAATGGTATTCTTTTGGAAAATGTGATTTAACRAATTAAGACATTGCATGGGGATGCATCGATTTAGCAGAAGATTAGAGTGGAGAACARACAGACAGACTGGCAGGCTAGCTGGAGTCCTAAGGCTCCCAAAGATGGAATCAACATGCATAAAAGACATATTAAAATCTTCCAAATTAGCCTGAAGCAGAATTCACGGGCATTTGCCTTGCAAAAGAAATTGCAATCTTTAATCTTTTATTTTAAACCAGACTATTTTCCTCTAATTTTTTAAAAGAGGTAGAAAACATTTTTATAGACAGCTTTGGTTTTTGACTTTGAGATCCTGAAAGCATGATGTGTATTGATCTGCTCTTTCCACCTCAGTTTGCTGATATACTTCTTTTTTCGAGTAGTGTAGTTCCTAGAGCTTGTATTCTGTGAAGTAACACTTTGATGCAATCCTGTTTTATATATAGACATTACAAAGAAATATTTAGTTCCAAGATCGTCTGCTGTCTTGTATTTTCCTACTCATACAAGTGATAACACAGAAGATGATGAAGACTGGCTGTTGACTAACTGAGGGAATCAAAGGTAAAAGCCCTGTTATTSAAAGTGAGAGACAGTTTTCAAGGAAGAAGATTATGAACTAATGTTTCTTTTGAACTCCAATGAGCAAAATCATGGTAGATAGAGAAAAAAATGGTGAAAAGGAATTAAAAGTAAGAGATAAAATAGGAACTGAAAGTTCTGTAAACACTTGAAAAARGAAGAAAGGAATTAAAATAGCATATGAATGTTTTCTTAGAAAGAGTTGAGACATGATCTACTGGTAGGAATTAAATCTGTGCAAAAAATAAAATTTTTCATGATTCACCTGGAAACTCAAATTGGAGGATCTCAGTCTAAACTGTTAGGACTAAACAAGGTGAATCAAACTGCTTTTTTACTAAGTTAATGACTTCCTTCAACTTGGAGCTTCCTAACAGGGATAAACTGCACCAAAAGCYTGAGTGCCCTCAACGGTGCCCTCATCTTTAGAAGGAAGCAAATGTGTAACAAAGCTGGCTGGACAAGAAGAATTTAATACATGGCAGATTTTGAGTTTTTAAAATTTTTTCTTCTGTGTAAAAATCCATTACTRGTTTGTCATGAGAAACCACTTCAACAGTTGGCCAAGGGCAATATAACAGTTAAAAAGAGATGTTGCAGCAGAGAATGGAGAAAAAAGATCCTTTAACTTACCTGATCAGATTAACAGAACCCTTCTATAATGGACACAAAAGCTAGTACTTACAATCTGAGAAACACACTGACACAYTGAACACAAGGTAATGAGTATATAATGGCTTAAAATGGAAAAGTCTAAATGATCAAGAATTATATTATTGCACAACTCATGAGAAACTCCTAGCAGTGATAATATCCAGAACAGTAGTAGCATCATAGAAAAAAAAAGACTTTAAAGGGATCTTAAGAAAACAGTGTGGCCCCTTTCTCCTTAGCACTATCTATAATACCTACAAAATAATCTTCAATAGATCATTTTCACCACTATAATGTGGCAGACAATTTGTGCTCAGGACAAACCATGCATCACAGGTAACAGATTYTCAGATACAAGAGCTGTGAAAGGCAACTTGTAAGCTAAATACTCTGTTTTAATGTGACACATATTCATTCATYCTGTTATAACTACAAGAACAAGGAAGTGATTTCTTACTGCATTTCGGATCTCAAAGCTGAGATTAGAAAAACAGTGACAAGTTTTCCAGGGGAAAAAGGTTTCTCAGCACCAACAGATTATTTCCTGTTGTTSAATTAAAGACAGTTTAAGAGAAAATCTGTAAGAGAAGAAAGAGTATCACTAGGGAGATAAGGATGGGGCTAAGAATAGTTAAGGCCACTGATGTGAAAATGTCCTGACATAAAAAGCAGACAGTGAATAGTTAATATAACTTGTAGTTGGAAAAATATTTCTTTTCTCCCCACTGCTCATGTGTCATATTAGATACCATTTGTTAAGTCATGGGTAATACTGAGAAAGAAGTATTATGATAAAGATAAGGAGAAATTTATGAAAGCTGTTTGGCTTAGCATCTTCATTCAAAATAAATGTAAGAAGGACATTAAGCTTCTTTATAGAATAAAGTAGATGAAACAATAGGAGTTATATGTCCTCACAAAGAAATGTGGAGCTAAGTGATCAAAGAGATTTCATGAGCRGAATTGCGTATGATAAAAGCAGTGCATCTGAAATAGAACCAGCAGCTGAAATGTGCTATCTTCAGAAAATATCCAGAGGTAATACTAGAAACAATCAGGGAAGCTGGAAGCCAAAGTAGGGAAGCAATGGGGATTTGGAAGACAGCTGTGAGTACAACAGAGAAGACTGGAGATATGTGGAAGTTGGGAAYATCTGGGGCAATCTGAGAGAAATARGGGGCCAGGATCATGAAGAACATGCTAGGTTACTGGGAGGTAGGAAGAGCTACAGAGGTCTGATGACAAAACCCTATGCCCTCTTGATAGCATTATTCATTTAACATCTTTTTCTATATTTATACTCGCAGGATAGAACAAGCTTTGGAAGAACTAGATCAGCATTTGAAGATAACAGAATCATGGGTCACAAAATGTAGAGATAATAGATTTGGACAGGTGTGACTGTAATGTTGTCAGCTGCTGCTATTCTGTATCAAGGCCTTCAGTATTTGCTGTTTATTCTTCAAGCCAAAGCCCTTGGAGACAAGTGATTAGAGGCAAATATTAGCTTTCATTTTTTAAARAAGATTCTGAGAAAATCTTGAAATCATGACCCAAATGTACACTAACAGTTAAAAATCCAAAAGACAAATACAAATAGCCTGCAACTCTTTATTTTAAAACTCAAATTTTCAGGATTAACTCTTTTGAGACCTGAGCCATGATTTGTTAACWTTTAACAATGAAATGATGTAACTGAAGGCAAGAATTGGCAAAAAAACCCACAGAATCTTTTACAAACTATGACTGTGAAAGGAAGGAACCAAACAGTTTGCTATTCAGGTTRTATTTTGGAGGACACAACAGGGATTTTGTCTACTTTTTTTAAATGGTTAGATTTTGTGGAGTTTTTTTCAATTGGAAAAAAGATGTTTTGTAATTTGAAAAAAATCAAATCAGATCAGAAGTAATTGTGACACAAAAAAAACCTACAAAACCCCTGTGTTACTTTGTGTGATTCACCCCCAGAATGTAACAATTTTTAATATGGAACTGAAAGGAGAATCCTAGAGTGAGATATATGGGAAGATTTTCAGAACTGTGTACTGGAAGTAAAGCTAAGATGGGTGAAAACATCACAGTTTTTTGTAAACTAGAGTCCAGGTTGTTTTATTTCTGCTTCTGCTATTTTGTTTTGTTGTTTTTATTTTGCTCTCATACATTTGCTCGAAGGGCTTTCTTTTTCTGATGAAGAAATTTCTGTACTRAAAAAAAGCTTTCTTTCAAGAAAAGTTTGCTTTGTTGAAAATCTATTCAGTTAAAAAAAAAAACTTTGATAGGAGTTTCTGATCAGCTCTAAAGCTGTCAGTAAATCTGGACAATGGAACGTTGGAATTTCACCGATCATGAATAATCCCACTGACAGAGCATTAGTAAGCAACTGTTCAAGACCCTGTTCCTCTAAAGAAAAGTTTGGTAAACACTGAAAAACTGAGGTGATTCTTCAGTCATTCACCCAATGCAATTTTTATTATTTTTATATATATGGCTACAATTACTTTAGCTAAAATCTAAAACTTTTTCTTGTCTTTGYTCAATTTTCTGTCAATAATTTGTAAGCAGAACCAATTCCTAAGCAACATTAAAGAAAAATACCTTAATAGAAAACGAACAGTATATATAGAATTGACTATTCTACATAGACTAATTGACTAATTCCACTAATTCTATGTAGATTGACAATCTAGGAAAGCTGCAGTAGCTAGAAGTAATGAGCTGTCCATGTAATTAGGCATACACGTAGCTACGGGCGTATTTAGYGATTGCTTTCGAGGTGACAGTGTCATACCCGAACGCCTAAACTGAGCTAAACGASAGCTGCCCAAAAGGGCAGCTCAAGGAAGCACGAAAGGGAAGCAGCGGCAGGACTGTGCCCCGCTGAGGGGAAACCCAGCCTGAAGGGCACGCAACGCCACCTCGGCAGGGCCAGGAGCGGGCGCCGCGGGTGCTGCCCCTGCGCCGGCCCTGCCGCCTCCTAACGTCGCCTCCGGGCCACCTGCGCCCCTAACGGCCCCCCGCCAACGGCCGCCCCCGGCGCCGCGCCCCGCCCCCCTCCTCCCGGCGGGGAGGGGGCGGGCCCGCCGCGCCGCGCCGCTTATTTGGCCCCGCGCCGCAGTGGCCGCGCTCTCTCTCGCCCTCGTCCCGAGCCTTGTCTGGCCCTGCCGCCGCCGCCCTCATCCGCCATGCCCAACATCGTGCTCTTCAGCGGCAGCTCCCACCAGGACCTGTCGCAGCGCGTGGCGGACCGGCTCGGGCTGGAGCTGGGCAAGGTGGTGACCAAGAAGTTCAGCAACCAGGAGACCAGGTGCGTGGGCGGCGGGGGGCGCGCGGGGCGGCAGCCGTCGCGCTCTGCCCTGCCCTGCCCCCGCCGCCGGGAGGGGCGCTACCTGCGCCCGGTGACGTCACGGGCCCGCCCTCGCCACACCCCCGCCAGCCGTGATGGCGGGACGGGTTCCCCTCCCCCCCCACGCGCGCACACACCTCCCCACGCGCGGCGCCGCCCCGCGCGCGCCTCCCCGCCGCTCCCAAACGGCGGCCGCGGGCGTCTCGCGGGGGCTCTTCCCGTGTCCCGTGCCGCAGCCTGCCTTAAAAAAAAAAAACAGCAAGCAAACAAACAAAAGCGGGCGCGAGGCGCTCCGGGCGCCCTGTAACGCTTCTTCGGAGCGTCGCCCAACGGCGGCGGAGCGCCGGGGCCCCTGCCGCCCTCCGGGAGGAGGCAGGGCTGCGCTGCCGGGGGCAGCTGATAGGAGCGCGGCTGGGCTGGTGGCCCTGCCGATAGGTGTCTGCATGTGTGGTGGTGTTGGAGCACACCCAGGACTTCTAGGATGCCCTGGCCCCACCAGCTGCCACYGACGAAGTGGGCTTGAGGGGCAAAACACTCTGCTGGGGCTGTCTGGGCTTGCTGTCACTGAGGGGAACAGGTTGCCCAGAGAGGTTGTGGAGTCTCCTTCTCTGGAGATGTTCAAGGCCTGCCTGGATGCAACCCTGTCTAACATGCTCTAGGTGACCCTACTTGAGCAGGGAGGTTGGACTAGATGATCTCCAGAGGTCCCTTCCAACCTTAACCACTCTGTGACTCACCAAGGGAGCGAAGGGYGCTCCTGGGAGCAATGCCAGGAGCAGGGGAGTGCTGAATCCTGCTGGGGATGGTCACTGGTTTCAGAGGGGTTTGTGAGAGGCAGGCAGTCCACCATGAGATCTATCAGACTGTTCAGGAATGGTTAATTTCACAGTTGATYGGCTGTGGCCAATTCTTACAGTAAAGATGCAGTCCTTCTGATTTTTATAAAATACAGTACATTTATAAAGTTTCATGAGTAGGTCTGCATGTGAGTGCATATAAGAAAAGGATGTTAATAATAGGTTAGACACTTGAAAAAGTCTAGATCAAATCACATTTCRGGATTTGTTTTGGCCAGTCTTTATTGTTCAGCAGCAGTGTTATGTGCGTGAACTGTTGGTCCCACCTGAGTTGTTATGTTGGCTTTGGCTTACTTTTTCAAAAGCATAGTAGGTTGCTGGCCAGCCAAATGTAGAAAGTTACTCTGGTAACAGTGCTAAGGATGTTGTGTTAAACCATGTGGACTGTGTGCTTTACTATCTGAGAATGCATTCAAAACTTGATAATTCTTTTTCTGCCAATATCACCCATCTTAGCTCAGTTGGTTAGMGCGTGGTGCTGCTACTGCCAAGGTTGCAGGTTCAATAGGGATAGCCCTGTATGGGCTATGCTGAGGGTYGGACTGGAAGATCTCCAGAGGTCCCTTTCAACCTTACCATTCTATGATCTYTACTGGTTTTGCCGTCTTTGCTTCTGACCTACCTATATATTACTCAGGCAGGCAGCAGGAGTGCATAAATCCAGTTGTTTTCCTTATTCATCAAAAAAATCTGAGGAATTAGCAAGCAATTCATATTCAGGAACCTCAATCTTACATACCTACATTAAAAAGCAATAGCACAGTCTTGCATGCTCATGGAATGAGCATGCAGTTTTCCCTTCAGTTTGCTCATATATTCTTGTTCTGAATCTTTCAAACAAGTATATTTTCATAGCTTCCTTTGAAAGATTAACATGCTGTGGTACTAAAACTGCTCTTGAAGTTTTTCCTTCTATTTAGTCTACTTTTTCATGTTCTTAATCTAACTGCTCTTGTTCTAGTTGTGCTTACTGGTGTTACTATAAACCTTCTTCCTTTAGTGTTTATGCCATCAAATGTTTGCACACTTTTACTCTCTTCATTCCTAATTAACTGAAGATTGAAATCTTCCCTCAAGTCTTTCCAGCCACATAATCATTTTCTTTTGCATGATAAAATTTTATTTGCATATTTGGTTGCATGATTGTCTTGCAAACTTGTGCTAGGTTGTTGGGTTTTTTTTAATTTTGTTATTTTTTTTTATTTGGTTGGTTTGTTTTTAAGAGACAGCAAACTGCAGTTTTAAAAATTGGTRTGTTTTAAACAGAGGTTCTTTGATTTAGATTTCTTCCAAAGCAGAGACTTATTCCTAGAGTTTGTGCATTTGTTTTACGATGTAAATCAATTAAATTCTAGGCTTCAGGATCGCATATTCTCTACACTGTCATTCCATTTTTTTTCTTTTCTTGGTGTGAAATAAGCCTCTGCCATTAAATAAGTGGCCAGCAGTGACTGCAGAATATAARTCAGTGGTTTGGCTAACCTATACTTAGGCAAGTAGGGATGTAGTGTGGTATAGATATCATGAGGGAAGTATGTAATCTAAAAATTCTATTTGTTTCTGTTACAACACTGCTAGGCTAACATCTCTTTCCCTTTCTTCCCCTCCACCCCAACTTRAAATACTTTAACACTTCACAGTGTTAAAAGTATTTTAACACAGCTTCATTTTTAGAATCTCAAACATGCAGTTCTTATTTCCCCTTTAGCAAGTAAAATTTGCCCCACTTTATAGAATAAACTTCAAGTGGGTAGTCTTTAATATCTTCAGTAATTTATTTTGGGATGGTGCCCTTTTAGTTTTGTAAACTGACTTTTCTTAATATAAAATTCAGCAATCCTAATGAGAGAGTTCCTGAAATTTGAAATTAAAACATAACTAAATTTTATAAGATATTTAAGCTGCAAAGGTCCTCTTTTGCAGCATCTGGCTCTTCAGTCTGTCTATAGCATAATTTTTTCATGGTTGTATAAGTAAAAATTTGTTTCATCATGTGTAAAGATAATCCAGTATAGTGTTTTCTTATTTTTGTTGMATTATTAAACTTATAAATAAGAGTATTGACATTATGAAATATTTGCAGTATTACAGGATACTAGAACTCAATAGTTAAAATACTCAAAAGAACCTTAAACCTTTCCAATGGCACTTGGGCAAAACCCTGTGCAAATAGATAAGCCTGGGCCTGAGGGTCAGCGAACTCTTGCTTTGTCAGATCTGTTAAGTTAGTAAGTTGCGGAAAAGATTCACCTTTTGTTAAAAACACAGTTTTGCTGTTTAAACAATTCACATTTATGTTCAAGAGAATGAAGTAAATTGATAATTATGTGCAACCCTAGGCTTAAATATTTGTCAGAAAAGTCCTCACTGAAAGTCACTTAYCTGACAGTAGCAATTAATCTTGCTTGCAGAATAGAATGGCAAAGAGTTATTAAATATTTTGTATTATATTTCAACTGACTCAGGCTTTAGGCTTCAATTTCAATCCTTAGTAGATCTAAGTGTTCCTGAAGAACAAGAATTACTCACTGAGATTAGCTAGGGATAGGAATACTCCTAACAAGAAATGAGGTTAAATGGGCTGGTATGTTCTAAATTCTTGGAAACTTAGAATTCAAGATGCTTCTCAATTTATACTGAGGCTAGAGTATTTCAGTCCTCTTGCGATTTAGGCATTCAATGTTCTGKTAGGTTTGTAATAGAAATACTATGACTGTGCTAGATAAAATGAGGGGAAATTCCTGCTAGACTTGACTCCCCCCACCCACTATTTCTTCTTCTCTAAAGAATGTGGGAGTACTTTCCTTCAGCTGACTACTGGAGTCAACCTGGCTTTATTAAAGCAGTAAGGGAGCTTCTAAATGTCTGGTTGTAGAAGGTAACTTCGTTTAGTGTTATAAACTATTGCATCAATTGAGTATGCATGCTGACCACAGTGTCCCAGTAAGAACCTGGGTGGCAGCCACATTTTCACTTACCAGTAAAATTGTTAGTTGGGGGGCTCAATGAGTTTCTTTGCAACTCTGCAAGCAACTGGTGGCACGATTTGGAGGGCTGGGAGAGAGGAGTCGAAGACCTTGAGCTGGCATGACTGTTGCAGCCTTAATGTTGTAAAAATGCATTACATAGATATAAAACAGAAATGTGTGTGTATATCTATAAATATAACGTTTGTGTGTATATATATATATATATATATGCGTGTGTGTATAGAATCAAATCTTTTGTGTATGAAGTGTTTCACAAAATTGTCTCCAGGTACCCTTAGGTGGCACATACATATTTTACTGAATGGGCTGGTAAAGAAAAAAATTGGCATTGCGTGTTCATTATTTCTTAAATGTATTTTCTTACAATATCTGGTATGCTTTCTTTTCTAARAGTTATTTTAGCTCTGTACTTGAAGTTATTGTTCTTGAAATGGAGAAACTGCAGTCAGATGATACCCTTTTACACACCTCTGTACCAATGAAAGAACTTACTGCTYTCAGCCCTTCATGGAAGCTCCCTAACCTTTTCCTAATCAGATTCCCTGTTTTTTACCTGCAGTAAATTGTCAGAGCAAGTCATCCTCTTGGATTCCTGAGAARAACTGAAGTTTTGCCTGGCACATGYGAATTTTGGAGGCAGTTTATCTGTAGCCTTATTTAACTGCTCAAGCTGGGTTATTTCAGAATCACCAACATAAATATATGCAGTACTGCTATTATTATAGAGGAAAATGTGGTGGCTGCAAAAAGATGTTGACTGCTCTGTGAGAAAAGTTGTGCTGTTGGTATGAGGGGCATTTGTACTTTAAAGAAGAGGAAAAAATAGTAAGAACAAAAAACAAAGATCAAACATTAGAGTCGTAGTCTGAACTTTAATCTTAGAAGCTAGGAGAAATAGCTGATTCTTACAGGAATGAATGTGACTATTTCATAGAATGTAGGGTAATGAGAATAGTTTGTTCTCAAAAAAAAAAAAAAAAAAAAAAAAGAAAAATAAACCAGAAAACTTCGATATCAGTGCTATGTARTACGGATGCATGGTTCAAATGAAGTTTTTCATCATTRGGCTGTAACGCTTTTCCCCTCCATCTCCCCAGCAGTGCCCTCCAACTCCACGCTTTTACTGCCGCTGCCTCATCTCTAAGATAAGACCTTGCTGTTTTTCCTCTGCCTCCTTCCTTTGGGCTCCAGGGCTGTGGAGGCCCTGGGTTGTACCCTCACTGAAGTARGTTATTGGGGTTTTTGCAAGCCTAGTCTTGGAGTAAGCAAGCTCAAGTGGTCAGCTGATAAATCAGCTGAAGTTRATGGGGGTACAGGACACTCTGGGAGGTGAGGACTCTCTTTATATTGCCCAGCCACTCTGCAGATGATTCATATCTGTGGTTGTCATGCTCTGCCTGGGGCAAAGGAGTTGCTTCTTTCCCTCGTTCCCTGCTTGCTTATGCTGTGGTGAGCAAAGTGAGATTGGAGAAACATATTTTACCAGTATAGTCGTGTAGGATGAATTTTTCTGCATTGCCTGTAGTGGGGGTTTCTTTTATATARTGAATTTCAGCTATGACAGGTATGGTCATCTATCATATTGTTAACAGATCTGAATTCTAAAAGGCCTAAAAATACTTTGGTGTTTTGTTTTGACTTGCACTATATTGACCTTACTGTGTGCTTCTTATCTTTAGGTAGATGCCAAGCACTTGAAATATGTCAATAAACCAGACCTGTGTGAATAATTCCTGATGATCCTGTGCATACTTAGATGTAGGTTTTAGTGCTAAGCCTTTGAAGAATCCCTGCTTGTGCTCAGACTTGTTAGACCTTTATTTCCAAATTTCTGAGAGGTCTTCCTTGATCAAACCTATTTCAACCTGAAGCTGCTGAAACAGTGGTGTTTTCCTGTTGCAGTGGCTGGCTGTATGCCAGAACTGAGGACAGGAAGATTATTTCCTGGGCTGTGTAATGCTTGTTTTGTTGGTGCCCAGCAATAGGAAAGCCCGGAGTTGTAAATGAAGATATAGTTGGGACTTGACCTTGGAGCTGTTAATCAAAGTGAAAGGGTCTAAAATTGAGGAGAGAACATGGGTGCCAGGAGATACAGGATACCTAGAAACTTACAGTAAAAATGCCACAGCTGGTGTGTGTGTGTTTTGTTTGTTATTGGTGTGTTTTTTTTTTTTTTAATTGCTCTGGGTAGTAGAGCTGATGAATAGGAGCAGCAAAATTGCTAGGAAGGAGGAGCGACTGAGATTCCCTTTTCCCTGTCCTAGCACACTCTGGCAATTGGAATTTAAATCATATTAATCTACAACTTAAGTGACTTGACTTTCAGATGCTGTTTYCAAAGGTGATCTCAGCATTCAGGAGCCTAGGATTTCTTCCTGAAATCCAAGATGCTCATTTTGTGGGAGAATATCTCACTACAGCCTCTATCAAAACCAGCTAGACTAAATTTAGACCCCATAGAGTTCTACTGTTCTGTAGTTGCTTTTAGCATCCAAACAAATCAGGTTTCTCTCTGCTGTACTCTGGTGTGTAGTCACATTCTCCACTAGTCTTAAAAATGGAACTTAAGGACCAGGTTAGAACAGTAAGTAAATATTTGTGGGTATTAGTACACAAATACTAGTACACAGGGAGATGTACTGTGAAAAGTTGCTTGTGGCCATACTCCTTCCTGGCTTTCCCTCATGGAAATYTCTACAGTTGTTCAGGGGCCACTTCAGCCTGCCGTAAGCAGGTTGACTGTGCTTCTGCAGTTCTGTATACAGCTTCCTGAGCTCAGCTGAGGTCTAGTAGTAGATCAAGCAGCCCCTGCATCTCTTGAGGGGCTGACGTTAAGTGGAGACTCACAGAACATATCTAAAATGTATTTCGTGAAGCTAATTTTGTTTTTTCCTTATGCTCATAATTGCTTTGTTATAAAACATTATGCTAGTTGTAATATTTGCCCAGTAAGTTGGAGGCCTTAAGTTAAATAYCTTACTCTGCAAAAATTTGTTCCCAAGGGTAACAGTTCAAACACACCCCTCTGCTTAGTGTTTTCTATTGGCTGTTTTCTTGATGACTTGCAAATTCAGCATGTGGGTTTTTTTGGATCTTTTTTTGAGATATTGATTCTCCTTGCACACTATGTGAAGACTCTAGACTAAATTTTGGCTTCTTCTCTGGGTACTGAAAGTGCCTAAAATGAAGATTTACTTTATTGGCACCTAAATAAATTCATAAAACTTCCTGTGAGCATGGCTAGAAACTTCATCCAATAATTTTTCTTTAAAGTTTCATAGAGTCCTTTAAYTGCATGATTTGAACTGGATCCTAGTCATAGACTTATCTAATTCACTATTTTAGTATGATTCTGCATATTTATTTCCCTGCTTACCCACACCTTTTTTTTTCTAAGTTAAGATATACTTATTTAAAATTCTGCTTGTTATTAATTCTGTTAGGAATGTGTTATAAATTTAGTATCATAAGAAGCCGAATCTACCTTTATTCCTGACTTTGAATTTTGCCTAATGATTGTATGCTTCAGCCATTTAAATGTGTTTGTAATGTAAGTGGTTCTTGAGCTTTATCCTTAATTTATGATAATTAGTCTAAGTTTCTAGATATTTAAACTCTTCAATTCATCTTTGCAAGGTGACRGCAAAAATCTACACTCAAACTTGTTTTTTAGCGTGTCCTATCTTGCACATCTTTCGCAGACAGCATCACACAGACCACAGATCCCAAGTAAATAGGTGAAATTTAAAGCTGATTACTTTTGTGGACTGTTAATTTCTGTAGTGCGTACTTTAAAAGTTGCATGGTTTGGGAGCTCTTAATGTACAGGTTSTGTTGACTCTTCCTGAGCAAGAAGTTTATTTAAACTTGAGTGTTACAAAATAGCTAAATTTGATTAAATTGCATAAAACAAGCTGACCTTGTAATCTTGAAGCAAGAGCTTGTTCCTATGTCATTCCTCTGTCCTCACTACACAAAGTTGTTTAATAAAAAGCTCAGATGGATTATTAGTTAATTAGACCATGATATAGATGTCCTAAATTGTATCTTAGTAGTAATATCGCTGAACTTTGAAAAGGTAAATAATAGGAGATACTAACCTGTTGCATGGCCAACACTAGTTGATTATAAGAAAATCTTCTTACAATCGTTACATTATGTTCTTACCTGGCACCTTTAATTAGTTTACTGCAGAGTGCTATGCAAATATTTAAATTAAGATTGATTCACTTCAGTTTGCACTTAACGTGTTCRCCAGATCAGATACTTACACATACAWAGCATGTATTATTTACATGTTTGTGTACCAGAGATGTATGTCATTCTAGCCTGAAAAGCAAGACCACAAAATTTTAAAACATCAAGGGAGAAAGGAGTAGCACTTTCATTTTCTAGGTTGCTTGCAAGATGGGAAAAGTAATTGCCAGCCCAAGGGCATTGAAAAGAGAATAGTTAATGGCCATGGAAGAAGTATCACTTCAGGTCCATTATATTAACTAGAATTATATTAATCTCCAAATATATTCCGTGACCTTTTGAAACCTGTTATTTCTTAGTGGGGTGCTTAGAAATTGCCATTTCTAAGAGGAAAACAAATCGGTGTTATAATTCAATATTCTTTGTGTATGTAATGAATGTTAAGATAATGTATTCTTGTCACTGATCAAAGCCTTTTCCTATTGTATAATGCATCTATGAAACTATTTTATTCCTCAAGAACTGAAATCTTATACTGCCATCCTGTGTCACTCCAGTAATACTCTCCCCTAGAAATTGGTAGTATTTCTCTTTTAGTCTTTGGTGTCCCTCTTTGGTTTCCCTCTTCTTTATAATGGTTCCTAGATTAATTTCAAGAACAGAAGTTTAACTTCATGGGGTCCTGGATTGAAAGAAGTGACACAGAGCTTTTGCATATGTTCCTGTTCTCCTTTGGACCCATTCCAAAGGTTGGGTATATGACAATACTTGTTATTAAGCTGTTCTGTGTAAGCGCTGAGTTGAGTTGTGATTATCATCCTTTAAAATGCTCATAATAATAACTATCAGTAAACAATTGATAACTCAGCATAAGAGACTGTCTCTAATCTAATGGGTAGGTGCCTTACACAGAGCCAGATTTATATGTTCAGGAAAAAATGACAKATTTCTGTTTTGTTTGTTTTCCTAGGAAGCAGAACTCTGATACTTCAGTATGAGAGCTATTTTTTGTAGGGCTTCTAATGAAGGTTGACAGATTCTTCCCAGTGTGGAGCATGCCTAGAGCTTTGCTCAACTGCAATTGTGTTGACCAAAATTTATTTTCAGTTCCAAAAAGAAAAATAAACTAGAAAAGTATTCTTAATTTGATAAAAGTATTTATAAACAGCCTTCTTTGAATAGCTTTTTTTCTTTGATCAAAAAATTGGACAGGGAAGTAACAATTGTGTAACCATAGAAATGTATCTTCCTGCCTTGATGGAAGTCTCAAAGATTTGCTAGAATTAACATTCTGATATCTGAAGATGATGCTGTTCTTGACCCTGTCAATCTTAGAGGTCATTGTGTTTACTAGATAGTTTGTTTTAGTTTAGGAAATCCTGCTGATGACTTTCTCAGGCAAAAAAAAACCCTTAATTTAAGGAAGGAAAAACTAAGACAACATCAGTTTTGGAACTTCGAGYCTGCAGTGGAGCTGACTAGGGGAGCTGAGAGTGCAGGGACACTCATTCTCCCTTCTGTTTTCTTGGTGACCTTTCTAATGGTATGTATGTAATGTAAAAATGAGAGTATGTTGGACTTGTTTTCCTTCAAATCAACAAGGCAAAAATAGGGAGGTGAAAGAGGTGTGTTGATTTAGACAATGAGGCTGAGACCAAGTGCGAAGAGGAGTGATGGAGAAGTTTAATAAGGGTCTGGAGGGAGAAAAGGATTAAACAGAGGCAGCTGCTACTAATATGAGAAGGAGGAATCAGAGTCTGGAAKTAAATATATGTGGGTGGTAGGCACATTCAAGTAGCCAGGAGAAAGACGAAACAAATTCAGTTAGAACTATTAAGGTTGCAAAGTGAAGCACTCATGTGATGCTAGTGCTCAGTGAAAAGCAGTAGTGAAAGCAAGTGAAGAAAGGTTGCTTATCTATTGCCTTGTGCATCTGGCTTGTGATACTGTCTTTAATTGCATGCTCACATACTTATTTTCCCTAGACTCATTCTTTCACTGGTCAGCATGGAACTGTGCTTTGCTTGGTGAGGGGGAAGCAAAATAATGGCTGCTCATTAAATTGGCACAGTGTTCTGTGCAATTTAATTTTATTCTGATTTGCACACCTTCAAAGGGACAAACATTCTTTCTGGGGCAGGTATATCCTTACAGTTTTCAAAATGTAACTAGTGATACTGCCCTCAACTACCATGATGGGACTATCTGTAATGTTTGCATGTCATTAAGATGTACATAAGCAGTAAATTCCTTTTTGTGTTTTGTAGCTACACAAAGCAGCCTCTTGCACAGTACCCTGGAAGCTGATAAACTAAAGGGTTTTTTGGACTATATTTGACTAGAACAAGCCTTGGTGTTGAAAGAGCATCAGAAAAACTTTTTTTTTTTTTTTTTTTTTTTTTTTTTTTTTTTTTTTTTGTTTTTTTTTTTTTTTTTTTTTTAATCCCATCTAGGCTGTATGGATGGTTTCCAGCTAGAACCTTTGGCTTGTTTGTGGCGAAGGTGCAACCTTTCAAATAAGAACTGAAGATATTTTAGCTTTTAATTACTCGGACTGACTTAATAGAGCATGCGTTTAAATGTTCCATCTGCCTCATTATTCAGGAAGTCTGTTTTTTTGTACACTTTACTAACCTCATCTTTTTTCCTGAATTCATGTCTGTAGCTTCTATGAGTAAGTTCTGAGGTAATAGGTGTGAGTGTGACTTAACAGTAGATTTCTTGCACTTGGATCTAGAATGAAAAAAATCAATATTCTGCTTATTTGCTTTATTTTTCCTATTTTTTTTGAGATATGTTTAATTTTGAGTTCTCTGGTGGTGGTATTAATGTGTAACGTGCAAATGTCTTGATGTGAGGCAGTGATATGCCAAAATTTACTTTGGCGTCTGTAGAAGAATAAAATAATTCTTAGAAACTATCTTAAAAGACCTAAGTATGTAAGCTCAGTTAGAACAAATAGCACAGCATGTGAGAAACCTTGGGTGAACTGTTGAACTTTAACTGTACATAGACATCGTGGATTCAATTTTAGCAGACTTCTGTTTGACTTTTTTTATACTGCTGTCCTCTAAAATGCCATAGCTTCCTGAATTTAACAATGTCCTAATTATCACAGAAAATAAATAGCACTTTTTGTAGAAATTTTGATGCAATTATTAATAAAATGCTCTAGAAGTTGCCTCTTGTTTCTGTAATTATTTAGAGTTTTTTAATGCTTATCCTAACTCTTGGGGCATAGAATACCTAGACTAAAAAAAAAAAAAAGATAATATTAAACTTGATAATCGCGTGAGCTGCATCTGTGCTATAACCATAATTATACACTGGTTTGTACAGACCTTTCAAAAGCTGTATTTAGGCTGAAGTAAACTGTAGACTAGTTTGTTTTGAAGTAAACTGTGTATCAAGGAGAGAGTTACCAAATCACAGTAAAAGTGTCCTAAATGGGGATAAACTTATGAAAGTTTGTTAGACGAAACAGTGTTCTAGTCTTTAATAACACGCTTCTGATAACTAATGGGACTAAATGGCTATCTCCTACTCTTACAGTGTAGAAATTGGTGAAAGTGTGAGAGGAGAAGATGTGTATATCATCCAGAGTGGCTGTGGAGAAATAAATGACAACTTAATGGAACTACTCATCATGATCAACGCTTGCAAGATTGCATCATCCTCCAGAGTAACTGCAGTAATTCCATGTTTTCCATACGCCAGGCAAGATAAGAAAGACAAGGTAGGTAAAATGTATTTTATTATGGAAAGTGTATTTTTTTTAAGTCTTTTTACAGCTTGTTCCCTTGAAGCTTTTGGAGATAAAGCATATTTTCATAAACATTTAAAAGAATTAAGATTGTTTAACATATTTGTCTCTTTATGTTCAAATGTTGAATTACATCAACAGTAAGTGAATGGAGACAAATGATTCTTCACTTACTTTGATTTTTATAAGTAGGTACATGTTATGTGGTATATTTCAGAGTACCTTGCTAGCAAACCTAACTGAAACTTTCTTGCTTTTGCCAACTTAGTTTTTTCTTCTTCTTTTTTTTTTTACTGTGTACATAAGGAGAATACACTAGTTTTACCATCTTTAATTAGTGTAATTGCACTGAATTAAATCCTTATTGACTTCTTATTAAATAAAAATGAAGTAGCAATATTCAAAATTTATGAGGAGGAGTTAGTAGAAGTAAAGGGCAGGAATTGCCTGAGACAATTTGAAGTGCTAGAACCACTATGCAAGTGGTTTTTACTCTATAGGTTAAAACTGAGAGCCAAATGCAAGGAGCTGATTAAATCTGCAATATATTGCAGATTTAATGAACAAATAGATTATTGCATTCTGTAGGGCAGATTCCAGAAAAGTACGTTTGGAATAATCTGTTTGTATTGATGCAGAACAAACTGCAGATAAACTAGATCACTTCTGTCTTTTTAGTGCTCTTTCTCTAAATTTGGGCTGTTATAGATGATAAATGCAGCAGTTCTGCTGAATTGATAACACGATAACAACTGTTCATTGTTCATGAACTTGATTTTTTTTAGAAAGAATACAGAACTAAATTTTTTTAAAATAGAAAACTTTAGTTTTCTATCTCTAGTACATGTATGCAAAAGCCTTATTACATGAGTGTTACTTCTGTCAAAACTTACTTAAAGAACTGACAAGAATAAATGTGAAATGCAGCATTAATATTGGATTGCAATTGTTGTATTTTTGGAAAATTGCCCCACTCCTGCTACTTCCCATAAACTGACTGCCCCCTTTTACACTTTGAGTATTGAKCAAACCATCCTCAAAGCTCTGTGAGGTTTTGGTTGTTTTTTTTTCCCCCTCTTATTCTTTTATATAAAAATATAACAGGATTGATAAGGAATGTAGAATCTAAAAGTAATAGACACTACAAAGTATGGCATTATCAGCATGTGGTCGAGGAGAACAAAATTGAATACCAGAAAATTTTTCTTTTAAGGAGTGTGGTCTCCATAACATTATTATTGAGGCTTTCAAAAAACTCAGTTCAGGATTTTAGTAGGTCCCTATTCGTTGCCTGCTTCTGGAACTCCAGCTTGCTGTGTTTCTGTATTGAACAATACTCCTTGACAAGAGAGCTGAAAGGGGTTTTATCAAAAGAGCTTGAAAAGAAAGCAATCAACATTTTCTTGGAAGTTAAAGCATCTTGTTCATGAAGATGTTCTGATTTCCAAATTAATATTTGAAGTGTCTACTGGACCATATAGTAAGTTCTTGGTGTGGTAAAAGGATTAATATGTCCCAAGGTTACTATGTATCTAGGGAAAGCCTTATCGAATGTACCAAAAATCAAGATGATAGGCTTCCAGGAGACACTTGAAAYCTATAGGAAGGTGGCCCAGCATGTTCCTCAGGAACATTTTTGTCTTTTGGAAATGCCATCTGAAAATGAATAGCACAGGGAAGTAACTAAGACACTGATTTAAAATTTAAGCGTTATTCTAGGCTTTTCTTTAGATGCTGCTGGGTTCTGCAATTCTAGCAAGCCTTTTCTTTTTTTCTTTTAACCTCTGTTTTGCAATTGCGAAAATGTTTGCCATCTTTGGGAAATAAGCTTGGTAGTTGACCTCCATGTTGCAAAATAAACTAATGAGGCTGTTGACATTGGGCAGCTCACTGACAGGGAGATCCTTCCTCTCACTGTTTGATTGCATCATGTCATTTGGTCTTTGACCCATATTGAATGCATAAGATCTGTGTGCTGTCTGAAATGTCAGAGAAGTGCCAGCCATATTCTTTCTTTGAATGTATGCAGATTTTTTTTTTCCTTCTGCTGGAAGATCTTGCAGCAGTTGCTTGAATAAGAAGTGAAGCAGCGTAATATGCTGTTTACTAGTTTAAATTTAAGTTGTTGGCTTTCAGCCCATTTAGTTCTTTATAGATGAGTTCTTGATGCTGGAAATAACAAATTTTCACTGAAAATAGTGAAAATACTTTTGATTTAAGGAGAAAGGCTTTCAGTAAAACATCATATTCTGAATATGTAATCTAGTCTGGACATTTTAGCATTAAACCTAGCCTAGCTTTAAATGAGTTAACTTTGGGTATTAGCAACGGTTCTGGCAGGACAATAGAGATCTGTGCAAGCTGTTCTCTCAGTTATAAAGGCAGGGAAACAGAGGTTTAAGGAAAAAAAAAAAAAAAAAAAACTTGCCAAGATTACTAGTAAAGTTGGTAAATTGACCTGGGCATAATTAAGTGCTGTCGTAAGCTAGAATAAATCTGATATACAAGCTAACTAACTTAAAATTAGCTCAAGTATCTGTATTTTGGCTGTATTTGCAAGTTTATGCATCCTCTATGCTTATCTTCAAAGCCTTGGCAAGATACTTTTATGTAGGATGCTATAGAGATGTCTTTGAGATAAGTTGGAAGTTTAGTGACAGGTGAGGTTTGGTGTTCCACAGCTTATGTAACTTTGTTTTTTTGATTTGTAGAAGGGAGCCGTGGAGCGTTGGGTAGGTATCCTTTTTTTTATTTTAATTTTTTTAATCTAATAGTAAGCATTTCCATTAAGATGGCCTTAAAGGGTGAGGCTTACTGGGTTACATCATATAAATGGGAACTCTTTCAGTTTCACGCCCAGATTTCAGCTGTGTGTTTTTTTTTTTTTTAACTTAGGCCATGGCAGTAATCCTGTGGAATAATTTGCTAATAGACTCCTTGATATTTTTTTTTTAAGTCGAAATTGTGCTTGGACAGTCAAGATAATGGCTGTCAATTCTGGAGGCTTCAAAGCATATTTCATTTTCAAAATGATAAATTTAGGTAATAAATTTAGTGAATATTCAGTATCAATAAACTTCACAACTGACTTTCTTGGAAGTGAAAGTTCCAGTCAAATATTTGTGGTTTCTTGGATATATATTTTTTTTGATTCAGTATGCATGTGATGCACTTTGAACAAAACAATATAATAAGATAATTAAAGGCATTCGCACCTTTTGGTTTTAGCTATGTATTCGTTCCATAGTTGTTCTTAAGAGGTCATTTTTACTAGTTTTGTGGATTCCTTCCCTTTCCCTAGTAATTTTAAGAATTGCTAATAACTTTGTAACACATCTTGAAACAAGAAATCTTTTTATTATAATTGCTGCTATAAGTGAGTGGGGAACTTGCTTAGGAACTAAAAACTTCAGTAATTACTTCAATTTAGTTTCTGTACATAAKCTAATGTATTTCATACTAATAATTCTGAATAATCTCAAAGTGTATCAAAGAATGGAACAATGAACATAGAGAACTTTCTTGTATTGTTGCCTCTCTGATAAGCAAACATCACAAAGCCAAAGAAAACCTTCAGTTCTTGTCTACTGTCATCTGAGTTTCTCAATTTGAGGCCAGATTGTTTGAGGTTTTCTTGAAGTTTATTTTTAAAATCACCTTGGATTATATTGTAGCAAAAACTTTTCTCACTTTCTTTGTAAGCAATCAAATCTTACTTTTTTGAACATGATTATTCATTTTAATGCACAATTTTGTGTAGAGGAAACTCAAATAGCTGAAACCCTCATTTGTCTTAATCTGTTAGCCCATTCTTAAGAAACAAGTATTGGTGTTTGGCTATCTTTTCTTCCAAGACCCTCTGTTCACCAGCATGTAGGCAATCTGTGATGTGCATGTCTACTAAAACAAGTTACCTAGTGGTAAAACCTTCAAGTTTTTCCTTCTGGGAAGTCAGCCTGCAAGGCCAGCAGCTGAAAGAAGTATCAACTGGTAATGTATACATTAGTTCTTGATGCAGGAAAGTTGGGGGTTTTGTGTGTTTTTCTTGTTTGTTTTGTTGATGATATTCAGCTTGTCTCATGCCTCCATATCATAACTTGTATGTTTGTTGAACAGAAATGAGGAGGGGGGAAAATAGTGAACTTAATTAGCCCAGAAGGAATGAAAATACAAACCACATTCTGGGAAGAATCTTATTTGCCATGACAGCAAGGCTGAACTTGCTACAGCTTTCTACCAGAAGAGGTTGTCCTGGTTAGCAGTCTTAGTTCCTCCCCTCTTCCGTTTTGGCTTCTTTGGCTGGCTGCTATGGGTTCRGACAGGTATCAGTGTGCAGCCCAAGAGAAGTGTGGAAGTGTGTAGACTGGAGGCAAGGAATGGGACAAGAAGGTGAGCAAACCTCTGCCTTCAGCAGCATTTCTCAGTTTAGCTTAACTAACATGAAATCAGATCTTTGTAAACTGCTGATGAAAGAACATGATGGTAAAGTCAAATCTTTGTTTTGCTGGGTGTTACCAGAGACTTGAATATCTTGAAGCTTAGACTGGTCTGATTTGGACTGCTAAAATGACCTAAAGTTACCAGGATCTTGAATAGGGCAAATCACAGGTTTACTGAAAAGAATAGAAGTATCCAGAAAGCATTGGCTCACTTGGACCTTACAGAAATCATCATAGATGAGGACAGCGTAGTTCTCAGTAACTGGGAAATATCCATCCCTGACGAGGCTGTGAGGACTGCAAAAGTCTTTTGGAAGCTGTCTGCATATGAATTGGAGACCTAGGTAATTGCAAACTGCTATATACATCTTCTCTGGCTCTCACAGAGGCGAAAGGGGGGACATCTTGTGCAAAGTACACACACACATCATGCATACAATAAAAAAAAAAAAACCTTCAAGGAAATAAACTGAGATATTGCAGTTTTTYTTGCAGCTTGGAGTATGTTGGCAATTCACAGATTAAAACAGGGAAAGGTCGAGTTTCCAAATAAATCAACAAACGCGTTGATGGAAATACCTCTGTGCTGTAGCCAGGTGCCAGCATAGCATCCATGTTAAATTGGCAGTGATTCAGCTTATTGTGTGTTTTGCCCTTGAGAGAACTTATTAAAAATTGAGATACTTTGAAAAATTTTGGGGAGATCCTAGAAGGCTAAATGAAGCTGTTTAATAAAGAAATCTAGGAGGGAGCATATCTTGCATGCAAAACCAGAATCCTACAGTGAGATGGAACCTGCGAGTGAGTTCTGCTACTGCGCTAACAGTAGTGGTGGTTGCTAGTCATATTTAATAGTTGGTGAAAGAAAATGTGAAATTTAGTATGTCCATTACAGACAAAGCTGTTAAGACTAACGTAGCTTTTTTACAAAGCTACAGAGTCTCAAAGGACTTTGCAGTTGCTCAGAAAAACATAAGCTATCCTCCAGTCACGATTTTTCATCTTTTTATGTTGCTGTGCATTTTGCATCTTTGTTAGATTTTTTTTGAAAAAGCACTTGACATTGCCACTAACTGTGCTAATTAGTCTTTCACTCTTCCTCTGCCCCTTCCACTTTCCTGTTTTCTTCCCATTCTCTTCCCCTTCACCAAAGTCTAGATTCCTAATTACATCTGACAATTAAGTTCTAATTGGCAAAAAGTCTTCTGTGCCTGCCTAGAAGGATCTGTTTTACTGTATCATGAAGAAATGCTTGATATTAACTTTAAACAGTGTTTTTAAAAGTTAGATTCATTCTGCCTTCTTCATACTTGGCAATGTTCTTTAGAATAGGATAGTGGCCTGAGAATCGGGTATTAATGTATGGATAGTGGGTTAGATAAACGGAGACTGTCTGTCCTTCATAAAGAACAGCTAGCTGAAAGTTCAAAATAAAGAATTGGAAAACTATATCCCCAAGTTTCTCTGTTTGCTAGCCAGATGTTATTAGCCAGGCTGTGCAAGCTAATTCAGGTACTCCAAAATGTTTTACTGAGTTTCAAAACCCTAGTAGCAAGACCTTGCTATTGACAAACTAGTTTGGCCAAAGTTTTTAGAGATCTTCATATMTAAATTGCAAATATACTAAAAGATATGTAAACATAGGAAACTTTCTGACTCTTTGTATCTAGTCAGTCTTTTTAAAATTTGAACATTTGTGCTTTATTCCTCAGAGTCGTGCTCCAATCTCTGCAAAACTTGTTGCCAACATGCTGTCAGTTGCGGGGGCTGACCATATCATCACTATGGACTTACATGCTTCTCAGATACAGGTAATTGAGTTCTTACTGACTGTAGTAGAAGGTCTGTTAAATTAATATGAAAAGCTAATACTGAATCTCTGTTTTCCCCTCATTGTTTTGAAAGGCAGCATTTGGAAGTGTAATTCTCAGGGTTTAGAGAAAGCTTTGATTGCCTCACTGCTGGTTTCTAATTATGTTATCAGCCTTGATCTTATGGGGGAGTGTGTCATTTTGCAGGTACTTCAGATGCTTCTGAGTGTTTCTTCCTCCTCTCCTCCCAAGAATTGGCTAAACTCAAGTATTAGAGCTCCTGGAATGTCCAACATGCCCTCTGGGTGAGGAGGAGGTTCTCTTTCTCATCCTTGGGAGAGTTTTGATGCAGCCAGGGAGACACTCTCTCAAGAGAAGTGGAGATAGAGGCTAGAAATGCTTAGCTGGCTTCACTGATGAATTCAGCAAATCAGAGTAGATGTTGGCTGTGTTTCTCACATACTCCTCTTTCAAGATATCTTGCTTTTTTCTAGAAAATACCTTCTTTCCAGTTCCAGCATTCTATTAATCAGAATTTCAAATTACGCTAGACAGTTCTCAAAGCAGCTTCATTTATGGTCACAGATTTCTTCTTATTGCAGCTTGTACAAAGAAGAGAGATTCCATTCTGCTCCTGAGCTCAAGTTAACTTAACTTGAATCTCTCCTGGACTGAACTTCTAGTGTTTATGTCAAGCAATTAGTCCTAAGAATTAATTTATGGCAATTAAGTAAGCTTGAGACTCTTACAAGCATGAATTTGCTTAGATGCTGCAGCCTTGGGATTTTTGTTGTAGGTTTCTTTTTGTGTGTGGGGGGGTATTCATACAGTGGGAACAGTTTTTCTTCATTTCACTACTTTGAGATTTTTAAAGATCTCCGTATTTGTCCAACTCCGCTTCCACTGGATTTGATGGACATAACAGCGGGTAGAATCAGGCCACTGTAGAATACTAAAATCCTACCCTACATGAGAGGCAAGGACTTGACTCTTTTCTAATGTCTTCCAAGTAAATTCAAAGTAAAAAATAAATGTATGTTTATGAAACTATCTTTCTCTTTTGAACTAGGGTTTCTTTGACATTCCAGTAGATAACCTGTATGCAGAACCTGCAGTGCTGCAGTGGATAAAAGAGAATATTGTGGAGTGGAGAAACTGYATCATAGTCTCACCTGATGCAGGTGGTGCAAAAAGGTACTATTCAAGCCATTAGTTCTGCATATAGTTAGTGATCAATGAACTACTTGGTGTATTCTTTTTCACATCCCTACCCCCCACCTCTTCCATACATTCTTTGAATGTATGAGATACAGGGTACACAATTGATGCCAGCTGCATTGTAAAAAAAAAAAAAAAACCCAGCATAACTAGTTCTTCTAAATGTTGTTCATGTTTGAAAACATCCAGGAGCTTTCTACACTCTAAAGAAAATGGGGTTTTTTCTTTCTCTGGATATGGCATTATTAACTGAATCCCTCCATGAGAGGGAAAGATTTTTTTTTTCTCTCTCCTGCTGCTTGCTTCTTTAGTCTAGTTGCTGCCCCTGTTCCTGTTTCACTCTGGAATTGCTTAAGTTTCCTTTCTCTGATAAAGCATATAGTCTTTCCTCACTGTACCTGCTGGCACTTGGGTAAGACCTTGCTTGAGTCATGTTTCTTTTCTTTAACTGCATTCTAGTCTTAACGCTATGGACTCAAGTTAGGTACTGTGAATATTAGAAAAAGAATGAACTTTTACTTTGAGTGGCAAGTGGTAAAAGTAGCAAACTCAATTAAYTGTAATGATTCTCTATTCACAGCATGTGTTACTTGTTTAGGAGACTGATCCTATAAATTAATGCAAAAGTTCGGAAGCACAAAGTCAGCTAAGTGGTAGAGGATACCACTGAGGTGAAATATTGATTCTCAAGTTACTGGTCGTTCTGCTGTTAGAAACTGAATAGGAGCAAAAACAAATGAAATAAGAAGCCTATAAGCCCATCATAGTTTAAATATTTGGAATGTGGCACAGGCAAAGCTGGAAAAACAACCATATTATAACTTAAGGCAAACTGTTTGGGTCCATCATGAATCTGTTTTAAAAATTAACAGAGGAATAAGACTACGATTGCAGAGTTTTCCTGTTTAGATTACTGAAGTTAAAGATGGGAAGAATAGAAATTAGAAGGCATTCTAAAATTGAGATRACTCAGTCCATTAAGTTTATTTTTGTTCCTGTCTAGATCCTGTCTTTTTTTTTTTCTTTTGAAAGACAGTCTTTGTTTGGAATCCAATTTGGGATACAGTGGATTTTTTTTTTGTTGTTGTTGTTTTTAGGGGGATGGGGGAGGTGGTCAAGCAGTGAGGTTCCCCCTCTGCCCTAGTAAGTATTTGTGTATTAGAAACTGATTGTGAGAGTTTATTTTTGAGGACCACTTTCATTCTAATTAATAGGTATAGAATCTGTTTTGCAGTCGTCCTATTGCAATGCAATCAAACATTTGTTGCTGAAGAATGTTGCTTACCATAAATCTACTTCTCCTTTGCCTCTGGTAATATAATATAAAGATGGCTTTGGCTTGTTCGTTTAAAACATGTAGACCTTCAAATTAATACTTGAGTTAATGAAAGTGAATAGAATGTGAACAATGTCTTAAAAATAAGTCAGAAGTATTAAATACGTTTTTATTGCTCAACATTTTAAACATTTGAATACTTTTCTGTTTCTTACTGTTTGCTTGGTGACTTTCCAGCTCATAAAGTTTTGTGATTGAAGTAAGGCATGCAGGTTCTATTGMTGTCTTAATGCCTCTGAGGTATTGAGGTTTGTTTTGAAGTTACTGTTATGCACAAAATTGTGAAAGCATTTTAACGTTTTTTTGTTCATCAGCCTGGTTTTGGAAAGCTGTAACAAACTTATTTTTTGTATATAAAGAAACTGGACTGTATTCTACATTAAATGTGAATGTTAACCTTGTTAACAACATTCTAAAAGTATTCTGAAAAGGACAGGCTTCAAGACTGTGCTAGTATATTAAAAAAAATCTGGATTAGCAACCTATTTAATTAGAAGTTTGTAACGTATTAAGCTTGGTAGTTCAGTCTGGCCACCAGAGGTCRTCATAGAGTTCTAAAAATCTTTGCCAATCAGAAGCATTGCTGACAGAATTACTCAGTAACCTACTTCATTATTAGACAAATGTTGCTAAATAAATTACTAATCACCATTAACTTGCTTGTTTTTCCCATTGGCCTGGTTTTCACATTCCTGGCAGTAGTGTTTTTGGTTAGGATTTTAAAGTGAAGCTGATGAATGCTTGGAATTGAGGCCTTCTCTTTTTTTTTTTTAAACTACCTAGTGTGACTAGGTTTTGCAGCAGTTCAATAAAAGCCTGTGAAGAGCTGACATGTTTTGAGTATACATTCTACATACCAGTAAAAGTCCAACAAATCTTAGGTTTTTCCTGAGCTACTAGTAGCTCTGTAGCTACCTTCAAAATKRTTTCAAAAGCTATATTTATTTTAAATTTTTCTTAATTTAATTTTGAATTAACTATTATCTAATGCAGTGGCTTTTACAACTGAACATTGTTCTTTAATTTTCCCCATGCCCAAACCTTTTGAGTTCTTCCATAGCAGTCTTAAAGGGAAAGCTTTTCCTGGAAGAAATGAGGCATTACATCTCTACATATTTTCAGACAGCAGCTTTTATTCTACTTGCAGTGACCCTCCTCCACACAGGTGTATTCAAAAGTTCTATTTATGGTGGAGGTGCAGAGGGTAAGCTACTAGGCCTGTAATTCTCCTACCCTCTGTTGTGAAGAGGAAGAGACCAATAATTAGAAGGGACAGAATCTACAACAGTAGGCTTCTAAGGACATATCCAGTTCTTTTCTATTAGAGACTAGCTGTCTCTGATAGTAAATTTCTACTTGAGAAACTAGTTCTACTTAGTAGTAAATTTCTACTCCAGTATATTTGTATTATTAAAAGCAGATTTTGTGTACAGAACTGTATTTTATAAACTTATTGGAACAATGCAGCTAAAATCTTTGCATCAGATGAAAAATGACTGCTTTGGGGTTAGTGGGTTTTGGTCCCCACCCTCTTAGTTTAACAGGCCTATGCTGTGAAGTGAACCTCTCACTCTGAGTAATAATATATGTATATGTCCTCTTTTCTCCAACCAATGACCAACATTGCTGGATTGCTACTTCTATTAAATGCCTTAAGCACAGTAACTTAGTTATCCTAACTGAATTTACCTAGTGACCTTTTCAAAGACTAGTGTCAGAAAACTGAAGTCAATTAAATATTTCTGGAGTATTGGTTAAAACACTGATTGTATGTATTGACAAAGAATTAAGATTTCCTACCCTGTCTTGTGACTTGCAAATGCTTGTGCTATAGTGATCTTTTTTTTTAATAAACATGCAGTTTTGTGACAAGTAGGCTTTCTTCTCCCTTTTAAAACAGATTTCTGAAATGTGTTATTTCTTCCTCCGACTTAGGGTTACTTCAATTGCTGACAGACTGAATGTGGAATTTGCTCTCATTCATAAGGAACGGAAGAAAGCAAATGAAGTAGACAGAATGGTCTTGGTTGGTGATGTGAAAGACAGGGTAGCTATTCTTGTTGATGATATGGCTGACACATGTGGCACGATATGTCATGCAGCAGACAAGTAAGTATTAGTAGCTAGCCCAATGTCTCCTTGTGATGTGACCTACAGATAGCAGATGAACTCAGTTGCTCTGTCTGCATGCTTATAAGTCAACCTAATCTTTGTAGAGTGAAGTTGCTCTGTCTGCATGCTTATAAGTCAACCTAATCTTTGTAGAGTGAAGTTGCTTTGATTCTTCAGTCCATAGGCCACAGTCTCTTGATCAAAACTGTTCTCCTTTAGAATGTGGAAATGAAAATATTTACAGAAATACATAATCTATATTTAGAAAGAAGAAAGAATAAAAACACTCATCAAATTTGGAAGGGACTTGGGGAGCCATGTAATATATTTTTCCACTTCCTAGGCAGACATGACGGATCATTCTGTTCTTAAACCTTATGGAGGTTTTCCACTCCCCTTTAGCAAATTTTTGCAGAGCCTTATTAGATTCACCATTAGAAAGTTTTCCTCCTCAATGTTTTGCATGTTTAATCTTAATCTTTAATACARATTTTTAATATAAAACTACTTGTCCTCTTTGTCCTGGACGATGAAAATAAACTTATTTTTATCCTTTTTCCTCTGGAATCAGGTTGAATATTTTCATCCCCCTCTGGAATAAACAACCTCAGTTTGTTCAGTCTGTTCTTTCCACGTGGTTTCTAGACCTCTGCTCTTGATGCTGTCTGAGCTCTTTTCAGTTCTTCCATTTACTTCTTGAAATGCAGCATATGAAAGTAGGCCCAGTATCCTGACTGAGGCCCTAACATTGCTGAGTAGAAAGGATTAATCTTGTAGGTTTCTTTTTTTCAGCCTGTCTTTATGCTTGTACAGTTCAGGGTGGTGGTAATTTTTTTCCCACAGAGGTTGATAGTGCTGGCTGCCCTGAACTTTGTCTACCCTTTTCTAAAAAAAAAAATTGCTACCCAGGAGACCCCAGTCTATGTAAACTCAAATGATTATCTTTTTCCTATTGCCGTAGCTTCACAACTGAAAGTGAGTGGCAGCAATTCTAGCTTAAGAAAGCACTTTGACAAATTGGAGAAATGGACTGATATTCCTTAAGAACAAATGTGAGGTATTAGAGTTGAGCAAAACTGGACTGAAGTGCTCCTGCGCTTCCATTCATATCTAAATGTATGCTGTCAGCTCTGTTTTGGAAGGTCAGAGGCTTCAATCTAAACTTGCTCAGAGACCTACGGCTTAATTTTGCCATCCAGAGATTATTTTCAGATCTTGTCTTATCTGGTTTATGGCATAGACCCTCTCCCTCTCCACCAATGGCTGTGCCTGCTGCAAAGGAGAAGTGGGAACAAACTGCCGGGGAACTAGACACTAGAATGTCTTCAACAGATTTTGTTGCTGAACACTTAAAACAGTATTGTTCTCCTTTCTAAAGCTTTTTATCTCTGAGTTGAGATCACCTTGAATTTATATTCCTGCCCAATATACTTGCAGACTATTTGAAAGTATTGACTAGCATCAAATCCAGTAAAGGTCCAAGTGGTACTTCCTGTCTAAACCTATTTCATAGTCTGTTGAAGTAATAGGGTGATACTTCAGTGAGCTAGACATTACCACTAGTGAGCTGAAGTAAGGATCATCCCACAGGATTTAGCTGAAGGTTTGCTGTTTGCTTCTAGGTGATCAGGATGGCAAAAACTCAAGGTAGAAGCGTTCATATAATTTTGTTTACTTGGATATCATACTTGATGGAATTCTGCAATTAGATATTATACAGTTTGCTGTCCACATAGTAATCTGTATCAAATGCCAGTGTTAGCCTGTGTGCCCTTTTCTTGTCAAAATAGTCTAGCCAATGATTTTTTTGACACCTCTGTGCACAGAGGACACTAACTGCTGCCAAAAGAGGCCTTTATTTTTTTTTCCTGCTATGAAAGAAATGCTTTATCTACGACAGATTTTTATAGAGCAAACTCTGAAAGCATCAAAAACCTACAGTGTACCTGGAGTGTTCACCAGAAGATGCTTTTGCTTGAACAACGCTGTCTATTATTGTTGCGATGTTCTTGGCATGAAGGTGTGCTTTTCATTAGTGCTAAAGCTAGATGAGGTTCTGCTTAGACTATCTAAATTACTTTTTAAGACTTTCTTTATAAAGAAAGGTTTACTAGCAACCTAAGGGCATATATAGTAGGTTATAGATTARGTTAGACAAGTATTTCCAGATACTGTAGATGAACTTGCTGAAGGCTTTTTTCTTCTTCACTTGTAGTACACATTCACACGGTAATAATGTATCCTCCTTTGAGGTTGCACATGCTAATGATTGGAATTCTTTGATTCTAGTGAGTCATTCAAAATGATATGATATTTCTGTTTTTGTCTCTTTTCCTTTTACTTTCTGTGCTGATCCAATAAAGTACCAACTGTTCAAGGCTGCCTTTTGGCCTAGTTCCAGTGGTAGTCTCATAGCTTTGAGTATCTGGAGATAGAGGGGCCAGTGAAAACAATATTAAGAGAATCTGACATTCACAAGTTGTTCTAGTTCTTTCATTTATACAAGTTTTTTTGTATGCTTTATCATCTCACTGTCCTGCAGTAAGCTAGGCTTTTGATCATTAAACTTTTTTGATCCCAAACCTTTGTCCAAGCACAGTAGACTCACATTTCAAAAGTGCCATCTAGAACTGTGCATTTAAACATGTATCACAGCATGTACTTCCTTCATGCTTGCAGGTTAGTGTCTGCTGGAGCCACTAAAGTTTATGCTATTCTTACTCATGGAATCTTTTCTGGTCCTGCTATTTCTCGGATTAATAATGCAGCATTTGAGGCTGTTGTGGTAACAAATACAATCCCTCAAGAAGAGAAAATGAAACACTGCCCCAAAATTCAGGTACTGTAGTGTTCTTTGTCATCTGTTCAAACTCTGAATTTGTATTTTACCATTCTGCGATGCTAGAGTTTTGTGCCTTAAGATGAAAATCATATTCTCAATTGTGCAGCTAGGTTATTTGCAGAACATACTGTGAAATCATGCTGAACAGTTGTTCTAAGGAAATTGAGTTAGTATGATAAAATACTGGAAAAAAATATTTGATGCTGCAGCAGATCAAGTATGCATGACTATGCAAGAATAATGGGTTTTAAGCTGGCTGTGATGCTTTTTTAAAATTTGATCAAGATTCCACATACAGTACTTGTATGTGTATTTGTACTCCTCTTCCCTGCAGAGGTAAGAGAGCAGAATAGTAAACTGAATGTACAATTCATATGCTTATAAACTGAATTCTTTATAGGATATCAAAACAATAAACTACAATTGTTTTTATTTTCCCTTCTCCTCCTGCCCCTTTCTTTCCTTTTAGGTTATTGACATTTCTATGATCCTGGCTGAGGCAATTCGAAGAACACACAATGGTGAATCTGTATCTTACCTGTTCAGTCATGTTCCCCTGTAACTGCAAAAAGCTATGTTGTATCTTTGTCAACAGGGCTAGTTGACACAGCCCTTGCAATCACAAGAGATGAATGTTTGTAGAAGTCCAGAGCTGTAGGTTAAATTATGTGTTTGTCTCCTAATTACTGTTTGTTCCTTTTAAATGGGCAATAAATCTCCATCCTGCAGAAACCTTTTAAGAATTCCCATGGGAGTTTGGGATCTTACCTGTTGCCAAGTTCTTCTGTGTGCTTAGGTTCTCTTCCTACTAAATTGCTGCTTCAGATCTGTTTTCTGTTCAGAATTACTAAACAAGTTTATAGAACTTAATAGAATCTATGCATATGAAATTGTCTGTGTTAAACTAAATGCTGCACATCAAGGCATCTGCAGTCTGTCAGGCAGGCAGCCTTGTGTGTGTGTTSTACTCAACTCCAAAGAACATTATTTTATAAGCTCTAATAGAATTTAAATCTCATGTTAATTTTAAGGAACTGTTGACACATCCATAATATTACCTGTGTTTCTTAAACTTTGTTCTTTTTTTCCACAACTTTGTAACAAGTTTTCTTCTGTAAAGCTCTCAGTTGTTCATTATATCATTTGATTGAAATCTACTGTGCAGATACTATAGTCAATTATAAGATTGATGTTTCAGTATTGCTGGGATTACTTATTAATTTCCTGTATTTCAGTAATAAGGACCAATTTTAAATCACAAGARCAATTTGTTTTGCATGTCACTTTTCCCATAGATTTTAGCATTCTATGATTCTAATAATATGAATAATTTTGTAAGTTTTTCTGCTAATGTTGTAAAGCATTACTGTGCATAGTCCAAACAAATATAGACACTCTTACATATTTGTAAAAAAAAAAAAAAAAAAAATCTACCCATATTTATTTGACTGAAAATAGCAGAAAATACTTTTCATCTTACCTGCATTGTTAATAGAGCTTCAGCTTTCTATTATGAACTACCACAGTACTTTGCTATGTAGGCAGTGAACTATGGTAAACTAACCAGTCTTGAATACTCTRGTATTAGAGAATTAAAACCACGGGGAAAATAGATTGTATTCCGAGAAGCCTATGGTTAGGTACTGGTAAGTGCAGTCAGTAATGGATTCTGGGGAAAAAAGGAAATTCAATCACTGTACTTCTAGGTCTTCATTCTTTTACAGAGTTTTCAGCCTTCCTACTAAAAAGGAAGAGTTCAGCTGTGTTAAGATGGCTTCTTGCACCTAAATCATAGGAAAACTCAGCTTTCCACCTGAGATTGAAATTTTTAATTAATAAAAGCATTTGCTGTGTTTGAGAAATGTTTCAGTACAACGGAACCTCACAGAATAGCCTTTTTTCATCATAACTTGCTTATTCTGGGATATATTTATCATGATGCACTGTGTTTATAAAATGGATTTTTCCATTCCATTTAACCTGGTCTAATGTTCTGTTAGTTTCTGGGGGGGGAGGGAGGGAAATGTGGCTATTTTGTCCATAAATATATATATATATATGTGTGTGTGTATATATATGTATATATACACATTTAATTTGCTATTTGGAGGGGGGAGGTTCTTTGTATATTAAAGATGAAGAAAATAATTTCACCTGTACTGCTTTATATAATGAATGTAGAAATTGGTTACAATGTCTTATGAATCTGAATTCAATTCAGCCATCATTAATTCTCTTTGGAGTTCCTCATTATAATTAATTTTTGAAATAATTTATAAAGCAATGGAATGAATCTACATTATTACCTAAATGAAAGCAATTTTTTAATGTATGATTATTTAACCTACTATCTTAAACAGATTTTTAAAATATTACTTTATAGTTACATGACTAAAGTTTGGAGTTAACAATTTAGTTTACCACCAAAATTTAGACCTTATTACACATATAAAGTATATAATAACTTAATACCTGATATTAATTCAATTTTATAGATTCGATCTTTGTTTCAAACAAAATGCTCAATTGTTTTCCATTATTATGCACAAGTATTGTAAATAAATTTTAAGTTACATGTGCAAAGAGACTGCTTGTGTTTGTTCTTTTGTTGCTCTATTTTATGAAGACAATGTGCTGTGCAGATCAAATAGGGAAGAATGTAGGCACTGATATTTGTGAAAACTTCACCAATAAATTGTGTATGAGCTGTTCTTGACATAAGAATGAACTGTTAATGATGCCAGGCTCGTATACATCTTGATGATAATCCTCTTCCTTTCTACGGTCTGACAAAAATGACACAATGTTTAAATTTCATTGGAAATTTGAGTTAACACTTGGTGAACAATTGAGGTTCTTGCTTCTCAGTTTGTAAGTAAACCAATTGAACTGTATTTAACAAGATTAGATGGGGGAAAGATCAGAAATAAACTTACTGTCTGTATTGTATTTTGGGCACTTGGAATGCTTTTAAAGCTAGAGGTGAAAATCCTATCCATCTTTGACAAAATTGAAGCATAGAAGCAGCTTTTTCTTGTATGCATAAAATCGAGTGGGTGTTTTTAATGCTGTATGCTCCCTGGCCCATTCTGGGATTCTGACTTGGAAGATTACTAGACAGTTCAGACTGAATGGAAACTTCTCCAAGCAGAATTATTTTGAATTAAAGGAAAATACTGGATTGCATGTGTTCTATGCCAAAAAGTAGAGGTTTTCCAGAAAGAARGGCACAAGCTTGCTTTCAAGACAGACAACTATTTTATTAACATAGCGGGTAGGTGATAGCAAGTTACAATTTTTTTTGTCCCTTCTGTTGCTGGGAATCCCAAAATCAAACAGTATAACAGACATCTACTCAGGCCACAGCACACTACTCAGATCCTGTCTGTGGTGAGGTTCACCTGTATTGTGGCCTTCAAAGGTTTTTAATAGGATTTTCTTAGAAGTAATGTGATGTAGATGGAAAATGCATTGCTTCATTCCAAGCTAAGGACATGCTGATGGTGTCATCACCAGTGCCAAGTAAGTGCTGCCTCCATGGCAGCTAAGTTCATCCTGTGTCAAGAGCTACGTGCAACACAGCACAGTCCTGAAGGTCAAGTGATGTGCAGTGCAGTACATACCTGTGTTTTACTCAGGTCAACTTACGTGGATTGTGAACTTTTCCATGTACAACAGTCTTCCTGTTACAGTCACCATTGCATGCCAGAAACTAGGCAGAGATGAACTGAAACCCTACAAACCTTAATTTGACTAACCTTATTCTACAGCTATAATGGAAGTATAAGTTTTTGACTTTTTCTACTGTAAAAGTACTTGAAGGCTGCAGCCTTTACAAAAGGCTGTGTCATGGACTCCAGGATTTTTCAATGTCAAAAGCTCAGACTTTCCCTGAGGCAGGGTTGCTGTCTGCAGTAAAATCTAAGCATGGGTATAACCTTACATTTTTAACTGCACAGGTCCCTCTCCACGTTGTTAGTCAATCAGTATGCTGTGAAGCCTGACCCTACCCTCTGTATGTTGTCATGACTGACAAATGAGGTATGATTGTCAAATATGGCTGGTTCTGACAGTCATTTACTTCTTACTCTAAGCCTGTGTCATGCTGTACTTGAGGGGAAAAAAAAATTAAAATTGTCCTGTCCCATGGGGCAACTGAAAAGAGTTTGTCCCTGTCCCCTTGACACCCTCCCTTCAGGTACTTGTACACATTGATAAGATCCCCCCTCAGGCTTCTCTTCCCCAGGCTGAAGAGGCCCAGTTCTCGCAGCCCTTCCTCAYAGRGCAGATGCTCCAGCCCTCTGATCATCCTYGTAGCCCTACACTGGACTCTCCCAAGTAGCTCCATGTMTCTCTTGTACCGGGGAGCCCAGGGCTGGATGCAGTACTCGAGACGAGGCCTCCACAGGGCTGAGTAGAGGAGCAGGATCACCTCCCTTGACCTCCTGGCAACAGTCTTCTCAATGCACCCCAGGAGACCATTGGCCTTCTTGGCCACGAGGGCACATCGCTGGCTCACGGTCAACCTGTCATCCGCCAGCACTCTCAGGTYCTTCTCTGCAGAGCTGCTCTCCAGMAGGTCAGCCCCCAGCTTGTACTGGTGCCTGGGGTTATTCCACCCTAGGTGCAGGACTCTGCACTTGCCCTTGTTGAGCCTCATGAGGTTCCTCTCTGCCCAGCTCTCCAGCCTGTCCAGGTCTCTCTGAATGGCAGCACAGCCCTCAGGTAGATCAGCCACAAAACAAATATTTACTAGCAGGGTAATAGGTAGACACATCAGTTCTTTGGGGGACAAATAAAAGGAGAGAGAAAAAAGGAGGCAARCTTTCCCCACTTTTCCCCACTTTCCCCACTTCCCGATTTTGTTTGCAGGGGGCAAGGCCCTGAGAATCATGGTGTGAAGGAGAGGGAAAAATACTGCCCCAGAGGCTCTGGGAAGCACTGCCACAGCATCTTGGGTGGTGGGCAGCAAGCTGCCAGTGGAAGGCAGGCTGCAGAATTGCGGGTGGAGGCCTTCAGCACTACACAAGTTAAGGCACTTAAGGCCCTGGGCAACTATATCTACATATATATGCATATGTAATGTATATGGAGGTAGAAAATAAATCCAACGGTATCAGATGCAATCTATGAAATTAGTTAGCATGAAAATACCCTCTGTTGAGAAGTAGCCYTCTCCACATGCATAAAAAATAACGTGCAATTTCTTTGAAAGGCAATAGTAAGCCCTATAATAAAAGAAAAAATCATGTTTTGTGCTCTCTGAAGGCCTATAATGTGACACAGCATATGTTTAATGTGAGCATCCTTACTGTTCCATGCCTGCCCTAATCTTGGCCCATTATTTTGTTTGGACCTATATAGTTCCTCGCTATGAGAGTTTGTCAAGTTCATCGGTGTCTCGATTCCACCTTGTTCTGCAAAGGCTAATCCAGTGGTCCTTCAGTGTTCTTACCTGAGAATAACCTCATAAGCCGTGGCAAGATTGCTTATATGAAACTCCTAAAATCATGGCACTCCTTCAGGCAGGTCATTTTATCAATAAGAAATAGGACTTTAGGTTATCCGAGTGATAAATGCCAGTTCACCTCCAAACTGTCAGTTGTATGATTTGCCAGCACTTCCCGTGTTAATGCTTAAGCATTTCTCCCCATCCCTCAAGGACAGCAGGGGTGCCCTTAAGGCTACTCTATCATCTTTGATGCCTTAGGGAGGGGGAAATGGGTATGGAAGGGCTGCATCAGTAAGCCTGGAGAGCTTGGAAACTAACTGCATTTTATTTCAGACATTTCTGGATGCCTTCTTCCTTGAAGGTAACTTGTCAATAATAGGAACCTTTGCTGTCCACAAATGGATAGGTGATTGGTAAACACCAAATGGTTAATCTTGGCATTGTGGTAGCCTTGGGTAATTAGTTTTCGAGCTCTAGAAACCATCTATTTCTGTGATGATAGGGGCTCCCTCAGTCATATGCTGCAGCACCGGATGGTTGGGCAAGCTCTTAGCGCAGAGCTGGGAGCATTGCCTCTCAAGCAGCAATCTGAGAGGAACTGGTCACCATCTTCTGCCTTTGTTGTAGTCTCTGATCTTCTCAACTGTTGCCTTTTGTTTATTGTTTTGGTTATTTTTAGTGCCTACACACACAATTTCTGCAACAGCTATCAGCAGGGATTCTACATTTCTACAGCCCTTAAAGCTTCTGCAAATGGTTCTGTTATCATTTCCTCAATTTTCCTATCCATTTTGCTTTGTGGTTTACTTCGTACATCTGTCTACATCAGTATAAAGAGTCATCTTATGTATTTCAAAAATTGAGCAACTTATCTCTGAGATAATTTCCTGATTAAATTAGGCAATTTTGCACTCCAAACATAACGATAGCAATGAACATTTAGGGTGCTAACATAGTTATTGGGATACAGGTAACCGTAGGGAGAAAAGACATTATTATCAGCTTTAACTAAACTACCCATTTGAAGTCAAACACAACAGAACCCTGATTTTGATAAACAAAGGAAGGAAGTTTTCATTTAGAAGGAAAAAAAACGCTTAATGTTCACTAGTATGATTTAATTCTAACTGAAGACAAAACTTGTAGGTGAAGGATTAAGGAGATTAAATTAAAGACATTTGCACTATGGGAAATGGTATTCTTCCTCTGCAGAGGCAGACAAATACATGTGTTGTTACCAGCGTATCCTTTCCTGGCACATGGTGCGGTGGGAAGTACTTTTCTGCTTTCGTTTACTTTGTGTTTCACAGCAGGCAAGACAGATTTTGCACAATGTCTGGGGCAAACATGCTTTTAAAATCAGTAAGGCAGAGATTTCCTAGTGCCTCTAAAATCAAATTATAGCTCTGAAGTTTTGGACTGCTGAGCTCCCCTTCATTTACCCCCACCTTCTGAAGGGAAATATTGCTGCACTCTGCTTTCCCACAGTTCTTAGATTAAAAAAAAAAAAAAAAAAAAAAGCCCTCTGCATTTCTATGCATTTCTATTAGCGTTCAGTTAAGTTGCAGTTTCACTCTGCACGGAATTGAAACTCAAATGCTCTTGGCTAAGTGACAACTTGTTCCTAATTAGGGAGAAAAAAAAGGGGGGGGGGAAGAAAATCCATCTTAGTCCAAAAGAAAAGACAAAATGTTTGTAGAGTTATTAAAACTTCTGAAATTTGTAGCTATAGACTGCAAGGGAGATTTCCAAAAGCATTGAGCACCTATTGAAAATTAGCAGGGTTGGGTGGTGACTGTGTCTTTGACAACCTACTTACTTAAAACCAAAGTGAGAGGGCATCATGTTTAATCTGTGTTCTAGTGTGATACACTGGGGATGTTTAGGTGCCCGTAGGAATCAACTTTAAAAATCCAATTGGTGCTAAGCCATTCTCGTAGGGACTACTACACAATTAATTAAACAAACACATTTGCTTTGTAATGATGTGAATAACTATAAATGAGTTCAATCTAACTCTCTGCTCTGGTGGCTCACAGTCTGTGATATATTCTAAGTGGAACAGCTAAAAGTACACCGCTTGCAATGAACATTTTCCTCCTACCAAAAATGTGTTGACGGTCTTGCAGAACTCAGCAGGATTTTAGTGAGATGTCTGCATTATTTATAATAGCCCCAACTGAAAAGCTCGATGCCACTTTTACATGAAGAGAAAAATCCAGTCACCAGTCAATAGCAGAAGACTTGTATTTTATTACAGTGTTTTTAGTAATCAAGCACAAAGTTTGATAGAGTCCTGAACCTATAGTGAGTTAATGAGCCCTTTCACAGTCCTTGATTAAAGTGTTAATGATGCTAAATATTTTTGTTCTGTGAACTTTCTTRTTTTTGTTTATGGCTATATGACTCCGCCACTAACAACAGGAAAATTTTAAAGACTAATTGCAAATGCTTTCTCTTTTCTTTATTCAAGTTTTAGTCTTTTGAAATGAGTTCTTCAGGTCCACAACAGTTGGAGACACCATAAACTGCTGTTTAAAATGTAAAGAAAAATGTACAGGGAAAGAGGAAAAATGACAAAAACTCTTTCAAATATCATAGCCATTGAATTAGCATGTCCTGCTAAGCCAAGAAACTACTAAGGCTTAATTGTCACTGACATGTCTATCCATGTCAGCTTTAAGTTCTTCCTTTCTACATTCTCTCCCATGCATTTGCCACCTTATTGCAGCGTGTTTTCTATGGTCTTATCACCATCCTTTTTTTCTGGTTTGTTTTGTTTTCCTCCTCCTAAGCCCCCTCATAAACATTTCTTCCACAAAGTATTCAAATTAATATATTTGTCTGCTTATATTAGTCATGAAACCGATTTTTTTAGTAAAGGCTCAGTTCTTGACCCTATCATCAGTAGGAATGAACCCCAGATAATAATAATAATAATAAAAATGATTAAACTTCCTGCTATAAAATATCATGCATATCAGGATCTCTCTCTTGCTTTCTCTCTCCACCCYCCGCCCCTTTCTCTGTTCGTATAGCTTACACTAAAAAAAAGGGGGAAGGAAAGGAACTTCTGCAAATCTTGGTTGTCTCAAGTGAATGTTACCTTTGTGTAGCACATTCATCTCCTGTCTGATTAACCCTATGTTCTCCTTCTAAGTATTTTGCAGTTGTTTTCCAGTGTAGTTCCCTGTCTGTTCACCTTCTTGGGGTAGGTCTTAATAAAGTCTCTGAAGGTAGCTGGGTAAAATACACAGCTTAAAATGAAAAACATGTTCAAATGTAGCAAAGAAGGGAACAAATTTCTGCATATGAGACCAAAAGGAATGAAAAAGGAATGAAATCCTTTGCCGCAGCAGCACGTGGATTTATGAGTAATGTGAGAATTTGTGTAGGAAAGAAGGAAAAAATGAGAGTACTCTCAGTTATTTTTATGGGGGGTGGAGGACTAAATGAGATACGACTGTTTCAATTTTAAGGACAAATATTTGAGGAAGTGCGTTGCAGCAGTTGTTTCACATTTAATTATTTCTCCAAGTTGCAGTTCAGCTGAAGAGAAGAAAGAAAGAGTGGTTACTGCTGTTGTCGTGTGTGAGTTATGTCATGTTTTAGCCTCCTCTGTACCTGAGCTGAGCCAGCGGGGACCCCTTTTATACTGTTTTCTTCTGCTGTGATTGACAGTGTCCTCTAACAACAAGTCTTTCAGACTTGGAAGAGCACAGAAAATGGTAAGTAAAACTTTTATTTTGAACTTGTCCTTAAAACTCCTTAACTGCAACAATTGTTCAAGATGTTTAAGAATGTAGTCTCCTTTTTTTTTCCTTCTTTCTTTCTACATGTCTGAATGAGCCATTGTGGTTATAGGCTGTAAGACATAATGACATGGCTAAGGGAAGGAGAGTGTTTCTTCATACTAATGTGTTACAGGCTGAGTATCATAATGTCTTCTACAATATCTATAACTTTTGAGAAGCTATTTTCTCTTAAACCTTCCACTCTTTCACCTTTTAGAGCATGTATGGACTATCTACAGAAAAAAATTACTTTAAGAAACACCTAGCTGTGTTGCTTCTGAATATTTGAAGAATACTATAAACCAAATGTAAATTCAACTTTGAGTTTAGGCGTGTGCTCAGTTAGTATAAGAATATGAGTACTTTTGAACTTCTTATAGAACCAAATATGATCACAGAGAAAATGATAGTTCACACGGCTACTGTAGCTTTTCTTTTATAGTTGTTTCTCATTCCAGAGACTTTGCACAATTTATCATTATTTATTTCTTCTGATTTCTATAATCCTTCTTTCTGTTGAAGTAACACTACGTTATGCATGAAAATAGTTAGACATAGCATCATAATGTAACAGTTTACAATTTAAATAAGTACCGCTTTAAAAGGGTTTCAGGAAGCAGAAACACATGAAACAGAAATGAGGCACAAAGACATTAAGAGCTTGGTTGACTCTACAAAGATGCTTTATTTTCTAGAAATACAGCAATTGCTGAAAGTTCAGAATCTGAGCATTTTGAAAATCTGAATACACATTTTTTGACATCTTAAGGAACTTACAAATATATTTGTGAACGTAAATAAGGTGCGGATTCATTGCACCTAATTTTAGGCATGTAACTAAAGAATCTGTGTTAGGAGCATAGTCATGTAGAGCTCCCTCCATGTTCAGAGATMTGAACAGTGCTGGAGCGGGGGCCACTCTCCTCTCACTCCCTCTCTCTTGAATGTCAGTGCCCAGGGTGACAGCACTGAAGGGAGGAACCTCAGGTAAGCAGCTAAAATCAGGTGGTTGAATGCTGTGTCCAAGTATAAGTTCATGCAGAAGGTTTGTGATGAACTAGACAGCAATTCCACATTGTCTAAGTCCTAATCTAGGGCTTGGACAGGCTACAGAGAGTTTTAATTTGGTTTAGCAAATCTTCTTGAAAGGTTGATTATGATCAGCTTTTCCTCAAGAAGAGCAAATCTGTGGTTTGGTTCCCAAGCTGGCAACAGAGGTTTGCATTCGTTATTTTGAAATAGCCATTGAATACACATTTCAGCAATAGGGAAGCCCATTTCTTTTTTCCAAGACTGGTGAATAAAAGTGTCAAAGCATGACTTAAATGAATAGCACTAATAAATAAAATAAAATATGCTGTTTTAGTAATAATAAATAAAGCAGTTACAATGCTGGCTACTATTACCATTTTAGCAAAAAAAATCCTTCAGCATTTTTGTAATGGCAGTGCAAGGCAGACTGTTAAAGTCTGATCCATCACAGTCGTCAGCATTCTGCTCAGTAAATACAGGTAACATGCATGGCTGGTGGAGCGGTACTTTGCATGCTGCTGAGGTGTGCATCAATAGGCAAAGGTAAAAGGCGTCCGTGTGACTGTATGACGTGTCCTGCTCTTCGGGAAGAGTCTGTGTTTTCCCTATCAATGCTCTGCCACGTTTTATGGGCATCTCCCTTGGTTCACAATAACTGTGGAGCCTGGGATGTATTGCACCTGGAAGAGGAAGAGAGGTAGTCACATGGACATGTGGAACCACGGACAGTTAAGTTAGCACAGATCCTCTTAGGGTTTCATTATTCTAATAAAGAGTCGTTTACATGGACAATTTAATGGGTCCCTTGGAAAAGAAGGAAGGAAAATATTTACAAGAACCTATCCAAATTTTTTSTTTTGGAATGTCCCTTTTCTTTCAAAGACCATTAGTTTTCTGTGTAATTAATTTCAGTGGATTGTCCCTCCTGCCTTCCACTTCCCTGACCATATTAATGGAGAAGAATTAGTTCTATAAAAAACTAGGATTATGGGAAGAATTGGATRTATTTTATCTTCTCCAGATCAGCTCTCCACTTACTCTGATTATTCCTATTCACCATTTTCATCCAAATGTTTATCTACATCAGGAAATCAGAAAAGTTAACCATCCTCTAAAGTAGATTAGTTAGACCTCCCTGAAGACGCTGGTGAACTATCTTATCCATGGCCTCAGTCTGGGCGAGTTTCCAAAGTGAATTACTATAAGCCAAATTAAAGTTATTTTAATTCTTAACAAATGCCCTCACAAGAGTTGATAGTAATGAAATATGGCTCATTGCCTTGGAATTCATGGTCACAGTCCCGGTCTAGTTAATCCAGGTTAGCTTTCCCTGAGTATGTATATAATGATAGTCATGGGTACCATTCTGGATATTTAAGCACCTTTCCCTTTTCTGTGATCTGTTGAAGAGAACACTGTAACGCTTCCTGGCAATGTAAAAGGAAGTCATGCCAGAGGAAAGTCTGTGGTGTTACCGAGCACCAGGTTACTGATACGAATTTTATATGATAATACGTTGAATTCAAGATTTGCAGCAGGTTTTTACATTTTTCTTTCTTTACTGAAGCTTTCTGTTCCAAAGCTGATTGAATGACTCTCCAGAGTGACTCTATTTTTTTTGCTGAATCCACAGAGCAGAAGTGCAGTGCTGTATGAGGTTTGGCCTAGCTTCTCTTACATTTGCTGTCCTACTAGTCACTAGTCACTTATCTAGGTAGACATATAGATGAATAGATATGCTTAGCATTGCTATGTGAGGTAAAGCAGAAAAACACAACTGAGGAGATACAGTGGTCTAAGTAAACAGAGCATACAACAGGAAGACCCGTTTAATCTGCGTTACCTACAAAGTGTGTCTCAGGCAACACTCAAAAGTGTTTTTACATACTGTCAATATCATGAGAAGGTCTTAATATATTGACATATCCCAACTGAAGAGAAAAAACATTTTCTTATATCTTGGAAACTTTACCTAATTATCTGGTTTTCAGCTGCTTACCTGGGTATTACACTGGATCAGGATAATTCCATGCATAACTAATTCAGGTTATTAAACAGCATTCTCTGTGCTATGTATTGCTTTCCAATCCTTAAAAACTGAGTTATCCGGGGAGAAACATTGGTTTTGATTATTGTGCTTTTGATCATGTTCAAACATATTGACCAACCTAAGGCTTGATGTTTGGGCAGTTAAGTAGATGTGGGCAGTTAACGAGCTGTGTAAGGCAGAAAAATACTCACAGCTCCTCTGCTTGGGTTGTGCAAGCCAAAGCCTGGACTGTCTGCTTGCCTGGCTGGCTGCCTCTCCTCAAAGGCCCAGAGTTTCTTTGACATTGGCTACTGCTGAGGAAATAACTACTAGTATGTTGTAAAACATTAGCAGCCCATTGCTCTTCCTGTAGTTAGCACCAATTTTAAAGTAAGCAAGACTGCAAAGACTTATGACTTATTTTGGCAGGTTCTTTACATGCTTGTGGGATTCTGGCTCTCATTGTTATTATTATTATTATTATTATTATTATGGATATATTTTATTTGACTTTCCTTGATTTTTATTTTTTCACATATCTTTAATACAGTGTTCTCTTGGCCCTCTGTGCTTACTAGATAGTTAAAACACATACTGGTATTAAAAGCATGTGAAAGCATAGCCATTAACTGATTTCAGTCATCTATATCTCTGTCTTGACACTTTATAGAGGAAGAACCCTTATGATAATGTGAAATTTGAATTAAGCATGAAACTGTTAGTGAGTTTTTTGACAATTTATACTGAATTTTAACTGACTATAGATTTTCATTGTTTCATATGCCTCTAAAAGTTAGCTTTACTCATTTTTGCATATTACACAATCTCAGTCTATTGCATGTTTAATACCTTTTATTTCTCCTTAAATAAAGACTATTTACAGGAACATAGCCTTTAATCACCTGCCTTGACATTTTTAGTAGATTCTTTAATGTTTTCTGTGATTCATTATTAGAGATTGATATTTTATTCTACAATACTTAGTGATAAGAGAGAAAAGAAAGCAGCTGAGGAAATACCAATACATGTATTTCCTAGACTTATAATCCTTCCTGCAGATCCACTGATAGCCAGCATGGGAGACAGGACCCTGGCTTAGATGTATGATACATCTAAGTATGTAGGTCTGATACATATACAAAATATGATTGATATGACATCCTATGCTGTATGTTCCCATTGCATTAACTTAATACATCACTGTTTTCTTATGTTTTAGGTGCCTCATGCAAAGATCCCAAATGCATTGCTGTGTATCTTGCTCTTCATATTTCCAAAGATGCTGTCAGGAGTTTGGTTTCCCAAAAGTTTACCCTGTGACGTAGAAGTCTCCAAAGCTACTGTGACGGTGGACTGCAGCGATCGTCGCCTCACACAAATCCCCCAAGGAATCCCTAAAAATACTACCAACCTTACCCTGACTATTAACCATATCCCACACATCAATCCAAAATCCTTTGCTCATCTCAAAAACCTCATGGAGATTGACTTCAGATGCAACTGTGTGCCTGTCAGACTGGGGCCCAAAGATCATGTCTGTGTCAGGAGACCGCAGATTGAGAATGGCAGTTTTGCTGCATTGACAAAATTGAAGTCATTGTATTTGGATGCAAATCAGCTATCGGAAATACCACGAGGTCTTCCTACAACTTTACGTCTGCTGAGCCTGGAAGCGAACAGTATCTTTTCTATCACAAGAGCAAATTTGTCAGAGCTAAGAAACATAGAGATATTGTATCTGGGACAGAACTGTTACTACCGTAATCCCTGCAATGTTTCATTTGAAATTGAAGAAACAGCCTTTCTGGACCTGAAAAATTTAACAATACTGTCCTTGAAGTCTAACAACTTAACTTATATACCACCCAATTTGTCATCGACTTTAAAGGAATTGTATATTTACAATAACATGATTCAAGTGATTCAAGAACATGACTTAATTGCCCTTCACAACCTAGAAATCCTTGATCTAAGTGGTAATTGCCCACGTTGCTATAATGCCCCATATCCTTGTACTCCCTGCCCCAAAGGCACAATTGAGATGCATCCAAAGGCTTTTCAGTCCTTGAAACAATTAAAAATTCTGCGACTTCACAGTAACTCTCTTCAAAGGATACTCAGCAGCTGGTTTGAAAACACCAGGAATCTCAAAGAGCTTGACCTCTCCCAAAATTTCCTTGCAAAGGAGATTGGAGATGCTCAGTTTTTGAAGCTTATTCCTAGCCTTGTAGAGCTGGATCTGTCCTTTAATTTTCAATTGCAGATGTACTCTCCTTCCTTGAACCTATCGAAGACATTTTCCTCCCTTGTTAACCTAGAAACCCTGAGGCTCAGAGGTTATGTCTTTAAAGAATTGAAGCAAGAAAATCTAGATCCATTGCTCAGCCTTAGAAATCTAACAGTGTTGGATCTTGGGACTAATTTTATCAAAGTTGCTGACTTGAAAGTGTTCAAAAAATTCCAAGCTCTTAAATTCATTGACCTCTCAGTGAATAAAATTTCTCCTTCAGGTGAAAGCAATTGTTACGGATTTTGCCCTAATCCCAGAATTTCAGTAGAGCAGTACAACAGGCGAATATTACAAGATATGCATTATTTCAGGTATGATGAGTATGGGAGAAGCTGCAAGTCCAAAGACAAAGAGGCTGCTTCCTACCAACCTTTGGTTAATGAGGATTGCCTGAAATATGGAGAAACTTTGGATTTAAGCAGAAATAACATATTTTTTATTAGTCCCTCAGATTTCCAGGATCTTGGTTTCCTCAGATGCCTCAACTTGTCAGGTAATGCCATAAGCCAAACTTTAAATGGAAGTGAATTCAACAACCTGTCTGGACTGAAATATCTGGATTTTTCTAACAATCGGATTGATTTGCTATACTCAACTGCTTTCAAAGAACTGAAAAATCTAGAAGTTCTAGATCTAAGCAATAACAAACATTATTTTCTTGCAGAAGGCGTTACACATGTGCTTAATTTTATGAAAAACTTGCCTTACCTGAAGAAGTTGATGATGAATGAGAATGAGATTTCTACCTCTATTAGCACGGGGATGGAAAGCCAGTCTCTCAAAGTTTTAGAATTCAGAGGAAATCGCTTAGATGTTTTATGGATGGATGGAAATGCTAGATACCTGTCATTCTTCAAGAATCTGACCAGCCTAGAGGAACTGGATATTTCCTTCAATTCTCTCACTTTTTTGCCTCCTGGTGTTTTTGAAGCTATGCCTCCAGAACTCAGGATACTCAACTTAACCAATAACAAGCTGAAGAATTTCAGCTGGACAACACTCCGTTTCCTACAGAAACTAATAACATTGGACCTTAGCAATAACCTTCTGACTACAGTTCCCGGAGAACTGTCCAATTGCTCTTCAACCCTCCAAGAACTGATACTCCGAAACAATCGTATTCAGCGGCTAACTAAACATTTTCTCAGAGGTGCTTTTAGTTTGAAATACTTGGACCTCAGCTCAAACAAGATCCAAATAATTAAGAAATCTAGTTTTCCTGAAAATGTCATCAACAATCTGAAGGTGTTGCTTTTGCACGGCAATCCTTTCAAATGCAATTGCGATGCAGTGTGGTTTGTTTGGTGGATCAATCAGACCCATGTGACTATTCCACTCCTGGCCACAGATGTAACCTGTGATGGCCCAGGAGCACATAAAGGAAAAAGTGTGATTTTCTTAGATCTGTATACCTGTGAGTTGGACACCTCCTATTTGATCCTATATGCTATGTCAGCTTCAACTGTCCTAGGTTTTATGGTGTTCACAGTTATGAGCCATCTCTATTTCTGGGATGTGTGGTATAGTTACCACTACTGTACTGCCAAGTTGAAGGGCTATCGCCGTTTACCTTTACCGGATACATGCTATGATGCTTTTATTGCCTATGACAGTAAAGATCCAGCTGTGAATGACTGGGTGCTAACTGAATTGGTTGAAAATTTGGAAGATAAAAAAGTCAGACAGTTCAATCTATGCCTGGAAGAAAGGGACTGGCTTCCAGGGCAGCCAGTCTTTGACAACCTTTCCCAGAGCATTCAGCTGAGCAAAAAGACCATATTTGTCCTGACCAACAARTATATGAAAAGTGGAAGCTTCAAGACAACATTTTACATGGCTCACCAGCGACTTATAGATGAAAAAATAGATGTAATTATTTTGATATTTCTTGAGAAAGTTTTGCAGAAGTCCCGGTATGTCCGGCTAAGGAAGAGGCTGTGCAGAAGTTCTGTCCTGGAGTGGCCAACTAACCCTAGATCTCAGCCTTACTTCTGGCAGTGTCTGAAAAATGCAATAGCTATGAACAATACTCTGGCTTACAACAAACTTCTCCAAGAAACTGTTTAGACCCATCACTCCATGTAAAATGTTGTTATGTTGCATGGTGAAGAAAAAATCCCTAAATTCATTTGGAGAAAATGTCAAAGCATTGAGGATGAATTTAGTTTTGATATTATACTCTAAAAAGAAATGCAGAATTAGTTCCAAAGTTGATAATTTTCTTGTTTYGCTGTGACAAGATTCAACATAAGCCATTGCCAGCACAGATGTATAATTGACATGCACCTTGCTTGGCATTTACTACTGAATGGCAAAATAAGATGCACTATTCACTGGAAGTCCCTGGTTTAGAAGAGAATCACCATTTCCAGCTTTCAGTTCACTGAAAGCCTCCAACATTTCCTGTGATTGGGCCAAGTGTTGGTGAGACACTTGCTCAACTTACTCTAGTACACAGACTGCTGGGAGGAGTTTGGCTGTGCCTAAAGTTGCTGCTGTTTGGATCACTGTTTGAGTAAATGTTATTTTAATAGAAAATTATACTTTCTGTATTTCTGTGCATATATAAAACAGGAAAAGCATTTGCTGACACATTCTTGTCAGAAAATATTCCAAGCAAAGTTCATGCTTTACTTTTAGGAGTCATAGAAATTTGAGCRCTACTATTTTATCTTCTGGGGCTTACAGCTGCTGGGCCTACCTATTCTATCCGACTGGGCAACATGCCTCATCTCTGGGAAAAGGAGGTTCTGGCAAGACTGCTGTCAGGGGCTTGAATGCTGCATAGGACCTCTCCCATGTTCCATTGTCAAAATGCTCGCAAATCTGAAGACTGGAAGAACTTTTATGGGTCAAAATGAGAATATATGAGWGGAACAATTTCAGAAGGGCTTGTAGGCTGTGGGTAGGAAAAAGTTGCAAGATAGAGGGAGCCCTGTGCATGGAGGTGTTGCACAAGAATAAGGAGAGGGAGCAGGACAGCAGATAGGCTGAAGGAAGCCTTTACACAAGGCAGATGAAGAAATTCAAGGAAAACAAAGTTGAAAGAGATAAGGAAAGGAAAGTTTTTTTTAAAAAAAGAGAGAGAACATAGAAAAGGCAGAAAGAATAAAGAGAGAAAAGCATTAGCTAAATTATGACCTAAAGAAGGATTCACTGGTAATTTCTAATAGCCTCTTCACTTTGCATTTCACCTGTCTTCCTGGCTGCTGTTTGAGCTGCTCTCTAAGGACTCAGAGCTCCTCTTCAGTGCCAGGCCTTCATTTTTCACCTCTGCCCCGGAGGAGCTCTGCTTCCCTGTTTGGCCCAGGCCCTGTGTTACCATCCCTTGTATATCAACTGGGGTGGCATCAGCAGGTCCAGGAAGGGTTGGTGCTGAAGGAGACACTAAGGTGGCTAAATCGCTTGCCCCTGCCTGCCCAGACTTTCTTCAAAACAAAACATAATTATTTAAAATCACCAAACATGTAAGACCTAGTCACACAGCAAAAGCATCCTGCCAACTATTTCTTTAGCTAGGCTGTGGCTGCTCCAGAGGGCTCAGTTTCAGTGTCAGCCTAAAGCCCTCCTTGATCCTTGGGCAGGCCTCTCTTCCACAGCAGCTCCTGGGGCTCTGTTAAAAAACAGAGCTGGGAAGCAGTCTGGCTTTAGAAACACCCTGAAAAAGAAGAGAAAATATTCAGAAAAAATGACTGCTTAAGTCTGTTTCTTCCTCTTGTTCATARCACATCCTCATAAAACACGCCATAGCGTTTCAGCTGAAGTCTTTGTAATGGCAGCATAAATCTCTGTGTGTTGCACAAGAAGGTTCTGCTTATTGTAATTATGCAGAGATTTCGGGAGGAACAGCGTGCTCTCTCTCCTTGCCTGGCACTTTCATCCACAGCACAAGCTGAGTAGCTTCTCCTCTCTCCCTAAAACCCCTTTTTCTTTTCTGCTGACTAGTCTCCGTGACTGCTCTGGCCCAGAGGGAGCGCACACTGTTAACTACTTTGAATCTGCATATCTGAACTGCCTAYTTCTGTTACTAGTCTACCTATTCCTCTTGGTTCTTTCTTTGAATAGCCCGTTTTTGATTTAACACTGGGCATCCAGGCAGGCAAGAAAGACAAGCTCTATATAATAACAGGTTTCTTTTCCCAGTTTGTCACAGCATTTTTATTGATTAATAACAGAAGCAGAAGCACAGGAAGCCTTGATTAGAAGAGGAGGTGGTTTATAGTTTTATTTTAAAGAATACCTTTCTAACAACTGTTGTGTTTATGAGCTAAATAATCTGCATCTCTAAACAGACTAACATAAGCTGTAATACCACTCTCTTCCTAAGGCAATACTAATATAAACACTTCTGCTCCTCAGGCACTCCTACCTTCCTTCCTCCCTCATCTTCCCCCCTTTCCCCAAATCAGTACTTCCACCTGGAATAACTGCTTACTCCTGGGCCCAGGTGATTAAGGCAGGGGCAAAAGGTCACTTGGCCTATCAGAGTAAGGGAAGAAGTACTTTCTTCTCTTCCATCAAGCAGAAGTCAAAGGAGTGGTATGGAGAGAATAGATAAGTGTCAGSTAAGGCTGTGAAGTGGCCTTAAGTATAAGCAATTAGTACATCAACAAAAACCGGTGATGCTGGTACAACAAGGGGGTTATCACACTGTAGTGCAAGTACAGAGAGAAGCCAGGAAGACTGCATAAACTAGTTTGTGAGTATGCAAAAGAGAYGGTAAATGTGCTCTGCAGTAGGAAGCAAGCAGTCTTCTGCACAGCACTGCCCACTGCCTTGGCCAGTGCTTTCTACCTGTGCCTGCTTCACTGGGTAATGAACCAACATCAGTTTTCACATAGCAAAACCCTTTCTGATGCCTTTCTCTTTTCTCTGCAATAAACATACAGCCCCAGGAATAAGAAAGGATCAAGGAAGACTGAGATACACCAAGTGTTCCTCTAGCCGTTGATAGGTTGGGGGGGTGGTGGAAGAGAATTCTCTTGCTCCCTGAATTGCTTTTGTTTCCTGTGATATACTTGGGTAAGTGTAGTGCTTTGGGGAGGCGATACCATCCCACTGTCCCAGTTAGATGAGGCAGGCATACATCCTTCTCTCTGAATGCTTCAGGGTATCCTCGAAGAGGGCCTGCACACTGTTCTGGCTTACATGTGTTTCACAGGCTGAAGATGACTCTGTAAGCACAGACAGTCTAGGTTTGGGATGGGAGAGWGGATTAGGTATAGTTTCATAATTGGCAGCTAAGAGCTTTGCACTGGTGGACACAAGCTTAATCTAAGCTTTTCTTTAAGAGAGAAAAAATAATTGAATTTACATTCAATAGATTTACACCTAAGAAATGTCTTAAATGGGCATGCCCTCCATTCTTCCTGGGACCTTTTTTATTATGGAGCACCACTAAAAAAAGTAGGTGTTATTTAACAGATTCAAACTAATAACATATGCTTAAACTGTGTGAGGATTTTTAACCTCGGGGCATGCTTGCCTTGTTGGTGTAGCAATGTCTGATTTTATTTAGATCCACGTAACACTGAGGAGTCCTGAGATTTCTATGGCTCAGGGTTTCAGGGTGGTATAGCTTCTGACCTTGTGTGAAGTTGAAGAGGATGTGGCAGTAAGGGCATTCGGCTAACTTAAATGTAGACATCTACAGCTATGTTAACTGGCCTAAGCTTTGTCCTCCCTTCAAAAGTGAGATGCAGATATTTTGAGAATGACTTATCTCATCCTACTACAGAAGTTTAAGAGAAGTCAGAGAAAYTGCACTCTGAAAGTAGTATTTCTATCCATTAATTGTAGAGGATTCTTATGGTGGGGATTCAAATGTAGATGGCTACCTGGCAGATGTCTTTAGTTAGGTGAGGTGAATGCTGTTCTAGGCTATATGTGCAATTAGTAGCAAGTTGGTCCTAAATGACTGTGTTGTGGATGAGGATACATYTGGAGTGCTATCAACAGCAGCTCTGATAACTGAAACTATTCTACATCAGTTGCTGTTTTCTTAGAAAGATTTTACCAGACACTAGCTAGACTTGTTATTTAGCCTACATGACCTAGAAAGCCTGCACGTACAGAGGAGGAAGAAGAGAAGGGAAGGAGAATGTTGATGGATTTATCCAGTTTTTACATTCATTGTGTAATCAGTAGAAACATGTTCTGTTTACATTACTATGGTATCACTGGTGGTATGATGGTATCACTATTTTGCCACAAGAAGAATATCAAATGAAAACTGGTAAGAACCATCCTTATTTACAGCATAGATTTATATGAATATAACTATCTCTTTTCCCTCATTTTTTAAGAACTGACATGTGAGGAACTTCAGGTGACYCCATGTGAGAATAATTCAGTTTGGAAAGGACCTCTAGGGGTCAAAGCAAGTCTACTTCCAAAGTTGCATTAGCTTGCCTGATACAAAATTGAGGTAATGTGTAACAAATATGTCATCCTGTAAAGCTGTAAAGGAGCTTCATAATAGTATCTTTAAAAATATATAAAAAGCAGGAGCCTTTGGTCTGTAGTAGATCACTTATTTGGACAACAGACACTCCAAAATAGAGAATATAACTTTCACCTTCTGAACATGTCTTATCTCTTCACTTTCTAAATCTTCTTCTGTAAARTATCTGCCTATAGAAATAAGCTGTGTGATAGGCTATTCATCTGAAAAAATCAGYACTTTCTCCATTTACTTTGAACAAGAGATTGAAATCTTTTAGCTTATAATTCTGCTTGGTTGCCTCTATAAGAGCTTAACTTCATTGACTACATATGGAAGATAACCTCCTAATTTGGAAATATAAATTGTATATCTAAATGCAAGAGATACATATTAATCCACTATTATCTCCAGGTCTATAAATGGGAAAACTAGAGCACCAAAAGTTGAATGATTTCCTATGGTGTCCATCCACTGATGGCAAAAATAAAGAGGAAACGGAGTTCCAGCCTTTAAAAGCAACCTGAATGTATTTCTCGTTTACTAGGCACATTAATGTCATTTATAAATGAGATTATTTACTTAGAAAAATAGGCAATTTGATAATCAAATATGGACATGGGGAGAAATTCTGAATTTGGAAGTGTAGAGTATTGAAGCCCTATTAAGTTCTGTAAAACTATTTTTTCTTCTTTCTRCTGGAGAATATCTTTGTTCAAGATATGCATTACCGAGACAAAGAAGTGGTATCAGAATAGTCACTGATCTAAAACCAAGACTTTATTTCCCCACCATTTGTTTTCCTTCCTTTGCGATTACTGAGATGAACTGCTTATGACAAGCTTCCGAGGAAAGCAGATCTAGACAACTGAACTTTTTTTTTTTGAGAGAGAGAAAATGGAAACACCCACAAAATCAAACCCATCCTTGCCTGTGCAAATTCAGAAACATTTGAGGAAATAGTCTCAATCTTTTTGGTAGCAATTGCRTTATTAAAGCACTGACAACAGATTCTTGTAGTGACGGAAAAGGTGACAGGCTTGCAAAACTGAAGGTGCCTAATTTCAATCTCTGAATCTTTTTCTGAATGTTTCTTCTTTTTTTAGAAGTGAAATTCCAGTCCCACTGTCTAGGCTGTCTGGTTTGTCTATGCCACAGTCCTCACAGTAATATATACAAACCTGACCTTGTGCATTCCCTCAGTTTATTTTATTAAGACTCCACAAGAGTGAGCGCCTCTGGAAGGTATGTGTTGCTTAAAAACACATAAGACAAGTCTTCTATTTTCTTATAGACCTGGAACTTTTCAAATGAAGAGAGAAGCTGTCAGTTAGACCCTTTTTGTCAATACATCTGTTTGTTTTCCTGTTGTAAGTAGCTTCTGCTTTTGCTTCATTAACTGAATAACTCACTTAAAATCTGAGTTTTAGCTGATGTTCCCCAATGAGGAATTGTTCTGAGYACAAGAACAAATGAAAATTTCCTGAAACATAAAACAAATGAATTTTTATCTTATATCCCTGTTTTCTGGCTGGCAGATGATTCTTCCCCATCACATTTCCATAATATTTCAGATCCACAAGTTTATATGGAAGAACACTTATACAAGAACATGCTCTTGAATATTGTGGTTAAAAGCTGCATTCTGTTCATAACAAAATCTTTTAACTTAATTATCTAATTATCTTAGGCTATGACTTATCTTATTTTTAATTCCAGTATTACTTAAGAGAAACCCAATCACTATACTATGCTCTTGTTTATCTATTTTGAAATCAAGTTTGTGATGCAAAAGCAGCAACTTCCAAAGAAGAATTTTCATGACCCTCGCACTTCGGAAAAACAAATTTCAAAACCATTGTGTAATTTCCTCTGTTTTCTCACCTCACATAGTCTTCTTGGATGTTCCACGATGTCACTGTGTTAGAAGCTATCACTCCATGAGCTAGACCCCATCTCATCCAACATTGGCACAAAAATTCCCACCAGTTCACCAAAATCCCAGAGCTGGATTATTCATCTTTGAAAGCTAATCAGCAATTTGTGCTGCTCCAAGAAGAGGAAGAAGAAGTAGTGTTTTGTAGCCTATTCTTAACTCCAGGAACCAGGACACCAGTGTGGTGAGAAAGTAAGTTGTAGCTAGTGACTTTAGCGTCCAGCCTCGTGTTATCACTGAAACCACATTTTGTGCTGCTTCACCCTGGATATCTCCTGTAGTTACACCCGTGAAGCCCTTTTTACCCTCCGGCATCAAAGTGATGCCTTAGTTTTCGGTTTTGTTATACGACTTGGTTTGGCTTTGGACGGACGAAGGGAAAGGTGAGGATGCTGGCCATAGGTGAGCATGTTGATTCAGCTCAGAGGCATCCAGGAGAGGGACACAGTGCTCCTTGAGGGATCATGCTAAGTTTGTAAATATTGTGAAACATGTCCTGAAATAAGTGATGCACATAAAGAATAAGTTGTTTCTTGACTTCACTTGTGTAACACTTATTCCCCACTCCACTCATCCTGTATTCTCACTTATTCTACTTAAGAAAAGGAGTAATGCTGCAAATGTGGGCAACGTTCCCTAAACTAACTCTTAAGAGCAAAGAATAACATCTATAAGATATTATTCGATTGCAGTTGCCACATGTATCTTATGAATAAATCAAACACAGACTAGAGACTCCCTCCTAGTATTGTTCCCTCCCAGTGGCTCTACTTCAGCTTCCCATAGCTGCCCCTGAGAAAAACCCTGCTTTGAGGTGAGACCTAGTCACAGAAAGTACCTGGTAGTACCTGCTTTGCGCTACAGACGTTTGGGTTTTGGATTTCCGTGGGACTGTTACGCTGTACGTATGCCTATATGTGGGCGCTGGGGACTGATATGTGTCCTTTTCAGCCCCAGAGCACCTGTCAGCGGCGGGGCAGCTCTAGAGATGATGGAGAAAATGAACAAGCCACCTCTGCAAAGAGCAGCCGTGGCAATGTTCAGCTTTGCAGCAGCTAAGACCTTCTGAGGTTCTTGCCCTTTGACCAAAGGCACTGATCTTGGAGCAGTTAAAAAAATCGCCTCAGAGTGATCCTGAAATCCTGAAAAAAAATCACCTCTTAGACAAAACTTCAATCAGGAATTTATAATGTCATGGACCACAACAAGGGTTCTTCAGACAACCCCAAATCTCTGTTACATTGTCATTAGCAGATCAAAATCAGTTGAGAAATCTCTCAGTAATGTAAGAAATGATGTGATCTATGTATTAAAAGAAGAACCCCCCCAAGAAACAGTCCTTTTAAGGCAAGTTAAATATATACAAGTAGCTGTAAAGAAAGAGGAACCTAAGAGTACAAAACAAACATATTTTCTAAGGGCAGAAGTCTAGTCTCAGGAAGGAAAGTATTTTCCTCAAGTATTTTCTTATAATAGTAATTTTATGTGCAAGGAATCACTTAATATATATTGAGAATGTAAGTTCTTACAGTGTTTCCTTTGTTAGGAATTTTTAGATAGTAGTTACACATTTCTTTTAAAGCATGGAACTAATTTTGCAACTTTATATTTTAATCAAAATTCATATGAAAAAATACTGCAATATTTGCTATGGAAATACATTCATTAGTTATCAGCATCCAATAATCCAAATGGTTATRCAGTGATGTTATTACTTCCTTGGAAATTACAGACTATAAAAGCAGAAATAGATACTTCAGATATATGTACTGATTTCATTTAACAATTAGGTCAAATTACTTTATTGTGGAAGATTTCCCCCAGTGATGCAAAGCTTAAAAACAAACAAACAAACAAACAAAAAAACCCCCAAAAAACTAAACTCATATCAATGGCAATGAATATCTTTTTTTGCACTAAATAATTAACAATTAATTAATAACACTGACTAAAGTTTATTTAGTACTCCGCGACTATTCACTGTGTCCAGAAGCTGTTCTGAAGACTTTAAATTAATCCATAAATGAAACAGGAACTAAACAACATATCGTGCAAAGAACACAGTAGCCCCATCCTTTGTGAATTAATTAAGATGTTCTTTTCTGCTCTTTTCCAAGTCTTCTTCTATCTATAGCTAGTTATGATTTATTATTTTTATATTGTGTAGTGTGGGAATTTTTTTTAAAAAAACACATTTGTCTAAAATTAAATTCCCGATAACTAAAAGATTTCTGGTAACCTCTCTCTCTCTCTCACTCTTGCTCTCTTTCTTTGTTCTTCCCTAATGAAGAATTGTAATATGTTGTCAAAGACTACAGCAGAGCACAGTAGCTCTCGTGCCTTAGTAACATGATACAGCAATTTTTCATAGGCAGAAGTGAAAATTTTCTTGTAGTATAACTGAATGGTAAATACATGCTGGCAGAATGAAACAATCCAAACTGGAGTATGTCCTGGATGTAATTTCAACATATTTCTGTTCTTGAGAAAGAGTATCATGAGATGGTTATTTCTCAATGAGTCCTCTGSCTGCTAATCACCACATGCCCCCTCCACCCCATCAGACAGACACATTGATTCTGCTTCCTATTTTCCTTTTCACTTTTTATTGATCTTCCCTTTCACCTCACTTTTACCTCCCGTTTCACAGGGGCTCTTCCTGCAGAGAGAAAAAATTGATTCACAATTAATCTTAATTGTTTGCATTCTCTCTAGTCATAATGTTTATGACTTCAGTAGAGATGATAAAATATGTCATGCAAACAATTCAGTATGAGATATTTTATATGCATGTAGATACTAACTGAAAGAATATCAACATCATTTTTCAATGATGAAGACATATGCCTGCACTGTATTTTTACAGACATTTCTCTTCACCTCCTGCAGAACCATTAAATTAGTTACCAGCATCTGTTGTTCATTTCTAAGTAAACAGTTAACTCCTTCAGGTTAAATCTGTATTTAATATTTTTTTTGTTAATCATGAAAGCATTTGGTGTTACTTTTACTTGGGGTTATTTTTACTTTGTGTGATTACGTGTGACAGTATTTTCTAGGTACAGCTATACCAGAGAATTGCATAAAATTTAAAGTTTGTTGCTGCATGTGATCCAGCTGTAAATATAAATTTTTGAATTTTCAGCATAGAGGACAACTTCATAACATTTTTCATCACTAAAGCTTTTCCTTCAGTTTGAGTTGGACTGGAGGATCTTTTCAGACCTGTAATGGCTGATGTGAATGCTTCCTGTATGTTTTATTCATGAGCAGAGCTTTCTTGCCCTCAGGTCTATGACCAGAGTGCAACTAAACTTCACCTGGATCATTTTAACACAAATTACGGGCATACYGCCTGGTGTGTATTAGACTATTAACAACTTTTCTTAGTATATGAAAAGTAGCATGATCAAGTTTGCATTTAAAGGAGGCCTTGAGAGAATTAGAGAAGCAGTGCATCTGACTCTTTGTCTTGACATTTGTCATYGTGACATTTTAGGAGTACTGAAGAAATTTCTAAGGAGGATTTTTATAATTTTAAGCACCTTCAGTCTTTGATACTGGACTGGAATCAGCATATTGGCTCTTAAGACCAAAAAAATCTGATTACGATAGGTCACTAGCCTTTGTATAMAACTAATGCAATTTTCTGAAGTTTAAAAAAGTTAAAGGAACTGCCCTCTTAATGGTGATCAGCTGAAGATAGTATCCAGAGGCATTCCACCTGCTACTACCTTGATATGGCTGTGTCCAGCAACATCGTCTCTATCACAACAGACACTTTCTTAGATTCTCAAACCTCAAGGAACGGTGTAGGAACAAGAACTATTGTTTTGCTATCTCTTGTGGGAAATGATTTTCCATAGAATATGGGGCTTTCTCTGCTCTTGCCAACCTGACTATGTTGTCACTCTCACTCTGCAACCCGACCTAGGTGCCGTTCTGCCTACCCATATCTCTACAGGAGCTTGACCTAAGTCATAACCAGGTAAGGAACATCTTGTTCATCTAATACAGCTCTTGATATAAGTTTGAACTGTCCCAGATGTTTCAGTGCTCCTTTTCCATGTGAATCTGGCTCTGGAAACTCTCCAATTTAAATACACCTTTAAATACAGCTTTCCAAAATCTTAACGAATTAAAGACTTTAGCTGACTAACATTGCACTCACTGAAGTACTTGCTGTCTGGTTTYAGAACAAGCCACAGCTGCGGGTGCTTCACTTGGTGTCCAACTACTCCACACAGGTGATGTCCCCCAGAGAGCTTTTACAGGGTTTGTCTACTCTGGAGTGTCTGGACTTGTCTTTCAATTACCAGCAGCAAGTCTACTCCTGATATCTAAACCTTTCTCAACACTTTTCATCTCTAATACCATTGGAGCAATTAGATATTAAAGAGCATGTCTTCAAAGAGCCAGACAAAGTGCATTTAAACCTCTTTAGTAGTAAAATAGTCCCACAAACAAAGGAAATCAATATTTTTCTTAATTGTTTGAGGAAAAAAAGAAACCAATTTGACAGTTTACTCTTACAGCTAGTAGTGACAACCCGAATCATCTGTGGCATATCCTGATGATTGAAAAAAAGCCAATGTACTATTTAAATAATCAGCATTGTAAATCATGTAGGAAAGTCTTGGATTTGAGTCTAAAAATATTTTGTTCATTAATGCAAGTCATTCTAAAGATCTTAATGGAATAGCTTGTTTGAATTTGTCTTTAGATGCCCTTGGAGAAGCTTTTAATGGCTCTGAATTAATCTTTTCACCTAATCTGAAGTATTTAGTTCTCTCTTTTAACAAATTGGATTTCACCACTTATTTGCATTTAAAGARTTACATAACCTTGAGGTATTAGACCTCAGCTATAACGAACATTACTTTTTGGTGGCAGGTTTGGAGCAGAACCTCCTATTTGTTGAAAACATTTCTTAATTAAGAGTTTTAAATTTAAGTTTTCTCCATTGATAACATCTGAACTAAGAAGTCCACCCCTTCAAAAATTAGATTATCTGGTTCTTTTATCAGGAAATAGAGATATGCATTATATCGGATTGTTCAAGCACCTCAAAAATCTGACTTGTCTTGATCTTTCTTTTAATGGTCTTTGATATATCACTCTGACATTTGAATATCTGCCAAGGAGCTTAACTGTATCAGCAAAGTATGCAATCTCAGCTGAGAAAAATGTGATTACTTTAAATCCATGAAGATGCTTTGTTTAAGTCAGAACAATTTAAAGCTAGCTAATATACTTTACGAATACACATAATACAGGCTGTGATTCCGAGACAGACCAAGATTACTAGGATTTCTACTAGGATTGAGTTAGCTAATGGAGTCAGTAGCCTGCCATAGAGAGCCTGCCTAGATCTCAGTTGTAAAGTRTCTTAGACAAGTCAACATTAAGACCTGACATTATACAGAATATAAAAACCTTTAATTAAAAGGGAATTGCTTTCACTACAGCTGAAAAAACAGCAACTTCATTACATGCATCCAGAAAACCTAAATTCCCATCCTGTAACTGGCAAAAATGTCATCTGTGTGAATCCTGCTGATCAAAGATGACACAGTGTTATTTGGACAGGTATGARTGCTTGTGTTATGGACAAACGTCTCTGCTGTATTAGTTGGTGTTTCAATCTTTACTGTTACTAGCACTATTGTGACAGCAATTACAAGACACTGATTGCACTGGGGTGGCTGGTACACCTACCGCTCCTGTTGACCAAAGTATTTGGCTGTACTTTGGTACACACARAATTGTGTGTACCTTTGGTATCCAGGGCCACACAAAATGCTCTCTACAACACAGCACTTTGAACGACACTGGGGAGGTAGCGGTGGACGACCAGGTAATCACTGAAGTCAATTTCTTCTGAGGGAACTGGGGAGACATTGGTCCGGCTGCGCCTGGAGGAAACGGCCTGGGAGCTGGGCAAGGCTGCTGCCAACAGCTTGGTGCAGCACGTCGGAGCAGCAGAAAGACAGCACTTGTGCTTACAGAAAAGGGTGCAGAAGGGGCCCAGTCCAAGCCACATTGCCATAGTGCCACAGAGCCTGCTGGACATGCCCCAGCCTGGGAGAGAGTTTCTCCTTCCAGCATCAGGGCAGCTGTGTTCATGGCCACTGGGGCATCAAGGGTGGCTCTGGCCGAAGAGCTACCAGGCTGAGGGTCTTTTCTGGCAGAGTCCAGAGAAAGTAGGGCTCACAAGTGACATCTTACAATAAGATGGGTTATACATTMTTTAGAGAACAGCCAGACCACAATGATGTAAATGTTCAAAAAAAAACCAATAAATTTCAGAAACATATTGTAAGTATCAGATTTAAAGGAACTTGAAAGAGTCCTAATTTTCATAYCTGAGGTGCTCATTTTTTTCCCTAAAAATGAGGTTGCTAAAGCATTTTTAATTGGCCACTCTCTACCCTATAGACTGTAGACATGTAGTAAATTCCTGTTTTGCTGAAGTTTTATGCTACCATTTTCAGATAAGTGCCTATTATGCTGCAGTGTTGCACCCAGTACAATCGGTGCTTTGTTTCCCATTCTGGGCTTCAGTTTTTTCTCGTTGTTAATATGATTATTTATGTTCATATTTTTGTTCCTATTTTTTGTATATTGTTCACACATCTTTTCTGTATGTTTACTGACAWTTTAATAAGAACAACTGTGTACCTTGAACAGTCTCTATATTACAGAGTTCAGTCTCTATTTTACAAAGTTAATGTTTTTAAAAAAATGTGTTTTTGTCTGAAGTGTATGGGGAAAGAGACTCTACTGCAAATCTGACATTTAATAAACCAATGTTTATTATGTAAACCAATGTTTATTACATTATTATATGTATTATCAATGAAGAAGATTTCATGGATTTGAACTTTTTTTATACTTGATGTCATTCAGAAGTCTCTTACYGACCATAATCTGATAGATTACCAGGAAAACATGATTTTTCATTTATTAATTTTTATTTTTTGGAGAGTGTTTGATGTATATCAAACACTCATCAGTTTATGAACAGCTTTTGGGACTGGTCTGATTCATGTTTTCAGTGCTGAGTCGACRTGATGCCTCTCCACGCATTTCCTCATTCTGAACTAGCTAAGCTCAGGCTAGCGAGTGAGCTCACACTGCAAACCCTGCCTGAGGCTGCTCAAAGAGATTTGGGAKTCATTACATTTTATGCAGTTGTGTGTGGTGTAGCCACCACAGTTTTATGTAGCGTAGCCACCACAGTCATCCTACCTTGTTCTGGCACCTACTTGAGAAAGGGATGACTAAAGAAGTGCCTTTTTCTCTCCACATGTTGCAAAGGGGATAATGAAAAGGTCAGATGTAGACATCTGCACTGCAACAGATGAATCCTACCTGCATTAGCTATAGTCTTGCTCTAAGTCTTACACGGGCAGCTAAGGTTAACTGCTAAGCTTACTCACAGCCCACAGTTAGCAAATATCTATAGTGTAAATCTTTACCCTGTTGCTGGCAACCAAGCAGACCATGCAGTGCCCTGTGGTGGATTTCTCAAGCACATGCAGCACATATGCAGTCAGTCTAACACTTCTGCAATGGGTCAGACTTACTGCTTGTGGGCTGACTGGCTACTGAGTGATTCTGCAGAAGATCTGATGCTGTCTGGAGGTGTTGGACCTTTCGCACACTGCTGACATGCAAGCTGCATACATGTGGTGTAGACTTGTCTGGGACTTCTGGGCACTTGGCTAGCTGCCTGGCACAACTGCATACATATGACTGAGAGGACAGGCTAGTGATACTACACTTCTAGAAGACTGAAATAGCTAGAGAAAATCCTCAGTGTCCATATATTTAAGACTGGGGGGAGGGGAGGGAGGTAGACCAAGGGAAMAAAACTATCCATGACAGCCGTACTTTCTTCCAGTGGATCCCTCCCCTGCTTATTATCAGTCTCTGCTGTCTCTGCACCGTGCTGGGACGTACCCACAAACAGTAGTTCTTCGTTGCTAAGACTAGCCTTGCTGTGTCTGTTTCCTTTCTCTATCATCTACAAGTAGAGGTGATGGTGGAAATTGTTCTTCAGTCAGGCTAGTTAGCTTGTGGGTAAGAGCTCTTAGTAAAGAGCTTGGAACTGATACTAGGGTCGAAGTAGAATAGTTCTGCATGAAGCATTCTTTATCAATCATAGGTTTAAGCTTTCTTAAATTCAAAATTTTATCTTTAACACTGCAGACTAATTGATGCCACTATGTTTATGTTTTCAGTTTATCTTCCTTCTCTTCTTGTCAATGATATAAAACTGTAAAATAAATAGTTCCTGTTTCTTAGGTTTTGATTCCCTCAAAGGTCAAAGACTTCCCTTTTATCTTTCTTTCACTTCCTGATTATGAAAGCATCCAATCACATACTCTAAAACATCCTTATATATATTCTGCAGGTAGCTTGATACTGTGCACGTTTTAATTAGTATATTTGGATTGATGCCTGGATACATCTGAAGAGGAGATTTTAGCATGAAATGCTTGTCATTAGACATTTTTGTATCTTATAAAGGATTTACTGAAGGCAGATTTTATATACTCTACAATAATGTAGCAGTCAAATTCTTGCACTTGATTTCCATGGATGTGATATTTATTGCAAGAACATGGGGTGTTTCTTCAGCAAGCCCCTTTCAAGCAGTGAGAACTCACCATTTTTGTAAGTGGCATACAAGTTTATTCTTCTTGAAAAAAAAAGTTGAAACGTTTCACTTTTGTCGTAGATAAATTTTTTAAAGATGTAATGAACTTCTAAAAGTATGAATGTAACTATTCTACTAATATTTAAAATTATTCTTTTTTTCCTTTTATATTGAACAGACACTGACCAAACCAGGAGGACCAGTGTTTGATTTCCCATGAATTACTGCTAGCATTTCCATCTTTTTTTTTTTTTTTTGCAACACCACGAGGGAACAATTTCAGTCACAAGATCAGAGACAGCAAAAGATAACAAAGAAGAAGTGTGTAACATTAATTTGAACTGAATCCTAATTAACTTAATAGTAATATCTCCATGACTACAATGGCTTTGAATCAGGMCCTCAGGGTAGCTTTATATAAAAAAATGTAGGTGCCAAGGTGCCAGCATTTTTGTAAGTGGTACCTGTCTGCATGTTTAGATAGCTGAACAACTGTGAATTTCTTCACTATCAGAAATCCTTATATCTTAGGCAAGGTCATATGTGTCTGCCACAACAAGCTATGTTAAACCTTGGTGAAGCTGTTGGGCATCACTACTTTATGTAAAGTGATTAGGAGGAGTCATTGAACTCTCTCTGAAAGTCTGTAGGTAAATACTACTCTCCAAACTCCAATCACTGATTCACACAAGAAAGGCAAGGACAGTCCAGGAATTTTGAACTACTTGGGAGCGGGCACTTGGCTGAGTATGGGACTAGGCAGGTAGGCGTCCCTGCGTGTGTGTGTGTGCACGATGGGCAGAACYAGAGTTGAGCAGTGCAAGACAACTTGAAGGAGGAGCCCAAAAAAGCAGCAAGGCCTCAGCAGGCAGCACCAAGGGATAAGGAGTAGCCAGCAAGAGCCTTTGCATGTCCTGGCCAAGAGGACAGTCRGTGCTGAAAGGAGAAAGATTGTCTACAGTGGCTAGAACTATGCTTCTTGCAGCCAAGGAAAGAAGACCTTGTCCTTTCTTACAGATAAATTAAATTGCAGGGCAGTCAGGAAATGCCTAATTCAATCATCAGGTTCTCCTGTCAGATAGAGTAACTACAAAATCTCACTTTTTGGCTAGTTGACTAGGTTAAGAGGAATTGCATACATTTTACCAATGCACTGTCTAGTAAAGGGATTTATTTTTCCAGTCAGTTACTTTTCTAGCAGCTACTGCAGCTTCATCTGCAATACAGTTATAATACACTTCCTTTTTCTTTTCTGGATAGCTTTGGAAATCAGTTGTTAATATCTCCTTTGAGTCTTGATGTTCATTATACAGTTAATCTGTTTAATCATCAGATCTTTTCTGAGGCATTTTCTTTCAAGGTTCTTTACAGATCTGGTTATGCCTTCAACGTTCCCAACATTTGTATTTGAATGGAGGACACGTAGGCAGGATCTATTCTGTAAACTACTGTGTGCTCTGCCCCACTGCAGATCCCAGACCATGCTCTCTGCCCCGCTACCTGGAAGCTCTTCCCCATAGAAGCTCCATGGCCATATCCTGACTGCATAGGGGGAGATAAGACTTGGGTATACGCAACATCTGTGTGTGTCTGGGTTACCACTGGAAGGACACACAGAACCACAACCAGAAAGGGAGGTGCCCTCCCAGGCCTGGAGAGAGGAGGTACACTACAGAGCATGTCTGCCCCTGTAGCGGTGTAGGCAGTGTAGGCCAACATGAGGCATGTAACTTCTATAATTTCTAGATTATTGGTGATGAAAACTTGTTTAAGCTGCTGAAGGCCAGGCACTGCTTTGGTACTTAATGACATTCTTTTCTCCTAATGGCCAGCCATGGTTGGCATCCTCCTGTGCAGTAGAGTGGACTCTTGCATGTCCTACTTGCAGTGGGAGCTACCAAATTTCTCAATAAATCTATTTTTGGAGGAATTTTTTCCCTGGCTAATCACAATCTTTGTCTATTTTTGTGGAGAGGGAAAGTCCTTAAGGTTTTTGCCTGTATATGTATTTAAAAAGTTTGAGCTGTCAGTATCATTTTAATATTCTGGTAGAGGGCTCTTCTGGTTTGCCATGCCTTCTCCATATCCTTCTACCCTTTTTTTTTTTTGTAATGAGTCAAAATCTGACAAAAGACATGTTGACCGAATGAGCCTAGCCTGTCTTTGACAGGCAAGTTTGATTAATCCATTTGTACAAGTTCCATTTACCTTAACTGCTCAAGCAGAACCTTGATATAAAGCCTTGATGAGGTTCATGATTTTTGTTGGCATGCAATAGACCTTCAGGATGTTCTAGTATGAATTGCGCTGGCAGCTATCAAATGCTTCTATAAGCCTGAGTAAATTTAAGTTTCTAAATACTTTTAGAAATATGCCTCTGATCGAACTAGGCTTCAGAATTTCTGGATTTAAAACCTCCTATTGACCTATTTAAGGTTATATGATGACTGCAGTCTTCAGACCATCTTTTCAAGTTCATCCCATAGCTCATGTCCATAAAACCCAGGCTCATCTGTAAATTACAGCTTTATGGGACACATGAAAGCACAGGCATTTCCTGCTTTAGCCTGGAAACTAAAGTCCTAAAGCCACATGCCTTTCCCAAACCAAATGATGAGAACTTACCTGTACCAGAAGTAGAAAATAAGCTAATAAATATTATTTAATGACTCCTTATATTGTAGGAGGCTGGTCATATTAATTCAAAGCCAGAAAAAAATGCCAAAATAATCTCAAAGGAAAAATCTTTCTGTTTTCTTCTTGGCTAGAGCATGTTGCTAAATCACTCCTGTTGTCATAAATCTTCCCCTCCCACCTCTAGCATGTACTGCAAAGTGATTCTTACTTTAGTTTCACCAGACTTTACCTCATGTTCAAACCTGTGTGATGACATCAACAATACATAATATTTTCTAATAGTCTGAGGAGTATTCACTCAGGTGCGCCCACCGAAAGGGGTAACAGCTGCCCCGCTCCCAGCAGAATGCTAATTTGGTGGAGCTGCTTTTGCTGTTGCATCAACTTTATAATTAGAAGCGTAAATTTTATTATTGTTGGCCAAACTGAATAGATACACTAGTGAAACTGGCTACTAGAGCAACGGAATATTTGCTTAAGCAAATAGCAGAATACCTATTTACACATTAGCTTTATGGGCCTTATTCAACAACTAAAAGATGTTGAAGATAAAAACTGGAATGAATGAAAGCACAGTGATCTGGCAATTTTGCCATCGTGTACTAATTTTTCATTTTGAAAAAATTTCTACACAATAGGAAAGCAAACAACTCCAAAACTGCAGCTGAATTTAGTTTGACTTGTACCAAAAAACAGATCCATAGATTTTTCACTGTGGTAGGTTCCAGTAGAACCTCTGCATACTCCCTGGCTTTTTAAAATTTCAGTAATGAAGCAAAATTCAGACCAACTTAATACTGGAGGTATGCCTGGCATCACAGTATATGGCTCAGCACATCAGGTATTTACCACTGGCAGATTTTACTTTGAGGGCTAGAGCTATAGTTCAAAGCCAGGCTGCACTAACTCTATCTGCAAGCAAAATGACCCCTGACATATTCAAGGCCCAGGCCCTGCATTTGCAGTCACCTTCCTCAGCTTTTAAATAGCAAATTTGGTGAGAGAGAYGTGGTTTTTATCTGACTTTCTAATACGTAGAACAGCATTAATTTCAGTTTCTGTTACATCCATTTAAATTATGAGGTGATGATATTCAAGGAACTTTCTTCGTAGCATATAATACAAATCTAGACATTGGCCAATACTCACTAGGCTCCCAGCTAGGAATGGCAAATGTATAAAGTAGAAATTCCTTGTAGTGTGTCACATTTTTATTGAGATATAAAGTTTTCTACTCTATTTTGTGAATTTAAGCCAGCAGCAAAGCTTGAGAATGGTCAGGGAGAAGAGATGGTTCCAGTAAATATTTAATATTTAATTATTCAGTGTAAAGGGAAGAATAAGAAGCTATTCAGAAACAATTCAGAAAGTCTCGTAGCCTTCCTGCATCTTAGAGCTTCTATTGACATATTCATATGCAGAGGAGGGAACTAAATACTGATGTCCACAACCTGACTAGCCTATATCAGTTCAGCTCATTGGCTTTGAAAATTGAGCCTAAACCAATCAGCAAATTTGGATTAACCAAAATGTCTTTTTAAGTGACTAAATCAATTGCTGAAATAATTAAGCCTGCTCCTTTACACACACACAAAAAAAAAAAAAAAAAAAAAAAGGTTTTAGATGTAATGAGTTTTTCAGATGCTTGGTTTTCCTTTTTCTTGTTTTAAGAAGATGCTATCTCACAAAGAATATCTTCCCGACCTGTGTGGAGTCTGAAATTGCCTACTGTCATTTATGAACCACCACAGGAGGTATTTACACAGAATAACACTTTCTCCATAAACTGGAACTGCAGCTAGCAAATGGGAAAAGATAGTGTGACTGGAAACAAAATAAAGAAGTTATCACTTTGCTATATTCCTAAAATATAGTCAAAATGCACAAAGTGAATAGAAACCAGAAGACTTAAAGTGACCCTGCTGAAACTCTGAATCCCCAGTAGCCTCAGAGAGGCGTTAGACACTGAAATGTCTATCCAGCCAAGGTGACATGCTTGGGTGCGCTAGGTACTAACATGCAGAAACTGAGATGTCAGTGAAGCGTCTGAAGCTGAGAAGAGTTTTTTTTTTTTTTTTTTTGATTTCTCACCTGAATTTACTGCTCACGTCACACCTATACTGCAGCTTAAGTGCCTAGGAACATGCTCTTGGATTTCCCTTAACATGCTGTTCTCTGAAATGTAAATGCAAGTCCCTCGGTGCTTTTAGGGATTTGAGCACAAAAAGCGCTCTTTTAAATAGCCTCTGAGCTTCCACTGCYTTAGGAGCGAACCAGTAGGCTTGTGGGGGTACAACCGTGTTTACTGAGTAATCTCAGCGACACGCTCTCCCTAGGCTTAAGCAGTCTTTCTACGCTGTTGGCACCCGATGTGGCGAAAGACKCCCTAAGGAGCGGGAGTATGCAGTGACCAAATTCTCTGCCTTCGCAGTGGTTTGATGTTTTGTCTTCTGAGCGGTTTACCAGAGTACTCGCTTCTGGCACTGACGTTCCTTCCCCAGTTTAGAGCTATTCTGCCTTTCCTTGTTGCAAGTCGGGAAGTCCTGATATTGCAGCCCATGCAGCTGCTGGATTGACCTGGGGAGATGGCAGCGAACTGCAAACCAGCTGATGCTGGCACCCCTTCGACCCAGGCGGGGAGATGTGACAGTGAACGCCCGCACCTACCTGGGCTGCTGGCACTGAGGGTGAATCCTCTTCTTCCAAAATGCTTCGCCGGGACACCACCAACAGCAGCAGCTCAGGTGTAGTGTTTCTGTTTTCCCACAGTGATGCCAGGGGAAGGTGGGGAGGGAGGCTAATAGTGACCTCCCCTACCAGGGATTTTACTGCGGGGTAAGCATCACCTACATCAGCACCACTAAATATATTTTGTAAAGCCTTCACCTCAATGGGCAAACAGAATAATTTCGGATGCTTAGTATTGTGCAAGCTAGGACTGTACTTCAAGGAGTTATCAAAGTAACTCAGTCGTAACGAAAAGCATACGAATTTTCTGTGTGCAGTTTTCTTAATGGCTTGATTAGACACCTTTATACTTAGACTGAATATTGATCTTTTGCTTTCTGAGATTCATACATATTTGTCACCTGTTCTGCTAGTAGAACACATTTACTCACCTCTTCTGATGTACTAAATGCACTTTTTTGCTAGCCCTCATAGGATATGGAGCATAGATTATATTCTTTCACCAGTGCATTCATGCTAAAGGTGTATCTAGAATAAAATTTTAAAAAATTTTCTGCCTATTACTGTTTGGCTTCCTTTCTCTTTCTCCTTGGCCATTCATAGTATTCATTCATTTCTCAAATCTGGAAGACTTTTACCGTCAACATCTGAAGAGCTTAGGATTTTAGGAATTGTTCTTTTCATTTTCTATGTCTTTTCTGTTAATTTTCACCTTAAAATGAAATATTTGGAATCTGTTTTAATAAATATAGCTCTTATTCATTAGTATTAAACCACCTCCCCTTTTACAGTAAATCTAAAAAAACCTAGATAAAGCATATCATGATTCTACACACACATAAGTGTATAATTTATTTACTGGAACATATATTAGCTGTTCTTACAGACTAATACTGTTTGAAATGCTACTTAGTTTCTCTACGTGTTATAGGAAAAAAGCTGTAGCTTATATTCCAAAAAGAACTAAATAAAGTTCAGTTCTCTACCTCTTTAACAAATTACGCTATTTTCTTAATGTTTTTGCTGAAGGTATAAGTTGCCATCCATTTTCAATTATTAATTCAGTCACTAAGATCTTTTAAAACTCTGCCTTCAGTGTGGACAAAAACAAGGGTTCAGAATGTATTCCAGTATTACAGATGTTTCTAACTGTGGTATGAACGGCTATTACAGAGGAATTTCATGCCATTTCTACTGGAGCAGGTAGCATGATGCTTAAGTCCCTTATGGATTCAGTTCTAGAGGCTTGTGCACTTTTGCAAAAAGCTTTAGAGGAAGTCCTAACAAGATATTTCTGGTTAGTGTCCAGTGCAGCTATCTGCTACACCTTGCCCTTGAAAATGATGGAATAAGGTCATGCTGAAGCTACTACTGTGGAGTGGAAACCTAGCATACTCCTCTGCTTCAGCAATTCACGTCCAGCAGATAGATGTCATGTCCTCCTTCATGCTATGTGTGACTGAACATAAATCATGACAGGAAGCCACAAATACGCCCATTTCCTGTCACAGGCTACATCCACAGAAGCATGTGCACTTAGATATGGAGTAAATGCACTTTGGAAGCAAATCTCCCTCTTGTTCATCCCCACGATGCTTTGTTCATGTTGTGGAACGGTCTTGAAACACACACTCTTGTTTCCTCTCAAATTAAACAATGCTGAAAGACATTCTCCAGAAGCTCATCTAATGAGCATTCAGTCTAAGGACCACAGTAGAGCTTCTTTAAACAAACCTCCCTAAACTGCACATGATGTGGGCAGTGGGTCCTCACTGCCAATTATTTTGATGTCCAGAATGACTGCTGTTTTGCTGGACTACTTGCTGATGTCAAGAACTGGGACAGTTAGTACAAGCAATGTTAAATATTGCCTACGACAACAGCCTAAGATAATATTCATTGCCTTAATGCAATCATTTTAACATTGGGAAGGAAAAACTCACTAAAATTTATATCATAGAATTATCATAGAATCAGTAAGGTTGGAAGGGACCTCTGGAGATCATCTAGTCCAACCTCCCTGCTCAAGCAGGGTCACCTAGAGCATGTTAGACGGGTTGCATCCAGGCGGGCCTKGAAGAGCTCCAGAGAAGGAGACTCCACAACCTCTCTGGGCAACCTGTGCCGGTGCTCTGTCACTCTCACAGGGAAGAAATTCCCCCTCACGGTCAGGYGGAACTTCCTGTGCTTCAATTTCTGCCCATTGCCTTTTGTCCTGTCACACGGGGCAACTGAAAAGAGTTTATCCCCATCCCCTTGACACCCTCCCTTCAGGTACTTGTACCCATTGATCAGATCCCCCCTCAGTCTTCTCTTCCCCAGGCTGAAGAGGCCCAGCTCTCACAGCCGTTCCTCGTAGGGCAGATGCTCCAGCCCTCTGATCATCTTTGTAGCCCTTCGCTGGACTCTCTCCAGTAGCTCCATGTCTCTCTTGTCCTGGGAAGCCCACAACTGCACACAGTACTCGAGATGAGGCCTCCCCAGGGCTGAGTAGGGGGGCAGGATCACCTCCCTCAACCTGCTGGCAACACTCTTCTCAATGCACCCCAGGAGTCCATTGGCCTTCTTGGCCACAAGGGCACATTGCTGGCTCATGGTCAACTTGTCATCCGCCAGCACTCCTGGGTCCTTCTCTGCAGAGCAGCTCTCCAGAGGGTCAGCCCCCAGCTTGTATGAAGTAGCTAACAATTTTCCTTGTGATGTTTGTAAAATGCATGTTTTATACAATTAAAGATGATCTAGAATGTAAATATTAGAATTATAGAACAGAGTTTTCATATTACTACTTTTTTAATGAGCCATTCATGCAGTTGTTTGGTTTCTCTAGATAAAAAACCACAGCTCCATCCAATACTGCCTGTTTTGCATGTTTTTCATGATTTTTTTTGTGGAGCCAGAAGTCTTCTATTTTCTGTCACAGAAAGCTACCATTTATTGCAGATGTAGAAATAATCAGTTCCTTCATTTTTTCACTGCCGCCTAGGTTTTAAAAGATAAATGGAAACACATGATAATGCTATCACTCTGACACTTGCCTATAATCATATCAAAATAGTTACTGATGACATCTTTCAAAAAGTTTACAGAGCTTAGAAAATACTTTTTACCATAATGTGACATGTCATTGCTATCCTTTTCCTTTTGCAGAGTTTAACAGAATTTGAGAAATTATGTCTCAATAGCAATCTGCACAAAGTAACCAAGGACCTTTCATCTCCCATTACTGCATTAAGACGAAATGTCAGCAACATTTTTTGTATTATCAGGAGCTCGTTCTGGGAATTATACTTACAGAAGCTCTGTATGAACCAGAATTGTTGTCAGAATGGCACAGCACTATCCATGGAAAAGGGAGGGGGCTTTTGCAGTCTCACTGTTTTGACCATTTTCTCATGCAGCAGCTTACCCAGTGTTCTCTTCCGTGCCAGAACTTTAATTTTGTTTTAACAAAATAAAGCATGTGTATCAATGGAATTTTAATACACCGATTAAAATGGAAACTTTTGATCTAAGCAGGCATTGACCAAGGTGCTATAATGCTCAGTTTATAGGTACTTCCATTCAAAGAATTGCTCATTCTCCAAAACTTTTAATACTTGAATTCTTACCAGCCCTTATCTAATTGTTATACATGCTATCTGGCTTCAGAACATGTCCCAGCAAACTGTTTTATGCTGCACATTGAATTATTTAAGGAATGAAATGGCTTTTGAAAAATTCTTCCAGTTTGGCCTCTCTGGAGGAAGTTATCTTTATATTTTGAGGAAAAAAAAAAGTATTTACGGTATCTAAAYATCACACAGTCTTTTTCCTCTCAACTTTTTTCAGAATGATTAGATCTTACAGGTTGTATTTTCAAAGACCTACCTGAACATAATTCAAAACCTCTATTTCTCTAAAAACCTCAGGGTTTTGATCTTGAAATCATCTTTATTAAACAGATCAATTTTACTAGCTTTCAAAGCATTAATAATCTCACAAAAATTAACTTACAGAGTGTCATCTTTAGCAAGGGACCAGAGTACTCTCTAGTCTGTTAAAATTTTTGAGAGAAAATCTGTTTAACTGTATGAAAAGATGACTAGCTGAGCCTTTCACTTACGGGGGCAAAACCGTGGACGATTTCTTTTATGTGTTCTCAGACCATAGCGCATCCGACATAGCAAAGCGCTGGCTTGCAGCTTCAGAAGTTTCACATTCATTGACTCAGTTCAGTTTACACTCAGATCGGTTAATMAGCTTTTGGGAAACAGCCTGATTGAATTTGTCTGCAAATTGCATTAGTCAGGCTTTGCATGGMGCTGAACTCAATCTAAAGGTATTTAAATATTTACAGATCTCTATCAAATAGTATATTGGATTTGGCCTATAGGTTTACATTTCAAGAACTTTGAAATCTCGAAGTATTTGATTTGAGCCACAACAGGCAGGAATCACACTTCAGCTGGAATTACTGAAAATCTCCCTTGGCTAAAGGTTTTCAGCTTATGCTGGAATGCATTTTCTTCATGTACAGACAACCACCTAAGCAGTGATTCTCCTGAGAAATCAGTGTTCAGAGAAAACCACTTCAAAGTATAATGAGGCARCAGATACCAGAAAGTTAGCCATTTTTAAAGAATCTCAGTAACCTAACACATCCTGATATATTCCACAATARACAGGTAAAAACTCCCACTGAAGTGTTTCCGAGCCTTACCTGGAAACCTAACTCAGTAGTTATGAAAAACAACAAGTTAAAGGCTTTTGACTTACACCCACCAGTGCATTTACTCGCAGGAAGGCAACTGACCACAGCCGTGCCCTTATCGTGACCATTGATGCTTCCTCAGAGATGGCTAGCCGACTTCTGGTAAGGGCTAGCATGATTTTGGAGTTTTCTGTGGGACATCTCATTGAGAAAGGCCATCTTCGGTACATGGAGCTGAGTTACAGCATGGTAAGGTAGACTGTAAGGCTTTCACTTTAGTTAAGACTTTCATTATAGTTAAAAAGCAGACTGCTCCCCTTAAGCATCCCTGGCAAAATAATTGCTTCTCAGACTGGATAGACTAGCAATGTTTTTATACCGCAGAGAGCAATGACAGAGAGTTGTGCAAGTCCTCATAACCACGTAAACAACAATGCTATCTGCACTGCCTGGCAGGGCTGTAGATGTCCCATTTTGTATTTCAGACTTTACAGTTACTAGCATTGTTGTGGTGGTGCACTGATTGCACCAGGATGCCTGGTAGACCTACCACTCCTGCCTGCCAAAGTACTCGGCTGTACATCCACGGCTGCACAAAACGTTCTCTGCGATGCACGCRCTGTGTACGACACCCAAGAGGCAGGAATGACCAGCTGGGTAATCACCAAGCTCAGCTTCTCCTGGAGGAAATGGGCCTTTTCTGGCAGAGGCCAAAACCAGCAGGACTCACAGGTGACATCGCGCAACGTGATGGGGTGTTCAGGAAGCAAATGATGTATTTTACACCTGGTGATGTCTTCTGTTACTTGCTGCTGTGGACAGGGCTTTATCCCTGGGAAACCCTTGCCTACATGTTTGTGACAACAATGCCAGATGCTACTTATGAGATATGAAGGGAAACTCATCATCTTACAGTTCAAAGAAATTTTTGTTTTTAAGAGTGTTTACTACTTATATGCAAGACATTTGTTTGCTAGTTCTGAGTGACTCAGGGGTGCTCTCTAAGCCTCTCTACTCTTTTCTTTAATCATCTGTGCAATGCAGATAATGAGAATTGCTTTGTAAATTATTTGGTATCTATAAAGTGCTTTGAGATACCGAGATGAAAGCCACAGAGACCCTCATCTTGCCAATGGGAGCCCTGTCAGGATCTTTAAGAGTGCTCAGTCAATATTCAGGCTATTATTATTACTGATGAGATAGCGTTATTGAACATTTCAGGTCATGCTGCCCCTCTCACACTGGTTACATAYAATGATGAGGATCATTTTCCCAGGTTTAGTCCCCTTGTGAAGCTCAGTATTCAGCCATTTTAGCTGTGGCCTTATCTAGGTCTCCTCCTGGTATGAAACTAGTGTAGAAGCTGGTTGACCAGACACTCAGATGCAATCAAATTAATTACTTCCATCCCAGCTGAAGGGAATCCCCAAAGGTGCCTAGGCATATAAGCTGCAAAGGACAAGTATCTTCAACTCAGCAGCCACAAGGGGGAGGGGGGGGGGCCTAAATTCACAGTCTCCAGAGAGGTTTTTTTTCTACAATGTATGGGGGAAGAGAAAAGCACCTTATGACAGACTTTGGAACAGGCAGTACTTTGAGTAGAGGCATCCTTATGCCAATCCATAGGAAATCACACTGGGAAAGAAGAGAGTTTGCAGTCCTCTCCATCTCCTGGAATTTTTGCATCTAATTGCTTGACTGAGCAGATKCTGGTGTGTCTGTGTCTGTGTAGTGGAATAAAACAGGTCTGATCCTTGACCTCAGGCAAAGAGGCARTGCCTGGCAGCATCCACTCTACTTACAGTCAGTCTCCTCATGAGAAGATTTGTTGCAAAGAGAACTGGTTAAAGCAGTCCAAAACAGTGCCAGGGAGTGAACTAACAATTTAGGAGGGTGGCTAGTCAGGCATCTAGTCTCCCATTCGCTCCCAGAGCTCTTTTATTTAGTGTTGTGGATGTACTGGGTGGTGGTGGTGGTGGTGGTGGTGGTGGTGGTGGTGGTGGTGGTAAATTCAGGGCCCAGAATGACTTCTTGCACTTAGATGAGGTACATCAACTAGGTAGTGGTCATCTCCATCTTTTGTGCATTAGTTCAGTGGCTATAGCACTCTCACAGAAGAGGAACACTTGGTTTCTAAGCCCTTTTCCTGAAGAGATTGAAAGGYGGTTCTCACCTTCCAGGAAATTCCCCAAGCTCTATTTTATAAGGAAGGCTGGGGTGAGCCTTTCCCTTCAGGCGAGCCTCTGTCATCCCCTTCAAACTGGGCTGCTGTGAGAAGAAGAAATGTGAGAGCCAGGGAGCCTAAGCCATGGTAAGGAGCGGAAAATCCTGTGACTCTCAAACTTTTGGCTARGATGCTTCCCGAGGAGAGTGGTGATCCAAGAAATAGGGGTTGGATCAGTGCCTTGTCAACACTAYGAAGAGGAAACCTATCCAAGGCACTCCCCTCTCCTGAAGATCTGCCCTTATCAGAGGCACTCTGCTATTTTATCAGTGGTAAACTCTCATTCCTTTCTGAAAGTGCCTGAGACCACTAGATTTTGTGCTGGACTCAATGCTGCTGGTGTTCTAACAGACTTTGTAAGGATTCTCAGGGCCCTTAGACWTGGCTATGCTGAGACTGTGAAATCAGAGTGGGCAGAGCTGTAAAATAGGTGCCTGTGGGAGGTCTATTTGGGAGATGATTGCAGCTTCTGTGGACATACAAACAGCAGTCAGATGCATGTGCATACACTATGTATTTCCCCTGGGTCTATGTACATATTTGTGCAGAAATTAGTACTGATGAACTCTTGAAGTGTAAAAGAGAGATTTTTGAAGAATACCATCTTGGACTTGGTTGCCCATATTCTCTCCTACTTGTGCTTATGGTACCTCTATTCTTTCCTAAGCCTCTAATGAAGCAGCCTGTCTGCAAGATCAAATCCCCTGCAGTGCTCTTGGTAGTCTCCTTCCTTATCTTCAATGAAAATGAGATCAGATTGAATTAGCATGATGTGTTTTGTGTAGTAAGGTAGATTCATTATACCATGAGCTGTTAAGATGTGGAAGCAGGCTGGCTCCTCTGGAAAGATGGATCAGAAAAGAGGTTTGCCCTGGGAATGGCTTATATGATGACAAGACYGCTGAAGTCATGCCAGTAGCAAAAATAATAACCCTACCTCCCCCCCACACACGTYTTTTTGTTTATTTTCTGGTTAGAAGGTGGAGCTATGCAAATCTAGTGGGTTGCAGTTAATAATTTTAWTTTTTTTCATCCTTAGTTTTTGGCTTCTTTCCCTAATTAAGATTTACTGCAAATCCTATGAGTTGTGAATTTGTCCTTAAGTTTCCARTTGTGTCCAAAAGAGTGGAAGAGAGGCTCAGAGGTTTCATTCAAACTCCTGCTGAAATCTTGATGCAGTGGGAATAGCTTGCTTTACATCAGAGCAAGATACTGCCCAGATTACCAGCAAGAGAGAGAAAAAATTTTTGCATCTGTGATTCAGCCAGAATTCAAAGACTTTCATTTCTTGAGGGCTCTGAATACATTTCCATGGTGCAGATTCTCTGTTTCAAGCTTCCTTCTGAAAACTAGAGTCTGCTTCTCTCTTACTGCTCTCGTGGGTCCAATATTGACTCCTCAGGCTCAGAAGTAGCTTAAACATCTCTGTTCTTTGATTCTCACTGAAGCTGTGACTCTCCCAGCTCTGCAGGTWGATAACACACCATGATCCCAGCAACAGCAGGAACACCTCTCTCTATCACTAAGAAATAATAATAAAGAAAGGCAAACTGAAAATAGGATATGTCACTAGAAATCACCCAGCTGCCAGAGTATGAGATCCCTCTTGTTCGTACTTCTTTTAGATRTCTGACAGTCTGTTACTGTTCAGATGTGTACGTAGAAGTTGTATGGACTGTCTTATCTATACCTTACAACAGAAGAGTATGCCACTGCTCTGAAATCCTGTCTGTGTCTTTCTCTCTCCTGTCTTTTGTGTCTCTGTCTCTTTAGGAGGCTTTTATAAATGTCTCAGTGAGCTGCATCCACATTGATGGGCTCATTAATGATACAGCCATTTTCAGAGTAAATGTTATGAAAATAACTTCATAACATCAATGTAATCATAAGTAATATAATTTCCCAAATGCCACCAAAATCGAGCCTGGAACAATTCAGCACATGATATGCTGACTAACTGACTCCTMCTATTCAGCCAAAAGAACTTTTATAGTTCTTTTGACTTTTAAGCATTGGGGGACTTTTCTTTCTCCAAACAGATTGTGCAAGGGAAGGAAAAAGAAGGAGCTTTTAAAGCTATGTGAGGCTGATGGGAATAAATTAGGTAGCTACAATTATGTACAAAGCTACAGGCACTCTGTAAATACTTTAATTTATAATATTTGGCATGAGCATATCAAAGTCATTCTTATCATATTTGCTAGCTCTTCACTAAAATTTTCAGCATTGCTCTGGAAAATAATAGGTTTTAAATATTTTGTGAAGCCTCTACTGGTGCCCACTGAGTTCTATATTTTTGAGACTTGTAGGTCTACAAAGATGATCAGAGGGCTGGAGCACCTGCCCTGTGAGGAACGGCTGCGAGAGCTGGGCCTCTTCAGCCTGGGGAAGAGAAGACTGAGGGGGGATCTGATCAATGTGTACAAGTACCTGAAAGGAGGGTGTCAAGGGGACAGGGATAAACTCTTTTCAGTTGCCCCGTGTGACAGGACAAGAGGCAATGGGCAGAAATTGAAGCACAGGAAGTTCCACCTGACCGTGAGGGGGAATTTCTTCCCTGTGAGAGCGACAGAGCACTGGCACAGGTTGCCCAGAGAGGTTGTGGAGTCTCCTTCTCTGGAGCTCTTCCAGGCCCGCCTGGATGCAACCCTGTCTAACATGCTCTAGGTGACCCTGCTTGAGCAGGGAGGTTGGACTAGATATCTCCAGAGGTCCCTTCCAGCCCTACTGATTCTGTGATTCTATGGTTCTATGAAAAGCAACAGATATAAATACACACACACACATAAAGTTTGCCTTTTAAATAAAAAAAAAACCACTTGGGAAGCATAGGGCTGGCTTGTGTTAACCCTTACATGTATGTATATATAGGCTTAAAGTGCTAAGCAGGCAAGTGTGGAGAGGTGTGGGGTCAATGCATAGATCATGTCTTCCTGTTTGTRCTTTATCTTCTGAAAGGGAAAACAGCTTTGTGGACTTTTCTGACTTAAAAACTCATTGCTCTGCTAAGGCCCACATGGCCATATTTTGGGATTAGAATTAACCAGTATATTCCTACATCAGGCAAGTATAGAAATGACTGAAGATGGTATGACTTCRAGCTAATCCAGGACAGACAGTAGAAAACCATGGGTCACTTCTTTCTGGACCATCTGGGTCAGCTGATCAGTAGATAACTGCTTTCAGTTTTGCCACTACAATGCATATATCTTTTGTTAAATTTTATTGGAATTACATCATTTATGTCAGAAAAATAAAGAGAATATTTATTTTAATTTTTAAAKCTCATGAAATGCTGCCAAGAATCTCTATTTAGAGGTTGAATCTGTTCTTTCTTAGTACTGATTTTTATTCCCATATAGCTTTGTATATGTGTTTGTGGAATCACAACCTCACAGCGGCATTTAGAAAATCATTATACTTCAGGAAAAAAGAATTTTATAAAAATGARTGCCTTCAAGTATTAAGCAAGCTGAGATTGTCTTTAGAAAGTAATCCAGCTCACCTCGCAATGGTGAAAATCATAAGAGTTTTCCAATGCTTCCTAAAAGTGTTTAACTGTTTGATTATACAACATTATATTTTAATTAAATATTGACTGTTACTGCCATTGAATCAAAGTAATACTGCTTTATAGATATTTTTCATCATTGTTTCAGACTATTCTAAAATTCAAATGCTTTTATTCATCATTTTGATATTTTTGGCTGTTCTTAGTTTATTGAAATCCAGTTTTATTGTATTTTGTTGTGTTCGAGTAGCAGAAAGCATTATCTTCTCTATGGTTCCTAGCCAGTGGAATAACTATTGTATTTCTACTTARTCACAGTATTAATAACTATCCTCTGATGATAGTCATTTTACCTCTCTTCAACTTCTTTCTCATTTTTCTTCTTCTTTGTTCCTCTATCTGAATTGTATTTGCAACATTTTAAAGGCTACTCTTCTCATGATCTGCATGTATTTTCTGTATAGTAATGCTCTTTAACATTTCCTAAATTTTTGGCTTTTTCTTTCCTTGTAAATATTACYGTGTTTCAAACTATTATAGTTTTGAAACTGATGTATCCTTCTTTCCATGCTACTTAACCTTTCTTCCACAAAAATGGAAGGAACAAAGCTCATCAGGGAAATAAGGATGACTGAATGCTGGTACTRTAATCCTGATCTTGCAGTGTAATGAGAGACTTTTTACCAAGTGCAGCTGCTTTTGCATCAYGATAATAGCAATACAAACACATTCTGATACACTGTCAATAACAAAAGTCTGATCAACCTGTCTAAGAGATGGAAGATTTCCAGCTTTTTCATCTTCCATTAACAATAAATCCTCTTTATGTTTAGTAGGCTCTATTGTCTGTRTTGTTGGTATATATGTAGAGTATTTACAGTAGCAATGAAAATTCAGGTGAACTCTGCAATCTTTGCTCTGAAAAGCAGAATTTGAATTCATTTACCTAGCTTGTGTCTTTCACCAGAAGTTTTCTAACTTGACACATGACTCTAGAGGTTCATTTGGTACATACATTTCAGCTTGTATCTCACCAAATATCTCRGTTAAGAGTAAGCATATATAATTTGAGATATGCAAGCTGTTCTTCTGAAACACAAGGCTCTTCRTCTTAGAGTCCTATTTTCATGAGCAGTAACTATTGCACAGAGAAATAGGCCATCTCCCAAGATGTTGGCCAAATGCTGTGGTACTGAAACACCTCCTGTCTCTCAGTTTGGTGTGGATTGTCCCCGAGCTCTGTTTTAAATGATCTGTGATTTCTCTCATCTTGCAGGCCACRTATTTCCTCCTTCCCTCCTTCATTTTTTGTCTTGCTCTGTAATGTGACATATGAGACTTTTCTTAGGGTCACCTGGACATTTTCATTTCAGAAAAATCCCACTATTGCAGGAGCCTAGGATGCACTGGAGCATTGTGAGTTTCTTCTGATGGTRCAAAGTGATCTTCCAGGATTTTGCTCTTTTTTTTCCCCCAAAAAAGATTGTGAGATTGTTAGAGGTATTTTGAGGTATGATGGTATGCTTTGTGGACCTTACTGAACAAAAAGTMTTTTCCACCAACAGCTTATAAAGGGCTATAATAGAGAGATGCTGGACTAGACTAGATATTGTTTGTGGTTCTACCCCTTCCCCTCTTCTCAGGTGACTTGTTAATAGGATGAATAAGTGCTAATCAACCACTAGAAACCATGATGGTCCTCTCTATATTTTCCTACTTTTGTCCAGGCAGCTGTAAGAAAAAAGAAGTTGCAGGGAGGTAGGCAGTGCTGGGAACACACAGTTTTGGGAAAACTGGAACAAAAGTTAACGGAAGTAGGGCATTTGAGAAGAACAACCTGCACAGGGAATAAAAAGAAAAGGAAATACAAAGAGAAAAGAAAGAAAGGAGCTTCTTTACACTGAATGCCCTGTTTTGAACTAGGAATAGGATTGTGTTCTGTCTACCTATATAAGCCACAGATACAAAATTTACCCCCAGAGAAACTTCCTCTAATGTCCTGTCTGAAAGAGAGGACAAGAACCTACCAGTTCTGCCATGTCTTTCTTTGGCTCAGACATTTGAGATTTGTGCTGTGGCCTACAGTATGCAACTCTCCTGCTCCCACAATATAGTGCTCTAATTTCTGTTCTTTTTCAGGTACTTTAAAAAAATAAAACAATATCCTCTCCAGTCTACAAACCAGAAAATTACAGAGAAAAGTACGTCAATCCTACCAAGAAACATCAACCAGCCCTATGTAAAATAAATAAATATATATATATTTATATATGTATATGTCTGATGTATACAAAGGTGTGTGTGTGTGTGTGTGTGTATGTAGGCTTCAATGCAAAGTAACTTTGAATTTGAAAAGTTCATGTAGCTGTTGTTAAGTGTCTTCCTGTCTAAGAGAACATATCATTTTATTTGCTAGATACATGCTTCTTTCAGAGCTGATTAGCTGATGTTGAACTACTGTCTCAATGAGTGATTTATATGCTTTCTACTTACAGTGCAACTAACATTTGGAGACAATGAGACAAATGTATATTCTTCACAGTTTTCTTTAAAATGTCCAAAAAATGGACATTTTCAGTTGGTTATGCATAAACACATGCGAGACAAACTCTAAGGTTTCTCCTGGCTTCTAAGGTAGGAGGAAAATTGGAAAGACATGGCCTAAGGTAGGAGGAAAATTGAAAAGACATAGCCTACGGTATCTCTAGTCCTTGAAAGCTTGAGTATATGGCCCTTGCTAATATTTTCAAAGAGTCTGGTTTTATGTCCCACCACTTTAGAAGAAAGGATGTTAATGACTTGCATTTGTCTGTGTGCAGTGACTGGCATGGAAAAGGGTTAAATGTCTCCTTTTAGGATATCCAAATGAATATCTGGATGAGATATCTTTCATGGACCATTATAAAACTGTTATACAAACAATTTAAAAAAGGTCAGTTGTTTGGAATAGCCAAAATAGGTGTTACAAGCATCTTGGAACAATCTCAGTCCGTGAATCGGTATACCTATGAAATTATTTTTTTAAGAGTTGTGCTAATGCTGAATACCTATTAATGGCAAAATCACATTCTCTTTTCTTTAAAGGAAATTTGAATGACTCAGTTGCAAGTCTGGCATGTCTCTTACTTTGATATTTCAGAAATTCTGGCTGTCCCCAAGTATCCAGAACTTGCCATGAACAATTCCTCTGTCGTTATTGGCTGTAGTATGCATCACCTGAAAAGAATGAAACTGAATTGGAATTCTCAGACAACTTTAACAATAAACTTTTAAAATATTCTTTTCAGGGCCTGAATGTGCTGATGAAAATAAATCTAAACAGGAACCACTACCCAAAGGCAATGGAAATGCCTCGTGATTTATGCAAGAAAAGAGTGGCAAGTGAATATGAAGCTTTTGCTAGCTTAGCAAATCCTAGCGAATTGCTGCTTGATGAAAACTGTTTATGCAAAGTACCAGCTGGGTATCCATTTTCCTTTAAGTACTGTGGGTTTGAGAAACAATTTCATATTTTCTGTCAGCAAATTTTTTTCAGCCCTTGCACAGTGGAAGAGCTTTACTTGGACAGGAATTGCTTTTACAACAATCCCTGTGAAAAACCTTCTCTCTCGGAGCATTGCTTCTTCCTTGCCTCACGACCATGTCTGTGCTGTCATGCTGGGCGGACAACCTGACCAGCATTTCAAGGAAACTGCCCTCACCCMTAGGGACACTTTATCTGAGGTTCAGGATAAGACCTATCCCAGTGGGTGGCCCTGGGATGCCAGGGTGGGAGAGGCATGAGGGCAGGCAGGCATCATCCAAGGTCCCAACTTCTCTGTCTCTGGGGGCAGCTCCAAGGACTTCACCACCCAAATGTGCTTTCTTGCTTCCCAGTGCAAGGGAAATTTAAGTCTCTCTCGTACTACACATTCCAGCTAGTTTTATGACTAAAAAATGCTGCTCTTGAATTTACCTTCTTAACAAAGGAGCTCATAGCTTCTTGATTCATCTTTTAATTGTAGAAGAAAAGTGTAATCCCAGGTATATAAACATCTAAAAACTACTGTAACCTGCTTCCCTCCAGCAACTGTAGTTAAGAGGTTTGGTGCTCAAGTACTTAATTATAAACAGCTAAAGGCCTTCAGAGATCTTACAGATCTACCTACCTCAGTTTTTGAGTCCTGTTTATCTAGCACGTTGATCTCAGTCCTTTCCTAGGTGGAGTACAATTTCCTTGTTGGCAACAGAATATCACCTTTATCACAGAACAGAAACAATAGTACTATTAGTAGAAAATCAGTCAAAAAACATGGAGTTAAAAGTTGTTCAACAGAAATAGATCTGGAGCTTTCAGTAGATAATAGGTCCTTGCCAGAAGGTAAGGTCAGTGATAATATGTCTTTGGCCAAAGCCGARGGCAACATAAATGATAAATCCTTCAAAGGAAAAGCATTTTCTTTCTTGTTTAGGGAATATTGTGTTTGATTTTGTCTTTTAATCATATTAGTAATATTGGCACTTTAAATGGCATCAATTTTATCTTCCATCCTAAACTAAAATATTTAGCTTTGTCTAGTAATAAACTGGCCTTGATTTGTCATTAAGCTTTTCATGAACTATCTGTTTTAGGGATGTTAGACCTCAATAAATCATAGAATTTGAAATCATAGAATTAGTAAGGTTGGAAGGGACCTCTGGAGATCGTTTAGTCCAACCCTCAAATGAGTGGCCAATATGGGRATCGAACCTGTGAACTTGGCATTATTAGCACTATGCTCTAACCAACTGAGCTAAACCTAATCCTGAAAACAAACACAGTTTTACTGTGGCAGGAATAATATGTAAGTTGAGTTGTATTTATCTCTTTTTGAGACCTCCAAAAACAACRAAAAAGGGCTAAAGGGGCTCCATCTCAGATATATCCACACAAATAAAGAAGTGTCAAGAGAACTGTATGATGCCAGAAGCTCTCACACCTTTTCTGGGAAATGAGCACAAGAAGATTCCTGTACACTAACACATGCAGCGTGGTGAACAAACAGGAGGAATCAGAGGTCTACATGCAGTTGCAGTGCTATGATCTTATCAGAATCAGAGAGACATAGTGGGATAGCTCACACTACTGAAGTGGTGCCATGGATAGACACAGGCTCTTTAGGAGGGACAAGTGAGGATGGTGAGGACTGGGAGTCACCCTGTATGTGAGAGCGCAGTAGGAATGCATGGAGCTCTGCCTGGGGATGGGTCAAGGGCCAGCTGAATGCTTGTGGGTAGGATTAATGGGCAGACCAACATGGATGATATTGTTTGTGTCTGCTATAGACTGCCTGGTCAAGAAGAAGTAGATGATGCTTTCTCTGGACAACTCTTTTTTCCAGGCCTTGGTCCCATGGGGGACTTGAACCATGCTGATATCTTGATTCTTGACAACACAGGGGCAACAGTGGAGGGACAATACGGCAGGGCACAAGCATACCAGGAGGTTTCTAGAGTGCATTGACAACCACTGCTTGAGAAAGCTGACTGAGGAGCTGTCGAGGGGAGTTGCTCTGCTAGACTTGATATTTACAAATAAGGAAGAACTGGTCAGCGATGTGAAGGTCAGGGATCACCTTGGCTGCAGAGACCACGAGATGGTGGAGTTCAGGATCCTGAGAGGAGGGAACAAGACAAAAAAATAGGATCACAACCCGAACTTTAGGAGAACAGACTTTGGCTTCTTCAGGGGTTTGCTTTGAAGAGAGCCATAAGAAACAGCCCTGGAGAGAAGAAGGGCCCAAGAATGCTGTTTGATTTTCAAGGATCACTTCCTCCAAGCTCACAAATGGTCCATCCTGACAAGCAGAAAATCAAGCAAAGGCAACAGGCAACCTATATGGATGAACAAGGAGTTCTGGACAAAGCTCAGACATAAAAAGTGAGTGTAAAAGAGRTGGAAGATAGGGCAGCTGACCCAGAAGGTGTACAGAGGTTCTATCAGAGCGTGTATGGGCAGATTAGGAAAGCTAAAGCCCATCTGGAGTTGAATCAGCAACACAAAAACAACACAAAACACTTCTACAGCTTTATCATCAGCAAAAGGAAGATGAGAGAAAATGTGGGCCTGCTGCTAAATGGGTCAGGAAACCTGGTGACAAAGGACATGGAAAAGATTGATGCCTTCTTCACTTTGATCTTCACTGACAAGACTAGCCTTCAGAAATCCCAAGCCTTTTAGACCAGCAGGAATGCCTGGAGCAAGGAAGACTTACCCTTGATAGAAAAAGATCAGGTTAGGGAACAATTAAACAAACTGAACATACACAAGTCCTTGGGTGCTTAAGAAGCAGGCCCATGTCATTGTAAGGTCACTCTCAATCTTTTCAAGGTCCATCATGGCAACTGATTTTAGTAAGGCTTTTAGCACTGTCTCCAATGACATCACCAGAGATAATATGGGTTAGATAAATGGAAGGTGAGAAAATTTTGCTGAATTGCTGGGCTTAAAGGGTTGTGATCAGTGGCTCAGTGGCCAGATGGAGGCCAGTCTAGTAGTGTACCCCAGGTGTTAAGTGTATCTTCATTAATGACCTGGATTGTGGGACAGTGTGAAGCTCAGCAGGTCTGCAGAGGATACAAAACTGGGAGTAGTGGCTGACATGCCAGAGAGCTGTGCTATCATTTAGAGGGACCTCGACAGGCTGAAGAAATGGATTGATGAGAATTTCACGATGTTCAACAAAGTCCTTCACCTGGGTAAGAATAATTCCAAGCATGAGCACGTGCTGGGGGCTGACTTCCTAGAAAGCAGCTTGTCAGAAAAGGACCTGAGGTCCAGGTGGACACCATGTTGACCAAAAACTGGCTATGCACCCTTGTGACAAAGAAGGTGAAAATGGCATCCTGGTCTGCATTAGGAAGAACATCATCACCAGCTCAAAGGAGGTGGCTCTCCTCTACATAACCCTGATGATACCACATTTGGAGTGTGATGTCCAGGCCTGGACTTCCCAGTACAAGAAAGACATGGAGCTACTGGAGCAAGTCCAGCAAAGGGCCATGAAGATAATTGAGGGACTGAAGCATCTGTCATGGGAGGAGAGGTTGAGAGAACTGGAATTCTTCAGCCTGGAGAAGAGAAGGGTTGGGGGGGATCTGAGCAATGTTCATAAATATTTTATGGGAGGATGTAAAGAAGATGGAGCCAGACTCTTCTCAGTGGTGCCAAGTGACAGGATGAGAAGCATGACACACAAACTGAAACACAAGAAATTTAATTTAAACTCAAGAAAAAAAAACTTTCTTTACTGAAAGGGTGGTCAAACAGGTCAGGAATGGATCAGGATGTTGTGGAGTCTCCACCTCTGAAGTTTTCAAAATTGAGTTGACACAGTGCTGAGCAACCTGCTCAAGCTGACCCTGCTCTGAGCAGAGGGCTTAGGCCAGATGATCTCTTTTAGAGGTGCCTTCTCATCTCARGTGTACTGTGATTCTATGATCTGAAAGTTTAAAACTTAAGTTACAATAACATTTTATACCCACAGAAGTTACTTTAGTCAACAGCTCTCTGGAAAAGTTACTGTTTGATGTAARCCATCTTAGCTGCCCATGGGAAGATAGAGATAATACTTACATAGATCAGTTTAAAAACACTTACAGTTTGGTGTTTCTTCTCATGTCCCACAACAAACTTCATTATACTCCCAGTCAGGCACTCCTTGGTGGTCTACAGCATTTATCTGAATTAAATCAGTTACTTACAAACAACAATGAATGGAGAACACAGCAGCAGTTTCAAAACTCAGAATACAGCGTCTGAGTTATAAATGCAAAATCTTATGCATAATAAATAATAAATCTAATACATAATATTTAATAATGATGATAATCTTGCCAACAGCATTCCCTCCTTTCAGATACTTTTGCTTCAACTTAACAAGTTATCCCAGCTTACTGATGAATTTTGTCATAAGGCCAACAACCTCATTTATCTCATTTTCTTCATCACATAAAGCAGGCAACCTTTCTATCCTTTAGCTAAAGAGCTAAATTATTTAGTGCAACTGGACTTTAAAGAGGATCTTTCTGAATATGCTTGTGTGATTGCTGATTTCTTAAAATAGCTGTATGTAAATGCTAATGTAAACATCCTGTGACTGGTAACTGGTTTCATCTGTAGAGCAGCGGGAGATTAGACAGGACAGAGCACAGTGAATCTAGGTCTTTAGAGTTTATCCTCCTGGAGCTGGGGCTGCTGCTTTCATGACCACCAAGGTGTCGGGGGTGGCTCTGGTCAAAGAGCCCTTTTCTGGCAGGGTCCAGGAACAGCAGAGCTCACGGAAAATTGCAGGTAGTGCAGCAGGTTGTATACAGACTTCATTAAATGATGGGACAGRAAGAAGAGTCTTTGCCTTAGAAATTGCTATATCAGTGTGGGAAATTAACCGCTTCGTGAAAGTAGTTGTAATTTTACTGGAAAATGATTTTAATGGTTTTTGTACTGAAAGATCTGTGGAAATTTGGAAGAAATAGATACTGTAAGGCCTGATTTTATGAGATATGTGACAATAGTATACAAATGGAAGATGATATCCATAAATGTTATAATATATGGGTGGTTTGGGGAAAAATTTTCTCAATACTTTTCAGCTAATATTATCAAACATAATTATGGATTTAAATAGCTTAAGTAGTTATGCCTTTACTTTCCAGTGGAATTTCTGAATGTTTCTTGTCTAGCTTTCACACTAAGAATTTTTTCTTCTACTTTCATTGTTCATTTTGAAATAATTTTTTACAGTTCAATTAGTTTCCTGCCCACCAAAGTATTGGCCGCTTGCTTGTCTTTTAGTACATTTTCCTGTCTGGTGGAAATTGGATTTATACTTTCTCTTAATTGACATCAAAACTCAATTTGTGAAAATAAACAATAATTTCCATGAGAAACCAACTTCTTTTGTGCTTGACTTATCTGAACTTACAGAAAATCTGCTTTCAGTTGTAGTGGCACAGGTAGGGTAGTTGGGACACCACTAATTATGGACATGTGCTTATGGAGTCATTTTTAATTCAATGGTACRTAACAAGGGCTGCTGCTAAACTGTTATGTTTTCAAGGGGCTTTCTTGTGCTTCTTCAGGCATTCTAGTTTGGGGCTTATTAGACAGTTATCTTCACACTTGTTTTGTTTTTGATTCTTTAAAAATCATTCCTTCATTTTTCTTCCACATGCAGAAAATGTTCTTACATGGCATTACAAATGCCAATTTTGGCTACCTTAGATCCTCTACAGTCAGACAGAGATAGGCTTTTCCAAAAGGGCCCATACTCTAATGTTTAGGAGCACTCTCCTCTCCACTGACTATAAGGAAAACACGAAGTTTTTGGTATCTGTCCTAGAATTTTATCTGATCCAATGCTTGAAAATTTTGTTAAAAGAACTAATAAACTGGTTTTCCCACTATATCGCTCCTTTTAATTTAAGCTGTGCAAGGTTTCTACCTTGCAGAAAAGAAAAAAAAAAAAACTGAAAAAACCAAGCAATTAGTTTCAAACAAACATGGAAAAATTGTCAAATCCTGAAACTCTTCATAAACTGAAAAATCTGGAATAACAAAATTTGGAGATCTCAGAAACAATCTCTTTAATTTGAACTGCTTAGTTTTGAAGTCAGTCTCTAAAAAGTTTCCAGTAACCAAATTGATTAAATGTTTTAAAATAAAAAAATAATTTTAATTCTAGAATGTGAAGCCCGTTAGTCTTGAAAATTTCAAATGTATTACATTTACAAGATCAAGGCTTTTTTCAAAAAATTGTCAGTAAAGAGATTTGTGGGGGAAAAAAAAGCATTTTTGTCATCTAGTATTACTATTCATCTAAATTTAACAAAGTGTGTGTTTCAGTGATACATTTAATTTTTCTAGATTCAGGAGTTTCCACAAGTAGTTTCACATTTCATTTTCATTTCTTTGCCATAAAAAAGGTGGCAAAAATAGACCAAGTATCATTATTTACATATACTTTCTATCTTTCATGGTGCTGATGTTTAATGAAAGTTTCTGATGCTAATCAGAAACTTTCTGATTARCATTTGTTCTTACTGATGCTACTGTAGCTGGCAGTGAGAGAAAATTCCTCAGCAGTTAGCTGGTCATTTGCAACCAACAAAAAGATATGATTTTTTTTTAACTTCAATGTTGAAGTTTGCAGCCAAATGAGTTTGAACTAACATGATTGCACATCTCTGTTTAACGATTGTCCAGAATCAAGCAGAAACATTTTTAAAAGTGAAGTGTATAGGGTCTGTATAGAGCAAAGCTCTTTATGTTTTCAATAGTTATTCATGCTTCTACGTAGACTGGAGCGAGGTCATCCGACAAACCATAGGAGGACCAAGTACTTACCATAATCTGCCTGTGCAGTATGTAGCCACAAGGCTGCGAAGTGAAGGAAGGCTGGTGCCTCACTCCCTTCCCATACAGACCACTAGGAAAGAAGATCCTTGAACAGAGTTTGTGCCATTAGTTGCAGTAGACCTGGAGTGAAAAATCATTTACCTCAAGCGAGTTTGTTTCCTTTTCAGTGCAGATGTCTTCRCTCTGGCAAACTTTCTGGAGCTAGACCTTTCCACAGGCTTCTGTCATAAAATCGATGTTCCCGTACCGACGGAAAGTTCTTTTTATGATTTATTCTTTCCACTTCTTATTTTTATAGGACAGCTCGATAAAGTGCGCTACTTTAAGCCTATGTTAGTCTTGTACTGTTCGTTTAGTCCTAAAAAACAGGAACTCTGCTGCATAGTCTTCAGTACCATCTGCTGGTACCATCTCTTAAATAACAGTTCCCATACATATATTTCTCTTAAAAAGCCAAAAAGACTGTGTTTTTTTTCTTTTTTTAAACAACCTGCTAACAAATAACAGCTCCGGAAAAATTACCCACTCGAAATGCACAGAAAGAGTTCTCATGTACGAAATACTATGTTCATGATTTCCAGTCCTTAATGACAATGTATTTACATTRCAGGATAAATGTCTTGTTCCAGTGTTGTATTTCCTGTCTTATGATGCTTTTATAGAGAGAGATTCACAAGGAAARTATTCTTAGACTAGGCAGCCTAAACAATTATCTTTGGATGAAAGAAAAGAATGTAAAATACTGATTTTTCAAATATTACTATTTCCAATTTGCCTTCTCTCTGTTTTACTTGCCCCAGAACCAGAGCTTTTCTCTCTTTGAAAGGCTGTTTTGACTATCAGCTTTGTTGCTTCCATGTTGCTTTGTCAGCAGCTGAAGAGGAAAAAAAAGGATATCATGTGAAAGGCCATCAAAAAGCAGGAACRCTCCATAACAATGTAAACTGCAAGTTTTTTAGAATTCAATATAAGATCTCYATCATCAAAAAGCAAAAAGTGAGTAACTTTTCAACAGATTATGAAGACCATTTTTTTCTGACAATTATGTTACCAACCAATCRAATAACATTATTTTCACTTATGTTTTACTCAGATGAAATCCCATCAAAATAAGTTAAGTTACTCAGTGGAAATTCYCTCTAAAAATGGTCTAAAGCTGACTAATTTCATTGTAATCTGAGCCTAAAAATATATATAGCCAGATATACTGCAAAGAAACAAATTTAGAAGATGGAGGTTTTCAAAATTTTGAGAATGCCAAAATTAGAAGTGTCTTTAGAGTTTCAGCTTGACTTGCTGCATCAGATAATACCTTTGCTAAGTCACAACATCCTTTTTTTTTTTTTTTTTCCCCACTCCTACCAAGTTCAATTACCCTATTCAACCAAATGCTGTTGCACCTTCCAGAGTCAGGTTCTTTTCCCCTACTCAACCCTAAATTCACCCAGATCCTAGGCACTTGCTRTTTTGCTGGGCAGATTATCCAATGTAGCTCTGGTGGATGTCAGTGTTTTAACAGCAGCATCATGTGAGTAGACCTGGTCTGGAAGCACTATTTGCACAGTGTGTAACCCACTGCACTGAAGCCCACCTACAACTGGAGACTTGCAGTCTGGCTATCTGACTTTTCCTTTACCAGAGTAGCTAATAGCAGCAGAAACTGCTGTTCCTCAAAGGCTACTCATACAGGTTAACTTTCAATGTGCTTTTATGAGGAGAAAAGTTACAAATTTGGAACCACACGAGTATTGAAATCTATACAACAAAGCTAGGAGACAGAGGAAAGATATCAGTATTTCTAAATACAGGCAAAAAACACCAAACAAACAAAAAAGCAATATGCTTTTTGGAAACGACTGAGCATGTGCTATGAACAGCTTGTCATGCCATGTTGGTGCCGCAAGAGGAAAATATTACAGCTAGCACATGCAGCTATTTTGGCTAAGAACACTCATGAGCTTTGCATGTCTCTAGCACATGCCAGATCATAGAGGTAGTATTATCTTTTACTGAATGACCTCCTCTGGTTTTTGGATTTGGCGRATATTAGAGCCATTTCAGACTAGGAAGACATAAATTGATTGCTGTCCTTTCTGCATATATAAAGTGGTCTTTGTGGAGCAGGGGAACTAGCATAGCCTGATAGGATCTCACATTTCAACATCAGGTGGCTAGCAGTGACTGAAGAACTGCACAAAGGAGATGTTTAGGAAGCATCTCAGCCTCTCAGTGCCACAATCTGTAAATGATAGAGCACCTGTCAGTGTAATTGTGGATTATCAATACTACCTGGAAATTAGTGGAATATCTGACACGTTACATGCCCTGAGCTAACCAGCATGTTATCAGTAACAAGTTCTTGAACAGATGTAACAGATATTTATGATGGGGCTATAAAAGTTCTTTTCAGATTGCTTCCCTGAGGAACAGACAAAAGCTCTCTTCTTCAGAGTACAGGGTATCCAATCTGCTTTGGGGCTACTTAGGGAGTGGGTGTATCCAGAAGTTGAACCTCTGCAGCCATGACGATGAGTACTGCAGTGGGTACCATGCCAGCCAGCTYCCACTGAACAACAGGATGGGTTAATGAGTGTTAAGCTGGACGATTCAGTCTCAGTTAAACTGCTGCTAACACGGTGATGATGTTTACTATTAGCATCTCCTTTCCTGTGATGACTGGAGCCAGACACTAGTGAGATCACGCATATCATTTGCTTGCTCTATCAGCAAATTTCCCCGAGCATCTGGAAGGCCTTACATATCACTTCCTCCAACATCATTTGAATGCCTGTTGCTGCTGWTATTTTCACCAGTGGCCATATGGTTGCATGAGAATTTGGACCACGTCCGTAGAGCTATCATTTTACACTGTGTGGCTCTGGGGCAGTGGTGAATACCTAACCATACAAACAAGAGAGGAGAGCTTCTGTAAGGAATTCAGATCCAGGTGAAAGGAGCACAGGGATGCAACATGGGTGCACTTTCCTGTCCTGTGTGGCAATGTAAAGGCTGGCTGAACTGACCGCAGACTCACAAACTGCTTTGTGGCTGATGAAATGCCATGTGATGTGCTGTACTGATACAGACCTGCTGTGCTTCTATCTTTTGTGTGTGTGTGTGGTGAGGAACTGACACTGAGATAAGGATACATTGTGCTTGATGAATTTTATGGCTTGCATTGGTAAGAGTTCATTTATTTGCCAAATACAAATATTAGCTGAAATTTAACTCTCTCTCCCTAAACAAAGGTCATGAGACAGCTTTTATGGGTTTTTGACAACTGCTGTTTGTTTTTAATGCTTTGATAATACTTAGAGATGTTTACTGCATTTCCTAGTTCTGAACTAGGTAAGCAACAAAAAGCATTTTCACAAACAGTAGATACTATTAAACTTCCAGGTATATGCAAGATAAAGTTTAGAACCACTTAGAGATCTGCTCCATGTAGCTAAGAAGTAAATATATTTATTTAGATACAAGGCATGGTGCAAACCAGAAAATTAATATGCAGTCTAAAATAATAGTGCAACCCTAACCTTGAGGCAGAAAGAAAAGAAAGAAATCCTTTCATTTCATCAACAACACTTGCTGCTGCCTTTTGGATCCCTCTTCTTGCCCTCTGTGCTCTTATCTCTCCTTATTAATGTGGTATTGTGCAGGGACTTGAGAATGATTTGCCTCCTTCAGCAAGTCTCAAGGAAGTGTTAAAAAAAAATCCCTCTCCTACTGCTTATGTTGGCCTGTTGTAGATAATAAGGAACTGGCTTGGCAAAAGTGCTTCTATCTAGCCAAATGCATGCTGAGGAACTAGTTTTGCAAGAGGCCATGTACACTTGTTCCTGTTCTGTAAACTCCCACTTGGCAGCTTCTTCCCGTGCAAAAATCCCCTCAGCATCCATCTGCAGACAAGACCCACAGGCAGTTCTGCAAAGGACCTGAGGGAGACAAGGATGTCACGTATGTCTTTGGTCCATCCTGAGCAGGCCTCAGCATTCTGTAAATATCTTCAATTTATGTATTTCTGGACTCATCCTTTCAATCGGAGCGTTTCCACGGAAGACTTTCTTTCTGCCCTCAGAAGCAACATCCACAAAAGGTGTTGGCATAGCTGGTCTTTCAGGTCTCAGAGGAAGAATATGAGCAGCCATATTTATTATTTTTTAGAAGTGCAATTGATAAGTTGTCCTACATTAGAGGTCAAAGAACATCCTTACGTTGCCTGCAAGTATGTGATTTGCCCACTCCTTGAATCTTGCATCCTGCTCTAATACCTTCATTTCAGAATAGACAGTCATATTAGAAATGGACATGGTTCAGAAAAGGCAATAGGAGAGTGGAAGTTGCCTCTGTGTAGGAACAGTTAAGGTGGCTAGGACTCAGTCCAACAGAGAAACTGACTTCTCACCTTCTTTTCTGTTCCAGAAATAAGGGTTATCAAACAAGGCTTATAGAAGAACAAAAAAAAAAAAAAGGGAGGGGACAAGTCTTAACATTACGGGCAGGAAACCTATGGAAAACCTTGCTAAAGGAAGCTGCTGACAACAAAGTTTTTGTGATTTCAAGGGGAGGCTAAACAGGTATTGGACATACTCGTTTAGGTTTACTGGGCAGACAAAATATGTCAGATTTAGGAGAGTCCTTGAACTGAAAACAGTCATAGGCCAGAGGAGCACTTTAGGAATTATCAAGTATGTTGGTCCACATGTTCGTTTATGACCACTGTTCTTTTTTTTTCTGTTTTATTTTTTTTTACTCTTGTCATCATAGAATTTTTTTTAATGGAGAACTATGCTGACAAGAGGAAAATGTAAGTTTAAAAACTAGCTGAGTTAGTTTAACCACAATGTTAAGCAGTAGCTTTCACTGATTCTGCACTTTTTCCAAGATTTCCAATGTAATGATGTTGTTTACTAACTTGTTTTCAACCTTGTTGTCCTCTCAGCACCATCCTTCTACACTCATCTACAACCGGATTCATAAAGAAATCACATTCTTGATCTAACAACAACTAACATCTAACCATAAATGTCTGCTCCTTGTCTAGAAGTGTTTTTTTGAGCTTGGACAGCTGAATTTTACTCACAGTGTCTTCTCAGGACAGTGCCACTAACCTCACACTTCCTCCCCGTGTGGGAGTCCTGACTGGTCAACCCTAGGATATAAACCAGTAGGGCTGTTTGCCTGCACATCTTCATGACAAGGCCACAGTTTGCATCTTCTATTGTTTCACTGTGCAAAAACTTGACTGCTCAAAATTATTGGGTAAAGAAATTTTTTGAACATTCARTAGCTTAACACAGACATCAAGGGGCATCTTGCCTACTGAAGACGGTACTGTGTTCTTATAGCAGAGTCCCTTTGGCCAGCATACGCTCCCCGATTTCCCCCTGCATAGAGCAAGTCACTGAGAACGGAAATATTTCAGAGATTCTTGATGGAAGAGAGGTAGAGGTGACATACTAGGCCAGTGGATGGATACTTTCACTGTGTAAAGAAGATTTTTAAATCTGTTCTGTGCTCTTCTGGCACAGCCCAGCAGCATCCAAYGGGGAACCTAATCAGTGACAGACCTGAGCCAGCCCTGTCTTGCCTTTCTAACCAGCCCTGCTGGTAAAATGAAATGCAAATATCACCTCACAAGGGAGAGGTTTGGGAGGGTGTACCACTGAATATACAATATTTGCTTTAAAGTATTATTTTTTGATGGCCAGCTTACTGATGGCCCTTGAACCAACAAAGCAAGAAAAATGGAGGACATTTATAACCAACTCATCTTCATAAAAACTGTAGTTGGCCACTGATAAAGAACCAAAAGCATGTTTGATCCTCTCCCTGATGATGGGATGTGTTCCTAGAAATGGTCTTTGGGCTGATCTCTGGTGCATTTTAATACTGGTAAATACCATCTATAAGAAAAGCRACAGAGTTCAAAAGCAAAGGCTCTGCTTGGTAATAAAGAATATTCCTGTGACTGGTGTGTTCGAAGTTCTCCCTCCAGTTATTTAGCAACAGCCAAGGATCTGGCCTCCCAATTGCTAGCTGTATGTGGGGACCCAAGGATTGGATGGGCAGAACAGGGACCATTTGAAGGGAAAACTGAGGATTAAACAGTGCACAGGGAGTAGCAAAATACCACCCAACTTCCCCATGATGAGAGTGGTGAGGGAGAGTATGAAAACTTCAGATTGATGCAGAGGGTGGCCTCTGTTTCTGCAAGCAGACTGAAAAGTCAACCACATCCAGGACAGGTAACAACAGCTGACCAGTATAAACCTTGAAGCTGCCAAAAGCCTGCAGGTTTGCACTACGGTTAAGTTTATATTGATCCAGAGTGTGGATGAGTGAATGAGCATGGGACTGAATACAGTATCAGGCRGATTCAGTGTGGACACGGTTGCTGGTGCCTCCCGCAGAAGGAGCGTGTGTGGTGTGAGAGCTTGTGGCAGCTCTGTAGCAAGGCAAGAAGTACTGCGCACCAGGAAATGCAGCAGACAAATGCTCATCAATTTCTACTGGCACTTACAGACTTTTTTAGGAGCCATAATACGAACAAAATCAGCAATATACTTCAGGGTGCTTCATCTGGCAAGCTTCAAGCCTCCTGCTGAAAGGGAGGCTGGCAATAGAGATTCTCAATAAGAAACAAAAGATTTTGAATAACACATCTTCCTTAGCCCTGTTCTCAGGAATGAACAGATTTACCTGAAACTTAAAATCCACAATCACAAAACTATTGTATGCCTAGAAAATACCAGCTGGAGGCCCAGGAGTTGACATAGTCATACAGTGAGAAGTTCCCAGCAGCCTTAACATACAATATTGCTATTTTTTTGCTTAAGTGTATATTACTTGCACCAAGACAACTTTTTTTTCTAGTATAACTACTACTGGTATATATGAAAAGGGCAGAGGGATGAGAAAAGCTTTCCTTAGGAGCAGGCTTGCCATCAGGGCACTTGAATAGAGGCAGCAGTTAACAGAGGATGGTCAAGATTGCCATCTAATGGCAGAAATAAGAAAACAGGGAATAGGAACTGGTGACATAACTGAAAGGCAGTGATGAGGGAGGGTAAATAGGCAGAGGATTCACTTTAGAGGTTTACTGACCCTACCCCTAGCTGGGGTACTAACTGTTCTCCATATAGAATTCTTTTTTTTTTTTTTTCCTTGAGGCCTTTTCAAACTATTTCACGACTTCACGACTGGGGGAACAGTTTTCACCTCTAGAGTGCACTGTTTCCCTAAAAATACAGGAGTGGTAATGACCATCAACAACATAAGTAAAGGTCACTCTTCCATTCTATACAAGAGCTATTATTTATTAAAGATAGCATTTAAAAAACTATTATATTCCCTGAAATAAGATGCCCTTTATAATGATCTTGCTAATCAGGGAAATTATGCTGTAAGGCTCATATAGGCTATGCTTTAACAATCTAATTACAGCAACACTTTCTTGACAGCATATCTATGCCTAACACAGTGCATAAGTACTACATTTAGCATGCGAATAGTCCATGAAACTAATCATGTGCTTAAAGTTGAGCAAGTTATTAAGTTCTTTTGTAAATTATAATACTTAATATCTAAATTGATACCTGGATTATTTCCTTAAAAATAAACCCGACTAATCTTTGTTTTTAAAAAAGTAATCCTAATAATTTTGAAACAAATGCCCATTTCCTTGGAGAAGTTTCTTTTCACTGTTTTATCTGGAACACTAGCAGTTTGCTGTCGTAGCTTTCTCAGAAGTGTTATGTTGAGGTTATTTCTTTTTCTTTTTTATCCGAARAGGGAAAAAACACTAAAAAGCTTTTTGTGAAAAGAAATAAATAATGGCATCTGCTCTACAAACAAACAGCATGGCTCAAATATGCAGCCTAAAAACCTTGTGAGCAATCCTTCAGCATAAGTAGTAGCAAAGGGAATGAGTAAATACAGTTAAGCAAATAGAAGAAAAACATAAGTGGCCTCCACTATTGCCATGAATTCAGCACCCACTTAACCTGTTGTGATGTAATTTGGGAAGAATTCTGCTCTCACCAGATCAGTAGTTTTGCTCCTTGCAATTGCATGTATGGCTCCACTGCTTAAGAAAGTGAGACACAAAGACTATCATCAGCCACATTCACCATAAAGTCAACCACTTTATTTCTGGCAACCCTCCACCCACAAGAGAATGGGAYTAGATTTGTCCCTGGTGTATCAAGTCGGGGGGTATCCTCCCTAATTGGAATATTAGGAGTAGATTGGGCTCCAGTTACAGTAAGTGGTGAGAAACAGGTACTTCCATAGAGGATTCACGTGACCTACTTCAGATATATACTCATACATTCATCTTAGGCGCACTGGCTTTGGGAAGTGCATGTGTCACATTATGGCTATAAAGAGACCCYGGGTGACTTTCTCAAATTCAGATGACTGTCATAGATTTATACAACAAGCTTAAAGAAAATAAATCCCAGCCTTATATTTAAGTATTTTTATTTCAGGAACGATTTGGCTTAGTATACAGGATATCCTTAAATGAGAAAAAGCTCTTCTGCATGCTGTATTTCTCTTCCAGTTTCTTTCTCAAAACTGACAGAGGAGCCATGAATGGCAACTCAGACACTATCATTCAGAGCCTTACTGAGACAACGTCTTGCAAAGGTGGTAAATGAATATGATGAGTTCAGCAGAATGCTATTGGCTGATATTATTCTGAATGGGTAATACAAGCATAAAAAGTAAGAAGAATTCAGACTTTCTTTTCAGAAATAGAAAGAAATAGATGTATTTGTGCATGATATTTTCAAGTTTTTGTTGCTAATATTTTTTAGCATCGTTAGGCTTTCAGATCCAGTCTGGTATTATTGTTACAGAATTAGGAACCAAATGAGAACAGTTATGCTGGGGAATGTACAGGCAGAGTGATAAATTTTCCAGAATTTTTCTGCAGGCAAAGGGATAATCTGGCACATATGCAATTGAAAACAAAATGGGACAACTTGGAATGTGTGAAAAGACCTGGACAAGAAGGGAATAGAGGCAATCAGAAGTATCCACAAGAAAAGATGAACTGTGGTTTATTTTGCACTAAAACACACACTTATATGCACATGAACATACACTCATAAAACTGGATAGCATGGTGATAGCTTATTATTTGGAAACTTTTGGTTTTGATAGCCTGAAGAAAGTGTATTTTGACCTCCAAAATAAACTCAGGATTCACTTTTTCCTCATGGGACCTTAAGAGTTAAATGAACTGCTTTCAGTTYTAGGTAGCCATGCAATAATCATAATTATAATAATCAAAATTATCTTACAATAACTGTACAAACCAAGAATGAATATAATAATATGCTTTAAAAAAAATTCTAAAGCTCACAGTGTCTTACAAAGCATCATGTAATATTCAAACAACTGTGMGTGAACTGGAGTAAGATGATGCACTCTGTGTCCTGTTTGCGAATCAGTTATTCTATTCACAATAAGGAATTTCCCCTATAAAAATTAATCATTAATTTCCATCGTATTAATCTGTTTTTCTGCAGCAGGAAATTTCTGGATGACACCATGAGGCAAATGTGTTAATTTTAACTGTAACTTCAATCAGGATGTGGAGCCTTTCAAGGAACTAARCAGCAGGCAGTCTGCTTTAGGGAGTAGTTTCTTCCTACAGCTGGGTAGAGAAAATATAGGAATATGTTTAAGCATTTGCCTTTGTATTCTATGAGCAAAGAGGGCTCAACTCCTTTGAAATGGAACAATTCATTTCCTGTTTCTTTCAAACACCTCATTTTATGCACTGTCAAAATCCCTCCTGAAATGCACAGGAGAAGGATATTGTCCTGTGAGGTGCTGTAAGCATTAAAATATGGATTAGGGAAGAAAACATGCAAGCCAATATCCGTTGCTTCGTCTGTCTTATTTATAATGTTCCTGTCATACTGGCATCTGTTAACAAGATCCTTATTCAGACTGTAGAYTTCTGACCATTCTCTTATCCATATGATCAAGTTAATGCTAAGCAAACAGGTTTATGTGCTGAAGCATTTCAGGCTGATCTTGCTCAACAGTAGCTGCTCCTGTGGTTATTCACCRTCCTGCGGTTATTTCATCAGAGCAGCAGCCTCTGACATTCCCCTGTAGGAGAATCTGGTGCTTCAGTTGAGTGGCAGAACAACAACACAAACTACAAAGAGTCCCCCACCACAAAAAGAGGGCTGAAATTTGAAAGACCTTTGGATCTGAGCAGTCTGGAGTCTCTCTCTCAGTCTGGGCAATCCTTGCAGCATGCTGTGGTTTGAATCTTCATTTCAAGGGGAGAAGCCAGTCCCCACAAACCAACTGAGAGAGCTATTTGTACCTAAAGGTCACTCGGTTACATCAAATCTAAGAAATATCTTCTGTTGATATTGAACCATCTGCTGGTTTTCAGTGATGGCTTTGAAGAACACAAGCCCTCCAGCTGTGGCCAGTTGCCATGAGTGGGGTAAGGAGTAGGTACCTGTGGCTGCTGCTTTCATAGAGACGCATGGACTCAAAGGAGGGAGGATACACAGAGTATCACAACAGCCCAAACTCTAATGTCTTCAAACTGCAGAAAAGGCTTTTTTTATTCCTGTCCTTAGTGAAGATGAGCCACAGAAAAAGAACACAACATCACAGTCCACATCCTGTGAGTGCTGCAGTTTAAGTCTACATTGTGCTCAGAGACAAGAAGTACCAGAAAAGTTTAAAAGTCTGAAAAGATAGAATAGAGTTGGCACTGGAAAGCTGCATTGAATTTTTTTTCAATGAGCCTACAAAAAGGTAGCAGAACTCTTCCTGGCTGTTGATGCAGAAAGGTCTACATTTCCTCTTTTTTTCACACTAATAGGAGAAATATCAATATAATTCTTCCATAGATGTATCAGTATTTGTGGAGTCACTACCCCTCCTGAATATCCTTTCAGTAAATGACCAGCTCTAAGGCATATAAAAGTCACCCAAGGGTTTTTCAATTAAACTCTAATTTGTTGCTCTGTATTTCACAGGGAAGACTTCCATTAACATTAGTGTGGCTTCAACTAGGGCCTGTGCAGGAAGAGGATGTTTGGAGCAAGGGATTAGTTTTAGCTCCMTTCATTTATCTGTGCAAATTATACTTCCTTCTACTCCAATAATACTGAACAATCTGTGACCCAGGCTTATACCCTAGACTTYGTACTTCCTCCTGAGCAACTGATAACCAAAATTGTCAGATGACAACATGATTCAGCTTCCCTAACATGCTCAGTGATCTATCTGGAAAATGCAGGAATAGGCGAGAGTCTTGTTATCTTTGTATAACCTGTTTCACCTGGGAGCCTCATCAGTCAGTCAAGGATGGATCTCAGTACCCAAATATCTTTGAGAAGCTGTATCTAGGTGACTTAGTGGCTGCTAAAGGTGGACTTAATCTTACTTAATGTGAGCAATTTAAAATTAAGTGTCTACTCTCAGGTAGTCCGTTTATAATCCCCTAAGCAAATGGGAGAGGGGTGGCAGGGAGAGGAAACTCCAGGAAGTGATTAAGTCCCCTTATCCTAAACATCTTTCCTTGGATGGGATGAATCACTTTACAGATGCCTTTGTACTGAACACAGAAGGAGCCTGGGCTACAGCTGCATACTGACTTGAGGTAGGATGACTCTCACCCCCTGTGACCCCTTCAAAAGCAGCCTGGGCAGTCAAGGAACATCAGTGGAGCTCAGGAGGATGTACATTCCTGTCTCTTATTTCTGCAAATGAAACTAAAGCTTCCAAGCCACTTCCATTTTCTAAAAGCTTTACCTCACCTCTTCAGCAGGAGAGATGCCAGACTTCCTCAGAGAGCTCAGTGAGAATTAGGAAAGTAYGGAACTAGAAGGCATCAGTTAAACCAATGAGTTAACCAGCCCACTGAAACCAAGTATATCCAGAAGACAGCAGGCAGAGATTGTCTAACCTGTTATTTAAAAAAATATATACCCCAATGTCCTCAACTGATCTTCTTCACCTCCCTAACAACCTAGAAAATCTTTAAACTTTATCTAATTTACTGATCTATATCCCTTGCTGTACTGCAAGTTCTTTTTTTTTTTTTTTTTTTTTTCCCTGTCTTCTCCCTGGTAGGCAAGGAGAGTGGCTGATCAGAATAATCCTTACACACACAGGAGGAAAGTAGTGGTGTCATGTTCCTCCCTAGCCTTTTCTTCTTTGACCTAGAAAAATTCAATTTATTCAGCCTGCCCCCAAAGATTATACTTTCTGTAATAAATCTTACTACTCGCTGCTGAAACCCTCTCTTTTGGTATATCTTTCTTTACACACTACACTCGCACACAATAGGGCAGCCAAAGTCTGTCTGGTGTAGAATAGGTGTAGGATATCATGTCTTACATAAAGCAGTCATGCTAAAACTGTTCTCTGTGCCTTTTTGTCCCAGTATTATGGCATTGACTTCAGATCCATTAGCAATTCACTGTAACTTTCTTATCCCTCTCTGCCGTACTGCTTTTACCTTGTAATATCCCAGCTTACCTTCATGTTTCTTCCTCCTGATAGCACTTCACTGAGCTTAACTGTGGCTATCTCAGACTGTTTCCGCAGTTCTTCATAATCATTTGCAAATCTCTTCCTCTTCTGTAAACTGTTTTGGAGTCCTCCCATTTGACTTGATCTGTGTATGTGATGAGCACACATGTCATTGTGTCCTCCAGGATGATTAAAAAGAAAAGAAAAAAAAACTCTCAAAACACCTCTCAGCTTGGTAGAGAACTAACTTCTGATGCATTCTTTTCTATGGGTTTCTCACCCTGGCCTATTTCCTTGGTTTGCCGAGGTCTTAGTATTTTCAAGAAACTTGATATCTACTGCTTTCCCCTTATCCAAAAATAAGAAATTGGATTGGATTGAATCCCATTTGACAGATTTTTATCATCACATTATCTTCTGGGTATTCGATTTTTTTCCAAAGATTGACATTAGGCTGTCAGGTCTACAATTTTATATTTTTCTATATTCCACTGTTTAAAAATGGGTACTGTCTTTGACCTCTCCTGTCTTTTCTACCCTCTTTGAAGAACTCCCTTAAGAGATTACTTTGATTTKCTCCATAAATATTTTAAGTCAAATTCATCAGAATGAGTCAGCCTGAATACGTTAATCTTACCCACACTGTTTAACCTGATCTTCACTTAGCTTGAACTTCAGTCCCATCTTCATCTGTCTGAATTAATGTAATTAAGTCCTTGGCACAGTTCACCTTTTGGGAAGACTAAAACTGAAAGATGCCTCAGCCTTCTCTACTTCATCTGCTCTTTGCTTTCTTTCCTTCTTTCCTTATTCAGCAATGGCCTGTGATATTCCTGTTCTTTATCTTTCATAGAAAATATTAGGGGTGTCCCTAATGATGAACATGAGGGTGAAATTATGAAATATAAGATGAAAACATTTGCATCACGTTGTAGCTTTCTCCTAATTAGTTGATTTTTACTATGCTTTATAGACAAAACATCAGTGCTAGTGGCTGACATATATCAGAACAAACTAACCAGGACAAATGAATGGAAAGATCAAAAACATATTTTCAAAATCCAGTTCATGTAAATCCCAAATAATGAACCAGCCCACCTATTTTCATGGACAGCTTTATTCCATAGGTACCCAAAGGCATATGGTGTTTCCTCTTTTAGCTTATAATTTCTTTGAGGGCCTAAGCTTTAGCCATTGATATTTTCTCAGGCGTGCTTGTTCCATGAATGCAGGTACTTAATGCTCTGCCGGACAAGCCTCTGAGCTTCAGCTAAATGAGATGGTGTTAGGCAATGAGACCAATGACCTTCTGAGAAAAATTCCAGCAATCTTCTGCGAAATAGGAGATCCTGTGATTTAGGGTCAGATTCCTTCCTATCCTCTGATCCAGCTCTTGCATTCATGTCCGTGCAATGTTTCCACCCCACTAATATGGTGCTGGTGGTGGTCTTGGGCTGCATTTCAGGTACTAAATGCTCTCCTGAGAAGTCAGAAGAAGGGTTTAACCCCTCAGGAGMCGAGTAGCCCTCTTAACTGGCAGCTCCCCGTGTCCCTGGAGACCACAGTGCAGAGAACAAGCAACAGTGCCTGCTCCTCCTTTGCTCCACAGACAGCTAAGGGAATTGCTTGCCTGGGACAGAGGTGCTCAGCCTCCCCACACACTAGCAGAAGAGTTGGGGGAATGGGACCACCTGCAGGAAATGCCACATTCCCTCTGCATCAACAGACAGAAACACCAATCACAAGCAGATTGCATCTTCCCCTGCAGGTATCTCGGGTTGCTCATCACGGACTTCAAGAGAAGCGTAGCAGTGCATTAGAGCAGATTTGATTTTCCCGTGCTCTCAGACCTGTGGACATAAATGTTCAGTGAAGCATTGCCTATGTTGGTCATCTGAATTATGGAGGACTGCATTTCATCCATCTAATGCTGCTGATGTATTTGTAAAATCTCAGAGGAGTACTGATATTAAGCATTTAAAAAAGTGATGTAATACATCATTTGTACAGTGGCAGATTTATATAAACTATCTAGGCTGCCGAAAGAAAAATTACCCTAAATTCTCATTTATACAAAGTCATTTTACAGGGTCTCTCAAATTCTCCCCCCCCCCAAAAAAAATGCTTGGGCCATAAATTTGTATCAGAAAACAATTAATCCATTCTCTCAGGCAGGCTGATCAGTCTCACTTTATACTTCCTTCTTTCTCCATTACTAGCACCTCCTTTATCTTTCATTTCTTTCCTTTACACATTAATTGAAAACATACAGTAGTTTTCTCTCATAAATACAGTTTTGACTAGAAGCGCCAAAAGTTTCTCCCATTTCAGCTAATTTCAGACCCCTTCAGGACTCTTGATTCTATGGTGGAAATACAGGGACAGGCAAAAGTTTTACCTGTTTTGGCACTGAACTGCAGGACAAAGATGAATGCTAATGGAATACTGATTTAGATATTATCAATAGCATATCTTTGCATGTGCAAAGGAAATAGTGGATGCTATTAAGGTTTTAAATTCAAGGTGAGATACTATGGAAGGTGGGCAATTATCCAGATTAATAAGCATAAATGACTTTTTATGCAAACTGACTTTTCTTCTAATCTTTCACTGATTTCAAAGGGGGCTTTGAATGACAAAAAAGATTTGTACTGTCAAGGACTGAAATAAAAAGCAGTCACATCTGTGACTGGTCTGTGACTATTTCCAGATATAAAAAGAAAAGGGCTAATCAAATTGCTGAGGTCCAAAAAAATTGCCCAAAGCAATTCATAATGGCACAGGATAGCATTTTGAGAGTACATTCATCAGTGCATTAACACAATTCATGTGCAGCTCCAYGTGGCCTTACCTCAGCAAAACTACCTCCTGCAAATACCCATTTGCCCAGTCTATATTTCATGGTCTTATTTCTTCTCTCCCTAGTGCTTTTTCCTTCATTAGTTGTTGCTGTTGAAAGTATGATTATATGGCAGGGAAAAAAAGCAAGTGCAGACACATGCAAAGAGAGAGGAGTAGTTTGAATTGCTCCTCCACTTTAGTATTTTCAAAGATGCTGAAATGACCCTCAGTGAAGCAAAAGGAGAGGGAGAGGGAGAGGGAGAGAGAGAGGGAGAGGGAGAGGGAGAAGGAAGGCAACATGGGGTTTTTGAAGCCTTACTTGCACCAGATAGCCTGCATTAAGAAAAATCGTTTACTTCCTTTCTCCATCTCAGTCAGGAGTTCTGTCACACTCAGAAAAAGCAAAGAATACACTAGAGTGTACAAGTAGTACAAGAGAAAATAATCCTGATAATATTAGCATGTCATGAAATTAATAACTGGTTTGTCCTCACCTAGGATAACTGTCTTAGCATGCAATAACAACACTATCACTTTGACCAGACAAATAAGTCCTGGGTGATGCCACAGGTGTGACTGAATTCTGGTCACTGTGCTTTGTTCTTTTCTCTGCCTAGTGAGTATGTGGAAAAGGAAGCAGTCTCGAAAATCTTGAAAAAATACCCATCTGAAGGGAACCTGATAGGACKGGGAGTGGTTACTCTCAAAAGAGGATAAGAAAAGGGATCCTGGCAGAGATTTAGGAAAGGAAATGAAAAATACATAAGGGAAAAAACAAATCGAGATAGCTGTTTACCATTCATCCTTATGTAAGGAAAGAGGCTCTCCAGTGAGAGTTGGAAACAGCACATTTGCAGTTGGTAAAATGATTTTCTTTATGCAACTAAAAATAAGCTTTGGGAGATGTTGCCACAAGAGATTGAAGAGAAGAGCTTGGTAGGACTCCTCAAAATATTATGAAGATAATATACGGTTGTGTTAATCTGTTCTCTTGAAGGAATATAAAACTTCATGCTTCTTTCCAAAGAACAGTGGGGTTTCCACATCAATAACAGACACAAATGGCAATAGTGGTCTTTGTATTGATCCTTGCAACTCTCCCATGTTAATCACTTACTATACTCAATATACTGAATATTCATTTCCACCCTGTTTTTCCTGATCTATGGCAGTATTTTTGTCTCACTGTCTCCATTCTGAGTTCCCATAAGAGATTTTTCCCACAGACTTTTTTAAACATAAGGTAGTTACTGATTCTCTTTTATCCTGCTCTACTAACTCTGTTATTCTAATATTAGGATCTTAATATTTTCCAGAAGCAATGCTAACTCATCATAGTATATTTTATGAGTATATTTTAAAACTCTAATTATAATTCAGCTAGTGAACTCCTATACACCTTCGATTAAAAAAAATCATGAAACACTATCTACCTACTCAGCAGTTGACTGTGATGAGACAGTGTGTGTTTCTAACAGCTCTACTTCTTCACAGCTTTTGGAATGTCTTACAGTATTTTAAATGGTCACTTTGTTGTAATAGTTTGCTTTTCATCTGTGGTACATTTTCAGTAATCCAGTGCAGTGTTGTCAACCTGCAAACCATGGATCACTGGGGGCTAAGGAGAATTCTGAAGAGGCTTATGAAAAATTTTAAGAAATAATTTTCAGTCAGTAAACTTAAATTAACTAAACAAGGGCTTTGTTTTCCCCTGGAAAACTTCAGGTGTTCACAGAAGACAAGAAAGTTAAAACCCACTTAYTAATACCAATGCATATAAATATTCCTTTTTTGGAGGAATCTACATTTTGGAGCAGCTTCCCARCTGCAGAGTAGCTGAGATAGTGAGGACTACTGTCCTGCATCTAATGGGTGCTCATGTTCAGGTGACTTTCTCTCCAACATCTTGTTCGTGTGACAAACGTTTTTCCTGTAGCCACTACCAACTGAAAGGCCCTCTTGGTTACTGTAGGTTCCTCATCATTGGGTCCCTGGTTCTTGCTAAGAAYAGAAAACTGGAAAGCCTCAGCAATTCCTTTTTGCTGATTCCCTTCACACTCCTTGCTTTCTTCTCTCTCATGAGGTAGAAAAAAAAAGTCATAAATGATAGGGTTTCATCTCTGGTTTTGTTTTTTTTTATTTTAAAAAATGGACAAAGTTAGTCCTCAAAATCTTTATTTCACCTTCTAAATAAGTTGTCTTGTTTTCCAAGTACTGTATAAACAACAGCTGTCAGCAAAGTCAGAAAATGTGAAGAAAATTACTCATGGAACTCTTAACTATGAAGCTGGAAGTCTGTATATGGTAGATGGTTAGGAGATGCTGAAGCTTTTGTGCCCAACAGTATGGGTTGAAGAAAGACATTTGACCAAATACTGACAAAATCTTTTGTTTCTTATTGAAGTTTGCTATGGTTTTATACAGACAGCTAGCAGAATATCCACCTGCTAGTATTAATAAAGGTCTTATACTTTTGAAATATGGTATATAATATACATAATATAATGTAATGTAATATTTTGAAATGGTATATAATCTTAGTTTCCTCCTATTAGAGAATTTTTAAAAAAGGAGCATGCTATCTATTCATTAGCTGGATCCCCTCAATGCTCAGAGCCCTCCTCATGGCAGTGTGCTGGAGCTTCAAACACAGACCAGAACGATGGGTTTAGAATCGGTGCAGGAATGTGGGGTACCATTTTTCTCACCAATAAATGATGAAATAAGTTCTTGCTATGACTTTGCCCAAGCATCAACAAGAGGAATTCTCTTGGGAGTAACATGAAGCTTTTTCTCTCTCAGTAAGAAAACCATCCCACATCTACAGAGACTCTTATTGCCTAGAAAAGAAACAAAGTAAATTTGAGATATTTCAACTTTGTACCAAAAAACATCTGCATTAGAAATCCGAATTTGAATACTAAATTTGCGCATGAACCAATTGTGTGTTATATGCTTCAGTCCATTCTCATCTTTTAATATAGCTTTTGATAGAAACATGGATTCAGTAAACTGCTGGCTTCTGTATAGCTACTCATTAAAAAGAATTGGAAGTTGCATTGATTTAACCCAAAAAATGTTTCCTTCAAGGAAATAGCAGACTGCAGTTTCTACCTAAAAAAAATAGGGAAAACGGAAATTACTTTGAGATCAGCTTGTCACAGCTAGTGATCTTCTGACTGAGAGAAATCACCTTTGCCCTCTTTCAAAATTCTGAAGAAACCCACCAAAGAGCAGGAGGTCATATTCAGGTGATGCTTTGTTTTCTAAATCTGTCTCAACTGGATTCTGACAAAACTAGTAACAGCAGATTCAAAGGAACCCTGCTACTATGTGTACAGTATACATTTGTCCAAAGGAGGGGGGGAACTTTGTGCYAGGGTGGATGCTCCCAGGTCATGGATGGGAGGGTTGAGCAGACACAAAGCTGCTCCTTTGCCAGGCACCTGGCAGCGCGTGCTGTACCCATCAGTGCTTAGGAGGGATGGCACACTACAGGCTGATGAATCTTTCMAGAAAATCCATTTGGGCTAAAGAGCCTGAACTCTCCTCTTAAATAATTCTGTCTGAATCTTTCCAAATAAGTATGACTCTGCATTGCCCTTCCCCTTTATATTCATTTTAGTGGTGTGTAAACTGGACATACTACATTAACTATTACTGCATAGGTAGGATATTTTCCAACAAGACAAAAGCTGTTGGTCTGAATCTCCTTCAGGCTGAGAACCGTAACTAAATCCCCAGAGCTAATATAATATAATATTTTATTTGTGTGTAAGTATATGTGTGCATGTGTATATATGGTTTATTGTCACCCCAGTCTCTCGCTRTATTTTCAGAGAAAATGGTGGACACAATCACATTTTTGTAGAGTCGTGCTTCCTACTGTGTTTAAGCACGTACTAAGAGATTCTCAAGGGATTTACTTTCTGGATCTTTGATGAACTTAGCAATGAGTAGGGCACTGGTTACTCCAAAGTGCTGAGAGTCGTGTGTCCTATTTCAGGACACATATATTGTGAATATATCTAAACCAGCTGAGTAATTTCTTATATATTTAGTGTGTATTGCAGAGACAGTCATGAAATTTTTYATCTGGTACATGGCTCTCTGCAACTATCTCATGGAGGCATGGCTTCATTTTAGACTAAAGTCTTGAATATTTAGGCTATCATTACAAGTATCCTAGACATCTAGTATTRAAAGTGTGCGTCAATACAAATTGCAGCCCAGTGATGGCAGCAGTTCGTTACTAGTGGACAAAATTCTGCTTGACTAGCACAGGCTCTTCCTCCAGATTTATGGATAGAGGTATTGAACCTTCACATCTACTTCATTCTACAGAGTTGCTGACCTTTCTTATCCCATAATTCTGATTTTATCAAAACTGCAGCTTTGAAATAAAACTCAAATTACATGTGTAGGGCAATAATCAGCAGAAGAGAAAGAGATTATACATTTAAGTTAAGACGTGTTCTATTTGGAAAGTTTGATATGATTCTGGGTTTCACATGCATTCTGTTTAAGGCATATTTGAAAACTGAACTAAATAAAATCTGGGCTTCACCCCATTCTCACTGATATCAGCGGCAAAAAGTCCATTGACTGAAAAAGTGGAGYCTGCGTATTTTCATTCTCTGTGCTACATGTGATAGTTTGCATTGAGGTGCAAAGTAGCTGTGTACCTCTGAATAGCTGTGAGCTCTTTGCCTTCCTGTAGTAACATGTTTTGGCAGTAACTCACTACATCAATATGTATTCGTGTTGGGATGTTGTTACTGTTGTTGGTTTTTTTTTGTGCATGTGTGTTGTATCTTCCCACTAACATGCCAGGAGACGCTTTTGTTTCTGTCAGATACAAACAAACTGGCACCTAGTGATAATGACTGACAGAGGACGGATGAGGTGGCACTTCAACGAGTGGGCACAACAGACCTTGCTACGTCTGGAAACTGTAAGTCTCTCTGAGAGCTCCTCTTCCTATGAGGAAAAATGAATTCAGCTCCATTTTTCTCTGACACTACTTYTTTCCTGCCAGGACACTTTTAAACATAAAAATCACCAGCTTTATCAATCTTTAACCGCTATCATTGGTCTATACTGTGCAGAATAAGCTGGAGACTGCTGAGCAGTTGAAAAAGTAGTACTTTCCAAAGCCTCGTGCCTGCCTGCCTGGCTTAACTGCCCCAATAGTAATAATAATCAAGGAGAGACATAAACAAGCCTGGGACAACCCTAAGTGCTGAGCAAGCGCGGGGCCTTTTCAACCCATAGCCAAGAGCACGTGACTCTGCTTCATCCAATGTCCCTCACAGTACTCATCTGTGTTTGCACGCAGATATTGTAACTCCCCTCTGCCCTGCAAGGGAAATGTGAGGCCAAAAGCACCRAGAGTTTCAAGAGCTGTACAAATGCCAGGACTAACTTTTCTGTCACACATGTTGGTGGRGTGATGACGCCTTCACACTGCAATAGCTATGCCATTCGCTCTCAAGAAGGACACCCTGCAACGCTCCAAATCCAGGCTGCTCCTGCCAGAGACAACTAAAATTCATGGCTGTGTCAGTGGAAATGCTTCTTTCTTGCTCTTTACAAATGTACTGTGCAAAAAGCATCACCTCAATAAAAAATAAATGTTCAGATGAGTTTTACCTCTACTGCTCCAGCTGATGCTCCTCAAACTGGTGGAAGCTCAAATTACAGGGAGGTGAGTCAGGTTTTGAGTAGACCTCACTGTCATWTCTGAATCTGGTTGTGCAATAAGCTTAGTTTCCACTTTTTCTTGCTAGAAATAAGTTAATCTAAGTAGGGAATAGTAGAGGATATGTAGGTACAGAGACAGACACACACACACAAAGGCAGACACACAGACAGATAAGCATACTCTCACCTAAACTTTGAGAAGTGTTACCTGCCTCTGATCTCATAAGAGAGAGGATAAAATTTTGTAGCAGTTGGCTGTGTTTGAGAAGCCAGAAACACAAGGGAGCTGATGGCCAAATATGCTCGGATTAGCTTTAAAGTAACTTCCTTAGATACGGCTAGCAGCAGTCAGCATGGGTGGTAAAATCCACCCAAGAAAATCAACACAAGGCAGTAAACTCACRGTAAGCTCCAAGTTGCCATGAGTTTAAAGTTAGCTCAGAGACAACTAYATATGAAGGAGTGCCCAGCATAGATGTATTCTCAAGGGCAGTGATATTTTCCAAACCAAATAAATTAATTCTAGTATAGCATATGCATAGGGCACTTACAAATTGAGTTTATGAAAACTATGGCTTATGAAAATTATGTTTTGAGAATATCAGCTTTTGGGGGCAGGAACTCCACTGTTGGCTCCACATAATTCAACGTATCAGGCATATTTTGTCATTCTGCTGGTCGATGAGTACTGCATGCAGTACTGCGCACAGCAGGGCACTTTGGAGACTTTCACTGAGTAGTATTTCTCTATCTCTGTGCTGCCTCTTAGGAGCAAGTAAAATGACAGTCCCCACAGGGTTTAGCCCACAAGATAGCCTAGGCAGTTTAATGCCGTTAGCCATTGCTTCAGTCATTGTGTTTATTTTGGTCATCCTTTTTTTCAATGGAATTGTGATAAGAATAGCCTTCTTGTCTTTTGTATATATGGATTTGTTTGTATGTTGAATAAAGAGACCACAGTATTTTGAATGTATATCCCGCTTTATCTTTGCATTGAAAGAAACTCAAATTCAATAGTAACATAAAAATCCAATCTCCTCATTTATTTCTCTTTGTACTCTCTGTTGACACCAATGCACACGCCACATAATTAGCCATTTTACTTAGGAGAAGTCTAACATTGGAGAATCAAGAGGTTGCTGGATAAGGCTGAGTTGCACGGAACTAGGGTGGTGATGCTTTTGTGATGTATTATGCCAATGCTGTTACTTATGTGCTTTCACAATTACTACTTTTACTCRTGTAAACTGCAGGAAATAAAACAAAATAAAAGTTGCTGCAAATTTGAGGAAGTGATGACAAATACTTGTTGAACTTTGGCTCAGAAATGCCTTCTTCAGACAAGAGATGTGCTAGGATATTGTTCTCAGTTCTTTCAAATACTTTGTAAATCAATCAGTAACTATTTCTAGAAATGGCTTTTAAACTTGGTGTTTGCACGTACATCTGGCAGCCAAGAAATCCAGCCAAAAAGAGTGGTTTAGACACTTTTAGTCCAGAGACCTTTGTATTAGTTTCTCMATGTATTGCAAATTTGAGAACATGATAAAGTCTTAGTTTCCATCAAAAGCTGGAAGCCAGAGCCGAAGGCCTCCTCATCTCGTACGTTTTGTGATCGACTACATGCAGGCAGCCTTCCACTCGGAGGATCAAATAGCCTATCTTCCAAACTGATGYTTTGCACTAACTTGTGCATGCACTAAAAGAAAGGCTCAACACTCTTCTTGTTCGTGGGTTAAAGGGAGGCAGGAAAGACGGAGTCAGACAGATTGGTGTGGGAGAGGAGCGTCTGCTACTGTAGGGTWTTTGGCTTCCTGTGCAGCAATCTGAGCTCCCCAAACCAGCCTCCCCMCTCCCACAAGCACTACCTGCCTAAAGTCACGACCTGTTGCAAAATTCCCTTTGTCAAGCACAGTGAAAAAAGGAAATGCCATTACTTGTAAAGCCAATAAGCACCAGTATCTATTCAGATAGAACAGGCGTTTTGCAGCTGCTTTTCTGGTATAAGGTGGTGGGGCGGGGGTGTGTGGGGGGGAAGACTCTCCCTGTAAACACATTGCTCCACGAATTACTTTTTTCTTCTTATAGCTAGCGTATGGYGGGATGTAACACAAAACAAATGGTGCGCCCTAACAAACAGCCAGACACCAAAATGCTGATGCCCCCACAAACATTCCTGTACTGTTGGCAGCTAGGTAGTGCAGGAAGAAACTACAAAAAGTGCTTGTCTCCTCATTTACACTCCCAGCTCACGTTTCCTCTAACAGTATGCTGAACTAGGGAAAAGCAGTCTCCCTCCGAGACTCAAGCATGTGATAATAAGATTTTACATGTGAAACTGAAATCTGCAAAACAATCTCTTGGCTACTCTTCCTTTAATTTGTTTTCCATATGATGGAGAAATCTACATACAGAGTTTATTTTTATCTACCTAGTCATCTGATGTGCCAGAGATCCCTTCTTCTATTATGAATAATAAGCTGATATGGGAATTAATCTCTGGTGCTTTATCACATAGGCATTTTGTGTCCTCTGTTTGTGATATAATTACTTTTCAGTTTTGTTTAATAAAGGCGGACAGAGTACGGCAAACTTAGCACAACGTTAGAAAGTTTGTGCTCCTGCTCATGTTTTAAAACCTTCAGCAGAGTTCAAGCCAAAGCCCATTGAAGTCAATTTTAGATACAGACATTTTCATTGACACCAATGGGTATCTGATTAAGCCCACATTGCATAGCTTTGGGGACGTTACCTCAGCCTCCAAGTTTCACAAATAGGGACCATATATACTTACCTGGAAAAGAAGCGTTGATCTTTTCAACATGGCTTCAAACACAGACATGCAAAATGAGATATAAGAACTATGGTTTACTACTTACTCTCTTTCCTACCACGCAAATTTCCCGGAATGCAAGAAAAAACTTGCAGCCTTGATATAATTCATGCCCTCAGCGTAGTTGCAAACTACACTGCAACAGTCCAATTTCCTTCTAGCAAATAAGATCAGCAACGTGCGAAAAGTTCACTTGTTTAACATGCAAATGGCTAAGAGAAGGCATATCTAGAGGGCTACTACATCACTGAATACATATAGTCTGAAACGTTTTAACTAATTATGGTAACGGACTGCTGACAAAAAAAAAGAGCAATAAAAGCTGTTAAAGCTCATCAATATCCAAAATAAGAATTCCTAAGCCAGCTATCCTTTACATAATGTGGCCTAGGAAGTTTACTGAGGACATTGGCTTTGCAATATCCAAGCGCACTTTGGAGTTTGTTATCTCCCAAAGTCTTTTGGCATGGGGCAGTCTTGTATGAACGAGCATCTTTCTMACATTCTCCAAATAGCAACAAAAAGAAGCAAACCTAAAAGGATATGGATATGTAATAAAAATGCCATAAAAAGGGATTTACTTTTACAGAAATTAGCTTATGTCCTGCCACTGAAATGCAAAACCCTTGTTTGCTTCCATGGGACAATATTGTCTTCATACATGTAGTAAAGTGCATACCATTTTTCTGTTTAAGATGAAACTGTGACTATCAGTGTTAATTCATGAGAACAACCGTATAGGAAGGCAGAGATGAAGCAGAAGTGTAAAGTCTTTGTCTCCAGTACTGTAATCAAATCTAAACTTATCAGAGGGGCCTAGTTCACAGAAATCAGCAAAGCTCCACTGAAGTTCATGGTTACGTTGGTTTAAGGGAGCCATGAATCTGTCTCCAAACGAGGAGAAGCGAAAGAAGCTAGTACTGCTAATGGACAAGCTGCTTCTGACAAATCAGACCCCAGTCCTGCAAACTGTCATCGCTCTTTAATTTCAGGAGTGCAGGCACCACACTCAGGCCAGGGGAATACTGATTTGGTTAGGCACACACATAAGCRATAGCAGGAGCCAGTCAGGAAGAAAAATTCTAAAGAATACACGTATTAGATTTCTTATCACCACTGAAGAGGTCAAAAATCTTCTTTCAAAACTGAGAAGTCTRAGGTTACAGTATTATCAGGCACGAGGATGAACTGATAATTAGAGAAATTTCACAATTCATGGTCACAAGGTTTAGTGCTYGAAAGTGTTGAAGCACTAAACTTTCAATAAACTCATCTTTGAGAACTTGCTCATATGTTAGCAAAGTTAGTAGGTATCCAGGACTGAAGAATCCTCTATAATCCCTTTAATGCTGTTATTCTGAAAATCAATAAATATTCCCAAATGATACAATATGAACCTTGCCGTTTCTTTCCTAAGTGATTCCTTTGGCCTTCAGTGTCACACAGTTCCTGGATCACAGGAATAATTTTAGTTCCTATCATCTCTCTCAGCAATACAGTCTGTTAATCTCAATTTTGGAGGGGCTGATAAACTAAGGGAGAAAAAATAGACTTCATACACCACACCACAAACTCTGCTTTAAGAAGACCCTGGGCTGTCTGGAAATCCTGGCTCATTGTAGGAAGTATTACAGGGAATGCCACGGAGACAAAATTTTCTCCTAYGGAATTATGGCTCTGGAAATTTTATGAAAAATGGCTGGTCAAGGGGGAAGAGCACCACCATGAAACAGAGGACGCAGCATCCCCAAGGAATTTATTGAAATGTATTTACAATTCTCCTTTGCATATGTTAATACTGTTTACGAGTCATGGCTTTTAATTCATCAACAATCATGCTCGCATSAGATGTACTGCTGCAGGGCAGGGAGCAAGGAGCAAATCACTAAATGGTTTTTATAGGGATGGTCCAGGAGCAGTAGAAATTAAGCTAATTTCCACGCACTCAATCCCGGCTTGCACAAGGCCTCTCCCACCCTCTCACATCTTGCGTCTCCCCCCGCCCCTCCGCTCCCTCCGCTCGGCTCGGCTGCTGCTAGACAAAGGCGCAGAGATTTGCCTGAGCTGTTGTCATTCTCCCACACGCACACATGCACAGACACCCCCTACGTCCTCCCGTAATTTTGCATGGATAATTCAGTTTACTACCCGACACTGTAAATACAGAAATGAGTCACCCGTTCTGTTCATCCCTTCCTGCTCCCCCCCACCCCAACAATTAGATTATACTATTCTTGTGCTGGTTTGCTGTTGTTTAGGGCCTGCTGTTTGAATTGCCCTGGCAAGCCGCAGAGAAAACCTCAGGCTCTGCAGCGCGGGGAGCTGGCCGGCCCGGCCCACGCCTCGCCTTGYCCAGCCACCCCGGACCACAGCAGCCAGGAGATGCCTCGCCGCYGGCCAAGGCAGCCGGGAGCCGAGGAGGGGGCAGCGGGGGGCTGCAGCTATTGTCTGCTGAACCCGCGCCGAAGCCTGGCCTGGCGCGGGGGGGATTTCTTTCTTTTCCTTGGCAGCAGGGTTGCAAGGAGAGCTATGGGATTTCCTTCTTTCCTTGCAGCAGGGCTGCAGGGAGAGCGATGGGATTTCCTTCTTTCCTTGCAGCAGGGCTGCAAAGACAGCGGGGCGGTGGGGGGCAGGCTGCGGGGCTCTGCCTCCGAAGGGCTGCGCCTTTGCGTTTCCAATGGGGAAAGCGGCGTAACACCCTCGGCGAGGCGACAGCGCCCGACCGGGAGATGGGCACCCAGAGCCGCAGCGG
>NW_028186867.1:173901-301756 GCF_003343005.1 Rhea americana | reverse complement strand
CGGAAAGCGGCAAAATGGTTAGCGGATGACATCACCGCGATTTGCATAGGCGCGGGGATAAAACCGCCCCGCCAGCGAGCGCCCTTTATACTCGCGTGCGGAGCGGAGCGGCGAGCACCGGAGCGGCTGCGGGGCTGAGCATCACCGGCCAGGCGACACCGGTGGGTCCCCGCCGCCCCCCGCCCCCCATCGCGCCGGGCGCGGAGAGCCCCGTCCCTCCCCGTCCACCCCCCACCCCCTCCCGCCGCCGCCGGGACCCCCGGGGCCGCGCCGGGCCGGCGGCGGCGGCGCTGCCCTCGCCGGGCTGCGGGAGGAGCGGGACCGGGCAGGGGGCTATTGTCTCGGCGGGGGGAGGGGGGGGTTTATTGTCTCGGCGGGGCTATTGTCTCGGGCTGCGGCGCTGCGAGGCGGTGGCGTGCGCGTCGGGAGYGGCGAGCGGGCTTTGTCGCGGTCCGGGCGTTGTACTTTTGCATTTTTATTTATTTCAAAAAAATCTCTTTTTTCGCGATGAGTTAAAAACTGGGTCAACGCTAGGCGCTTGYCCCCTGTTGTACCCTGCGGAGCAGCATGCAAAATACTGGGAGTTGCCGGCGGCGAGCAGCGGCGGCTCTGATGCTGGATTAAACTTGCATTTTTCTTTTTCTTTTTTTTTAATCTCCTTTCCTTAAATGCTGTGCCGGGGATAAAGCTGTTTAATTTCGGCGTGCGCTGAGTTTCTGGCTGCCGAGGCGGGGAGCCGCGGGCGCGGCCCCGCCGGGGCGGGGAAGGGACGGGAGGAGGAGGAGTGTGTGTGGGGCGGGGGTGGCGGTGGTGGTGGTGGGGGACCGGGAGCGCTCGCCGGGAGTAACGGTCTCTTCCCTTGTGTGCGCAGAGTCACCTGCCAACATGTCCGACAAACCAGACATGGCCGAAATTGAGAAATTTGACAAGTCGAAATTGAAGAAGACAGAGACGCAAGAGAAAAACCCGCTGCCTTCAAAAGAAAGTGAGCGCGGGCGCGCGGGGAGGGGCGGCGCGGCGCGCGGACAAAGGGGGAGCCGCCCGCGGGCTCGCGCGCCCGGAGCCCCCCCGCGTCCCTAAAACCCGCGGAATCCGCGCGAACCAGTTTTTATTTTTTTTTTTAAAAAATCATACATTTAAATTTTGCGGATTTTTTTTTTAACAAATGTCGTGCAAATGCATTTCAGGTTCCTGATCTTCATTTTTTTTTCTTCTTTTGTCTTTTCCTTCTCTTTTAGCAATTGAACAGGAGAAGCAAGCGGGTGAATCGTAATGAAATCTGCCCTTCCAAATTATGCACTGTACATTCCACAAGCATTGCCTTCTTATTTTACTTCTTTTAGCTGTTTAACTTTGTAAGATGCAAAGAGGTTGGATAAAGTTTAAAATGACTGTACTGCCCCTTTCACATCAAAAGAATAGAGAGAACTACTGACACTGAATGAAGGCGCTGCCTTTCCCTCTGCCTGTCTGGCTTTGGTCCTGGTGGCATGAAAGAGCTTGCATGTTGATGAAAGAAGAACTTGGGTGGGACTACAGTAAACTATAGTAACACACGAATAAATGCAAAGCTGTACCAAGGTCCTGCGAGCTGTAAAATGCAGTTAATCGAGTGCCATTTTTTTTTTGTTCAAATGATTTTAATTATTGGAATGCACAATTTTTTTAATATGCAAATAAAATGTTTTAAAACCTGGATGGTATTTATGTCCTCTGTTTGGAGAACTGTATCAAAGGATATGAAGCATAAGTGCCGGTACTGAGGCATGGGATACTAGAAAACCTTTGGAGATGATTTGGACCTCAATCGTCAATTATCAKTTTTTTGATACGTGCTCTGACCAATAGAATAATATACATTTGCATACCTCGAAGCTAGTTTGTAGACTTTCAGTAAAAATTGCATTGCTTATAATTTGTTGCCATGTGAGTATTTATTTCACTTTAAATATTTATTCATTGATACTTAATGTAGAAACTTACAGCRGCAAACATCTGGCTAAGTTTGTTTCTTTGCCACACCCATTGCATAGCTCTTAGTAAGAACCCTACTGTACTGTCGCTCAGACTGAGCCTCTGCTGTATAAATCTATAGTTCCTTGAAATAATATATTAATAGACTAAGCGTTAATTACTGTAAGAAGAGGAGGCTTGAATATTCAATGCTTTGTTGGACGTGTGCTTTGCAGTATTTTAGAGAKAAGATTAGTGGATGATGTAACATGCAAATAAATACTAAAATGTTACTCATGTTCGGAACACTGTATAATCTCCTGACTGCTGAATGACCCTAAGAATTAGTATCAAAGAATAAAAAGCTGCATTTTTATCTCCTAATTCAAAATTAAACAGTTRCGACAAAAACAATTACCAGTAACTTCTAAATTTTAAGATAATGACTAAATCCTAAACGTAAATAGCAACAGCCCATCTTGCTGGTTTCCGACAGTTAACACAGGCCTCATCACTTAAATGACAATAGGTAAAATTTGCAAGCTGAGGAGATTACTAGGAATTGACGTTAGTAATTTCATTTTCTTAAAATTTTGAAGTGAGTAATTRGCATTCTGGGGAAAAGTGCTTTCAGAGAGGCCTTGGAGGTCCTTAGCATGTTTCTTCAGTATCTTGGTTGTATATTTAGATCCTGAGCCTGTATTCATTTGAAGTAGTTGCCTTAAAGCAAAAATTGTTTCTCTGGGCAAGTCTGTTTTTTTTTTCTGAGGTTGTTGACCTTCAACTTGGGGGCGGTTGTTAGATTTGGGGCTTCATCCTAACACTTCGCAAGGATCACAGCAACAAATTCTGTCCTTGAGCTTCCACCAGGGAGCATAGAGCCTGGTCCCTACTTACACGCTTGGTGGACATCCATGGTATTGGCGAAGGAGCTAGCCAAGAGTGCTGCGTGCTCCTGGGTGAAGCCCACTGGGTCCCATGGCAACACCTTGCAGAACAAGGTGTTTGCAAAAATCAACAGGATTCATGCCTGTACCATTTTCATGCAATTTGTACGAAGATTTGGGAAGTCCTAGTGGCATAAGGACCTTGCAGTAATTTATGCTGATGATTTAAGGAGTAAAGTGAACCTTTTCTTGTGCTGGTRCGTGCTTTATAAGCTTTCATTTTATTCTCCACATATAAAGGGAAAGGCACAGGAAACTTTTAGCTGAGTTTCTGAAAAGTCAATTAAATGATCAACTCCCAGCTACTGATCTTAATCAGGTAACACAGGATGTAACATGACTAAATTCAGAACTGTGCTGTCTGAACAGTATGCGCAAATGAGCAGAAGCAAAKGTATGGTTGCACTGGATTCATCTATGAAAAGAAAAACAATATATTTTTAAAAGAGGTAGAGCAATAGATGTACATAGCTCTGTATAAATCAAAGAAAGTGTGTTGAAAGCCAGTATGGTTCAATAAAATAGTAACAAGGTGTGAGGCCTTTGCTGGATGGCAGGTCCAAACTGACCAGAAGACAATGCTGACCCAACAGCTGTAACCATCAGCTACGTGTCTGGTGGCCAAAGGCCCATGCGAAGAGGTGATGAAGCTCAGCTCTGTTTCCAGGAGGTAGGGCAGTAATGCTACCAATGCAGCTGCATGAAAACTGAAGGCTTGAGTGGATCGATTGTAATATTCTGGGCTGTGTCTACACTGGCTGTTCCTTGTGGCTAATAAAAGAGAGCAATCCCTTAGGCTGTTAAGTCTAGAAACTTTCACCAGCAACAAATCTGCTAAAAGGAAAAAAAAATACAGCTCGCTAAACCTGGTTATGAGGAAGGGTCATCTGAAACAGAAAGGCACATACGGTTTTTGGTCTCGCGTGCTGTGCAGTCACATTATCCCAGCCCTGCGAGATGAAGGCTTCACGGTGCCTGTGCGCTGCCTCCCTGCCCCCACCAGAAACACAGCAGCTCCGTCAAGGCTACGTAGGGAGTAGCTCAAGTACTGAACCAAAATTGTTCTTTTCTCAATATTTAAAGAAATGATTTTCAGGCAGCTCCCAAGATATCATTAACTAAGTGTATACCGTTCAGAAAGCATATACTAACAATATCCAAAATAGGTCATTGTGGTACTAAAGTTAATTAAAGAAATGTCGAGCCTTTAATGCAAGCATTTTGGTCTTCTAGGCTATTTTTGTGCAATGCTGAACGTGTGATAAAACACCACTTCCCTTAGTAACCCTTTACTTCCCTAGAAACAGTGTAGAAATGAGCAGTTCCTATCGTGTATTGTAATCATATATGGCTGACACAGCCACTGAACAAAATAATTTTATTAATATGTACTAATCCAAGCATCCTATAAAATACAATGAGCACATAATACAGGGTTTAGCACAAAAATTCCACAGGGCTTATACCAAAAGGGATGTGAGGAAATAAAAAAATGCAGCTGATGCCTGTTCATTCACATACACTACTATTACTGTGCAAAGCAACCTATGATGGTTTTGGAGAGCTGTCTTTCGTGAGATCATTGATGTGCTAGCTTTGTGCATTTTCGGTTCCACAAGCAAGGCAACTGAATTATAAATAAAATGGGCTATTTTGTTAATTTGTATAAAGGCAATTCCAGGCAGTATCTCTCCATTATTTGTACACTGTCTGACATTAATTTGCTGCTGTCTCTGTGATATGATGATTTTTTAAAAGGCTCTGTTCTTTACCATGCGCCTAGTTTAAAGCCTTGTGAATAGTGACAAGAAAGAGCCCTTTTTTCTCTATAATGTCAATTAAGGGTAATGGCCTGATTTCCGCTGTGACTCTTTTAAAAACTATATGACCCCTCTTTGCCTTTCCCTCCTTCCTCCTCAGAAAAGAAACAGAGTTTTTCTTACAAATATAGTGTGTTTTGGGAGTTATTTTATTTTGCCTTTGGGTTAATGAGCATATTGGGGGAACAAAAAAAAAGGTACTTTTTTTTCCTTATATTCTTAGTCATGAGGAGTCAAATATTCCTTTTTCTCCTTGCAATCAAAAGATGAGTTTCTCAGGAGATTTTTCAGTTTTCCAGAGCTTGGGCTTTATGAAAACTGTCAGACATCATGAAATTCATGCAACATAATGAGAGCTGGCAAATGGGAGATTCTCCAACCACTGCTTCCTCACATGAAGAGGTTTTTGATGGGAAAGCGGAGTCAAAGCTATAGCATTAATTAAAGACCACAATATGTAGCAAATGGTAGTGTGATGCTGTAAAAATTGTATCCTTAAAGAAAAAAAATAAAAAGCAGAAGTCCTATGGCCTCATGTTTTCTGATGGCTCTGGATACCTAGCATAGATTTTTCACTTAGCAGYATTTTGCAAATGAATGGATGGATTTACTCTAGTTTATATATTCTTCCAGGGTTTGAGTAGTCCCCTATTATTCACAACACTTTCAATCAAAACATTTTCTTAGGGGGAAAAAAAAAAAGTCATCATTCCATTGACCAAAGGCTTCTAGATGACAGAAGAAACATTTCCCAATATTGTCATTTTAGTCATTTTATCTTTGGCATGTGGTCTAGGGCTTGAAATCTGAGCCTGGAAACAATCTCATGTGATTCTGTAGACCTAGCATATTCCATGAACAGACATTTACAGAGCGCCTTTGTTTCTGTAATATGTGTTAATATTGAGTATGCTTACAAATTGGCTAGAGATGTGTCTGAAAATGAAAAAAGAAACAAGAAGAGGAATGCATTTGCATGTTCTATAATATTTGCAATGAATAATTCAGTTACACCTTCCGGTGGTTTGAAGCTGCAGCAGCAACATTCAGTTCTCTAAAATAAGACAGATGAACAAGATGAAATCTATGTATCTAGAGATTTCAGCAGACTGAAAGGACGAAATCCAGCTGCTCAGATCCAGGTCAGAAATGCAGCATCTTCAGATGGTTCAGATCTCACCTAACCCATTTTATGAATTTTCATAAGTATTAGTTTATGTTTGATTTCCTGTAGTGTTGCTTCCTTTCCATATGACATACAGCCATATATTATATGGCATATCTTATGTAGGTATAGTATTTCAAAATGTTCTGAAATGAAGAGTCAACCATCAGTTGCAACTTCGGAATTCATCTTTGAGTACCTCTGTCTGCACAGCCATGCGGAAAATTTTGGAGTTACACAACAATGTGAAAATCACTGGCTGGATTAATTTTTCATGCATCTCAGTTCACCTCACCTGCACTATCTCATCAGGCCTCTCTAAGAAAGTTGAGTCAACAGAGAGATCTCCTCCTTCCTTCCTGCCAAACAGGGCATTTCCTCCCAGAAATGACACTGACCCAGAGTGCAGTAGTAACAGCAGTCAGTATGATATAAATGATAAGGTCCAATACAGCATAATATTTCCCGAAAGATGGAAATTGAAACTTTGTGGCAAACAGCTCATAGCACTTGCTTACCATTTCAGAGGGTCCTAATTCGGTATTGGACAACACCGTGGATGAAAACTAATTTTAGGTCAGCTTTAGAGATCCTTATGGTCCTCTCTGAGACTGTGCCATTAGAATTATAATAACTAAGGTGTCAGCCAGGTAGAAGATAGAAAGAAACCTTCTCTAAGTCATTTCCAAGATGGCATGAGTATGATTTCATAACTTACAAAGGATATGGCCATATCAAACTCAGACAAAAAAAAAAAAAAGTAGTTTAGACCCTGGCATCCAGAAAAGTTAGACAAGAGAATATCTTTCGGGGCTTTATCTCTATTATTTATTCTAGGTATTATGGTAGTACCTTGGTATGCTACCACCATCATAAAACCAGGAACTTCAGATCTATGTAGCGAAGAAACTGCTCCTGCTCCAGTGGAGCTGATTTATGAGCACAGGCTCAGTAAAGTCAGAGGTCTCAGTGGTGASTGTCTTTACCAAGGCATGTCTTTTACCAAGGCAGACTGTACATGAAGTAGCCCCTGCTGCACCTTGCAGCACAGGTAGCACCTCACTCCCTCAGCTGTATTTTGCCTTGAAAATGCAACTGTCTTTTTCCATTTTCTCTAGATGACTGATTCTGCCAGACTTCCTACATGTAGCTGTGCMTCTGCATGCATGCAACACTTCAGTGACTTGCTGCATTCTCACCATTCAGGTTATTACTAAAATTCAGCTTTGGTTTCTAGGGTTAGCATAGGAGATTGATCTTTCATTGAAGAAAAGATCCAGAGCAGAGTATTGTGAGAGAATTGCCTGAAAAAAGTACATTCATTATTGCACCTCTTTCTTAATGCATGACAAATTCAATCAGTGATGAGAAAAAAGAAGCCACTTCAGAGTAACATTTCAAAATAGACAAGTGGACAAGGCCCTAGTATCTGTATTTCCAAAACAATAAAGCATCTTCAGCCAGCTGAGCACCCTCCAGACTCCCAGCAGATTTATTTGCACCATTTGGGGTTCTCATGAAGAGAGACCGTATAGGCAAGTCAGTCAGTGTCACCTGGCAGTACACACTGGTGGCAATAGTGTAGTGCAAGCTCCCTAGGGGCAACCCTGGGACAGTCCCCAAGCCAGCTGAGACGGATTTTGACCTTGTCATTCAGCTTTCCTGTCACATCATTTCATGGCTAGGTGGTCTGCAAGCTGCTGTTCAAAAATAGGCCAGTTCTGGCCTATCTCAGGGTTAGTGCTGACGATGTGYGGTGTTTTTGGATGCCACAGGTTCCTGTGTGCCTGCCAGTCCCACTGCAGCGCCCTTCAGCCTGCTCTGGATGCCCTGCCCTTTGGGGATGCCCAGACCTTGGGCRATCCTGTGCTTTTGCCAGCCTGCTTTGAGATGGGAACGGCAGGTGCCATTGGTATCTCTTTGGCGCTCTGCGGGCAGCAGCAACAAGAAGAACAAACTTTTCACATGATTTCTTTAAAACAAGAACAACAGTGGAAACTGCTCTTCTTCATAAAAGCAGAGGGGACTAGTTAGTTGAATTGAAAGAAACAGCAAAAAAGCTTTTCCTTCTCACATGTGCTTGCCAGTTTCAATCTTTTCTTGGAGCTTCTTTTAAAAAGGTTCTGGAAAAATGCATTTCTTGTTATGTGCATTGGCAAGGTGGGCTTTTTCAAGGGAAATGGTAATCAATGAAGCTCAATGAATCAGTGAAGTTTTAGCCATACTTGTAAAATGATTGAGCTATAAAGGGATACAGACTAGTCATAATCTTACCAATCCAGGCGCTTGTGCTGGGTTTAGGGCTGCTTTACATCCTAGGAATAGGGCAAACCAGCTCATATGTAAATCCATTACTTAGAGAACCTAATTACTAGATTAAGGGCACTACAGTATATATTATGGCTTTTCTTGACAATGAACTTTGTACCTAGGTCTACAAATAATCTCATCTCTAGATTATGTCAGAGGCTAGTAGGTCCCATGAATGGCTATTAGTGAAGGAATGTTAAAATGATTTCCATGAGAAATGATTTTAATACCTGCATACCTCAGCAGCAGCAAACAAAGCATTATAAAAATGAAGTGAGAATTAAAGGCATCAGTGATTTTAGTCACATCTTATTGTTTCAGTGTGAATTAAGAACAAGAAATCTCTGGAATAGAAGGCTGAACTATTTCCTACTGCTCTGACATGTTAAGGCAAGATGGATCCCAGACAGTCTTGTCTGCAAAGCTCGTGACTACAAAAGCAGCTGATGCTTGCTTGGATCATGCAGAGTACAGCGCTCCCAGGAGGGACTTCATATTTCCTTTTTATTTATTTATTTTTTTAAAGCAACTTTAATTACCACTCTGCAAGACACAGAAAAATCTGTTGCTTGCTTTACTCCTGGTAGTTAGCTTGCCAGTATTAAATGGGGGAAGGGGGAGGGGGAAATTCTGAAAATGAATTAGGGTTTTATAGATGACCCCACTTCTCAGCATGAGGTATTAGTGTGATGCTAAGAGGAATATAGGTGAAAAACCTTTCCAGAGCAGATGCAGCTTTTTGCATGGGTCATAGGGTGTGCATACCCGTAAACGGCTGCTTCCATGACACTTTGCTTGTAAAAATCATCTCTGCTGTATGTGGGAGGTGTGCGTTACACTGAGAAATGACAAAGTAACTCTCAAAGTCCTTGCTGCATTTTAAAGGTTAAAACTGGAACAGTCTGGCATTCTCTGAAAGGTCTTTAAATGGAACAGAGCTGTTTAATCACATGTATCACAGCATGAGAATAGTCTCTTCTATATCCTTTTCAGTTGGACTTCGTGAGCTGATATGCAGAGGTTTGTTTTCAGCAAAGGCCACACTATAGATATCTACATACAGCTTGGCTGCGTGCTCTGAGATCAAAAGAATAGCAGAAAGTGTTCTGAGATCAGCAACAATTTCAGACAATTTTCACTTCAGTAGCCTAAAAGACTCTTAGATGCATATTTAGGAATAACACAAACTGAGCAGGTGGATACTCATGGCTTCCTGTGAAATTCCTTCCTTGCTGAAGTTAAAGGCCCCATGAATGTCAGGCACTGAGCTCGTGTGGTTGCCTTGGTTTCCATGAGCTTTCTAGATGTTCAGGGCATTATAATTTAGGCCATTTGAGGACCTAAATAAGACTAATAATGTAACTTTAGTCGCTTGCAACTCCTTCTAGTTTGGGAAATACCCCATTAGCTTCAGCAGGGCCTCCCAGTCAGGTCTCTGACCACAAACACTTCTCAGGAGGAATGGAAGTATCCCCTATCTTTGGATGATATATGGAGTATAGTTACATATTTCAAGTTCTTCTCACTATCTCCTTTTATGCATTCTTCTTTTTCACCTTCCTCTTTCAAATCTGAATCCTGTTTCCTTTCCTATGTTTATTCCTCTCCCTCTGGATGGGTGCCATAATAATACCACTATTAACATGTCTAGAAACCTTGGTCTTCTCTTTAGTCCTCACTCGTCATACCCAAATCATGTGCATACCACCTCTGCCAACAGCTACTCCTTACTTCAGATTATATTTCTGACTCCATTATACAGTCTAATAGTCTGTCAGATTGCTTGGTGTCTCCAAATCTCTCACTYGCAGCAAGAGTCTGCTGCCAAATTTTTGACAGGGGACTCCATCAAAAATCTGCCTAAGATATCTGCGCCTGTAAAATACTCTGTGTAAAAGCTTCACTCTTTCCTTTCCTCTCTTTCTTGAATGAACAAAACCAGTTTCTAACAAACAGCTGACCTGGCAGCTGAAGCGGTGGCACGTCAGCRAACTGGAAGGATTAGGTGCTGCGTAGGCTGACCATTAGGAAGAAAGGCATCTTATCTAACCTTTATTCCATTCTTCCCCCTGTTTGTCCCTGCTTCACAGCAATGTTTTTTAGTTTTTTTTAATGTGCTTGTTTATTTCTAGTGATAAGTCCCTAGACTTCTCCTCTTTCAGTGCTGCTAGCCAGCAGTGGGAAGGTTGAAAATGCAGTCAGTTACCAGTGGCAACATACTAGTGTTGTAAATCCTGCCCACACATCGTCAGATCTACTGACATTTGAAACATCTAGGCCTTTTCTGTTAGCTATACYAGTGTAATTAAGTCCCAGTATATCTTTTTTTTTTCCCTACATGTCATCCTCCAGGAGTGCTCAGACAAGTATATACGTGGGATATATATGGAAGGAAAAGAGAAAGAAGGAGGCTCAGATTATACGAAAGAAAAGAAGCCATTACAAATTATTCACTAGGGCTTTTGAAGCAACAGTCTCACATACTGGAAGCTGCAGTCTAATAGCAGATTATTGATTCCTTTAGATTATTTCAGTAGCGTGCCTGTGAGCTGCAGGTCAGGCTCTGCCAGTGCAATCAGTTACATTTTGTATCAGCACCGYATGCTTATCTTGCAGCAGGGATGTGGAGGTGCTGTACATCCTTTTTGCTAGTTGTGCAATAAGCTTATGGAGGATATGTAGTGGGACTGGCATGTATGCTAAGGCAAAAACATATGAAACCTTAATGAGTCCAGTGAAAAACTGCCACTTCTTATTAGAGTCAAGAGGGGCAGGAGATAGCTTTCCTGTCAGTCAGGATTCAACCCAGCRCAGAGCTGGCCTGGGTGAATGTGGGACTCCTTTTGTTTTTATAAAGCAAACAAAAAAGATGCAGTTTCCAAAAGAAGCATAGTTTTAAATGCTGAGAAAATGAGGCCTTTATTATTTGGTCTGTTCCTCTGCCCTGACTACTGCCTTGCTCGGTGGCTGTTATTGTTATTTTCCATAGGGTTTCATGTGAGCCCACGCCAGGACAGGTAACCAAGCAGAGCTGCACGTGATGAAAAGGGACACTGTGACTTGAACTGAATATAGCAAAGGAAAGTGCAAGCCTTTGCTGGAGTTTTGCTCTTGGAGACTTACTTTTGCACTGCCCCATGCAGGAGGGAGTGGGGAAAGGGCCCAGTTCTGGCAAGCGAGCTGGAGTAGCTGGTCATAACTGTTATGTGTTGCAGGCACAAGGACAGCAAGGAGGGGACTATCTGGAGCACCGGCCCTCTCAGGATGAAATATCTTGCCCATCATCCTTCACACAGAGCTGAACTCAAAGACACACATTAGAAGAATGATGGAAAAGTAAATCAATGGCTCTCTAAGCCCCGCAGTACTTAACATCTGTTTTAAAATTCACTTTTATTGATTTTTATTTAGAAGTAATATAGCTTACATCAGTGCTATATTTTGAGCATCTTAATCACACAGTTTTTCAGGTATAGTATCTTTCTAAAATGTCATCAGTGTTAAGAGAAAATGGACCTCTGGAGAGAACAAACTAATAAAAACTTATGATGATGAGGAAGTCACTAACAGTTTACACCCCTGTGCCCTCCTGTGCAGAGGGCTATTTGTGGGACAGACATGCTCCAAACTCAGTAAAGGTGGCAGAAACCAGTGGAACTAATCACGTGAGTAAATGCCACATTGATGAACAACGATTTGAGGATTAAATAACCAGTTCTCTGTAGATCAGTTTATATGATCAAGGCCTGTGCTCTGTTCTTGGCAAATGTGAATTATTTATAACTCTATGCTGAGTTTCAGCCATATACACTGAATTCTTTCAATATATTTCATGAAAGCTGAGGAATTAACATCTATCTCTATCTTCATGTCAGTGGGTTGCTTAAAGATTTCTTCTTCCACAGATGCAGTGTACAGATTTCTAATCTGGTAATGGACTATCCACTGACTTCAGCCACAGTTCTTGTACATTCAGACACACTTTTTCCCTTTGATTTGAGGGCTATTATAAATTCAGTTTGGTACTATATTTCATATAGTTAACTGTTTGCATGGAAGTGACATATCACAGGCAGAGGTTTCTTCCTCATATGCAAAACAGTATTTCCAGCGAGGTAGACACACATGCTCAAGCCCTTACAAATACGCAAACATTGAAGTATTTGATGGATGAAAAAATACCTCCAGCATAATTCTGCAGTATCTCATTTATTAGATTGTACACAATGCTGCTTAAGGTAAATAGTACACACAGAAGATGAAAACTGTTTATCTGCATGTACCGTTCTTGGTGATACTTTTAAGAATTACCATGTCTTTGACCAAGCTGACAAATTAGTTTCTGATGTTAAACTATGATTCAGCCGGGCAAGGTGGGGATAGATGGCTTCACAAATGGAGCTTAGTGGAACTATCTGCAGATTTATACCCAGTGCGAGCCTTGCCACATCATAAATTGCCTGGTGTTATTAGATTTGGTTAGAAAAGGAAAAGAACAAGTATGGGCAGCCCTTTTAAAAATGGCAGGGAAAGGATCTTGCTTCTTCGGTAGCAATCCCTGCCCATTCCTCATCCCCAGCCCCAYGCCTCATGGGTGAGGAGGTTGGCCCATAGTGAGCACCAGCCCTTCCTTTCCCATCCTCCAGCAACTGGCAATATAGTCACCAAAATAAGAATGTAGCCTGAGGTTGCATTATCGTTTTGGAAGTCCTTTCTCTGGAACGTGCTTTCCTCTTTTAGAAAGGGTTCAGAGGGAATAATTTGTTGGAAAAATTGTGACTGTACAACAACATTTTAACTACCTATTTAGGGAGCAGAAGTGAGGGGCACAGGAGGGAAAGACACAGTGGTGCCATACCTGGTGTCTTCAGCACACATTAGGTAACTCACAGAGATCTCAGGGGGATCTGCAAGTGGCTGAGGGAGTGGTGACCCACTTTTTTGTGGGTTGTTTCTTTTTGAGAGCTATAGATACTGGCCTCTCTTCTCTTCTCTTCTCTCATACAGCCATTCTTTAGCCCATTATATCAATTAATTCTGCTGTATGAGATCTTGAGAGAAAGCTCCTATAATCACTGCACAGAAAAATGTTTCATTTTGAGCTCAGTGTCTGTCTGGAGCTTGGCAAAAGTTATGAATTGGTCACTTAGCCACATAAGGAGCCWTCTTTTAGTTCCTCTAGGTTCTATTATGTTCGTTCTTTGCCTTTCAGACATTCAGTCATATTTGCATTATCCCTTAAGGCAATGATGATATGTGAAAAAACCCACACTTTTAACTCAGTCAGTAGTTTAGTTGACAAGAATATACATACTTTACCACCTCCAGAAAACAGAAATGAATATATGAGGATTAAATGAAGTTCAAATAGGCAAGGGTTTTATCATCATCATCTTTTTAATACTTTTCTCAGTTGTGACCAGTGATTTTGTTACACCGTAGGAAGTCATATCCGAGCAGCAAAATAATAGGACTGGAAATGAATAACTGCTTCTTTACTGTGATATTATAAGGGCCTGTAATTTCATTTCTCTTCAGTCATCTATCCTCTACTGGGTATTCTGGTTAGTTTACTTTAATGGTACACATTCAGTCATATTTTAGAGGAGCAATGGAGCACATGAGCAGTACGCTACTGTGATATGTGCTCTTGATATAATGTCAACAGGTACCAATGTAACCTAGAGTTTCCATCATTTAGGAAATAAAATTTGGGACAGAGCAATAGCCTGTTGTTTTCTCTTATGAAAACTGAAATATATTGATGTTGATTATAATAGCTGATTCTAACTTTGACTGCAGGGTGAAAGCATAACATATTTGTCCACTTTAGGGAAAGCAGTCTTGGTAAAAGTATATCACAAATCCACAGTGAGATGAACCAAATATCAAAAGTTGTTACTAACACTAACTTCTTGGTGTCTTAATTTTTCTCATAGTATTTTAAAAGAATACTAAAACTTGTGCATGGCTGATCTGCCATATAAAAATTCTAACTGATGGTGTGCAAGTCATTATATTACTTTTTTCATGCTCTTATGCAATTATTTTAGTAGCAGTATTTCATAATCATATTGTTCTGTATGCTGGGTAATTGCTACATTTAGAAGTATGYGTATTTAGGCCTCACAGAGTATTAACTTAAAAAGTTCAAAGTATAGATTTTCATAGTTACATGAAGCATGTATAGGACAAGGGCTTCCTTGTATAGCCTATTTACTATTTGCCTAGCCCTACAGCTTTTAGGACTATATTTTTCCTTTCTATTTTTAATTTCTTGAATTTATTTCTCTATGTTTTCTGATTTAAAAAATGCTTCTGTGTGTTGGTCTGATCTGTAAGGGCAGACTCTTGCGCTCATGTGAAAGCAAATGATCCCAGACTGGTCCGTGTAAAAAGACTACAGGGGACTGCAGTCATACCTGGTAATTATAAAGTGTGCTTAGAGTGTTGTCGATATAAACAAATGATATTTCTTTCTAAATAAATTGGAAATGGTTTGAATTATACTGCTACTTCTTTTGTTTAGATGGTAAATGGCACTGAGTGCCTGCACTATTTTTTAAGTTGTGTTTACATAGGCTCTCAGAAAACAGTTAACTTGCACAAGTAGGGACAGATTTGCAAAAGCATCCAGCCCATTTGGACACATACACATTTTGAAACCCTGGCTTTCAGTAGAAGTCCTAATTGTCCTGCAAAGGTAGTCCTTACAGAAGTGGGTATTGAAAAGTTGAGCTCAGCACAGGTCTGAAAATGTGGACCGTACAGAGTCCACCATCCTGTTCCAGGTTCAGGTGGGATCTATACGTCTTACTATGGGAAGGGGGATAAGGATTACCTTACCTCTTCCAGTAGGTAATTCAGTATAGGCCTAATTCAGTGTGTAACTAGGTAGGTTTTTGTCTATTCATATCAGAGTCTCAGTTCATTTCTGTATTAGRGAGCATTCTCATATCTCTTTCTCCCATTATTCACAATTCCCCAAAACTCACAGTTACTCTGTGGCAATATTTGTGTTATCTCAGATAAAACTAGTTCTGTAATGCTATTTTTTGGTGATTTTTTTACCTGAAACGTCCCTATCAGTTTTGCTCTCATTAGCTGGTCCTATAGATGAATCTCCCAAGCAGTTAGAAATTACTTTTTTTTTTTTTTTTTGATTGAGTAGTAGTGTTGGATATTTTGCCCTTCATTTGATAAGGCACAAAGAGTAGTTCATTTATATGAATCATTAGCCATCAGGCTTTTATAATGCTTAGAGTCAGCATAATGGGAACTACTTGTCTGTGTACCAGTTTAGTGAAACAGCAGAAGGAAACACATCCCAAGGTCTTCAAGAAAAGAGATCTCTAAACAAAGACTGATTTTTGTGCTTGGTATCTTAGACCAGCCATTTTCTATCTGGAATCCAGRTAAAAAAAAAAGGATATTTAAAGAAAACAAGCATCAACAGACTGAAATGCACTGCATGGATTTCAGTGGCTCCCCTCGAAAGTTTTAGGGATCTGCAAACTGAAAAGGATGGAAAACACTCTGTCTTATTTTAAAGTCTCCCCCAGCAGTAAGTTTCCCTGGCTGARCAGTGGTAAGTGAGGAGCACATGGACAGCAGGTGCTTGAGTGCACAGAAGGGCAGGTGCTGCTAGAGCCTGGCCCGGCATCATGCCCGAAGACCCCTCTGGTTAAAAGAATACCAGCAGCAGCTCTGGTCCCAGAGAGCTGTCTGACAAGCAGATGATTGCACCCATTTTAGGCCATACCTACACATTTACCAACAAGCCATTGCATGCCTTAGGTTGTCCTGTCTTCTCCTCCTTCTCATCCCCTGTACCATGCTCACCTATGTCCACTTTTGTGCCATCCTGCTGGCTGATCTGGTAGAGCTGTCAGTATATGCACCCAATGATCTTGATCAGGATGAAAAACAGTCTGCCAAAAACAATTTATTTTCTGTCTAGAACAGGTCCCTGTTCCAGCTCTCCAGGCAGCTACATGAACTAGTTTGCCAGCGCAGCAGAGGTGCGGGAGGGAAGTGGAGGAAGGTTTAGGACCCTCCAGCAATAGCCAGGGGTGGAAACTCTGTTAAGCCAATGTAACAGCAGTGCTACCACAGCCTGTAACATTGGCTGAGTAGCACCTTCCTCCTCRTTATTCTTTGAAGGTGCTGAGCAGTCAGCAAGTGGCCTGTCATTTTGGCTATTGTAATGCTTTAAAATATAGGGACTCTAGACTTTAATGAATAACAAGTATACTTTTATATATATATATATGTATATATATATATATATATAGAGAGAGAGAGAGTTGCTTGTTATTCTGGCCTATATCATTCCTATATACCACTGCTGAATTCACCGTTAGGCCTGAAGTCCTTCACTGAAAAAGCATCTAAGTATTACAGACTTATTCTGAAGCTCCCACCAAGGGGCTAATTCCAATTTCAGCAGCTATTTGCTCTCTCTTTTTTAGTGACTTAACCATTCTTCCCTCTTTTAGTGAAAAGGGCTCCATGCCATGGGGAAGGAGATAAGGTAGTGTTTAGCTGACTCCAAAACAGCGCAGTTGGGTACGCTTTGCACCTCCTCTGGCATGCTAGGCATATAATTTACACCCTCTGAAAAGTGGATTCTCTTTGACTCCTACTCTCAAATACTCAGTGAGACTTGCTGACACATAATATATGGCTGCTCAAACAGGGACCACAGGACTCAGCTGACTCAGAGTTGTCAGCTCCCTGCCAAGGGACAAATGAGAGATACAGGCTACAGAAGGTAGAATTCAAAACTATGCTACATGCGATAAATAGCAAACTGAGCCTGCCATAAGGCAAGCAGATGGATGCAGCGCCCTTTGGTTCTTACTTCTACAAAAGTATTTTTTTTTTCTTGAGTCATGCATAGCAATGGTACAATTATTTTTGGACCACCACCAAGATATCACTGACATAACAATTGTATCTGTGGTATGACCACTGGCAATTACTCATGACAGGAGCATGTAGCAGTGTGTTTAGATACATTACTTTTTATTTTTTAGATGTTTTCATGGTCCAACTTAAAATTTTCTGAGAGTGCATAGTAAGATAGAGCATGATTGTGTTTGAGTGCCCAACCTCAGATGCATTAAAGGACCTTGAATTTAGTTAAGCACCAAAAAACTTCTCTGTCAAAGCTAACTCTGTGAGAAGTCAGTGGGATGCTCCAAATGCACTTTATTCAGCATCTTTCCTCCAGATACCTGGGCATATTTAATAGAATTTGCTGCCCAAGGTTGTACACATTGCAAATGTTTACTTTTCTTGGTGTGATGTTTCAGCAGCAAGCTGGTATGAAATTCAGCAATATGCTGATGACTGTATAATGTTATTGTGGATTGATCCTATTGATATGTAATGATCATGCAGCATTATTAGAAATGGCCGCCCGCCTGGTGGGGCATCTGAGAGAGCTGTTTGGAAGGTCCAAGGGCAAGTCCTCAAGCACTTAATTTAGCTGAGGTCAGGGGTCTAATTCTTAGGCAGTGAGGTGCTTGAGAATGGTGCTTGCTCTTACAGTGAACAAAGAGTCATATCTAGATATCTACATTACAAGGCTGAGTCTAACRTTTTCTGTTGTTCTAGGCAGATACAAAATTGCTCTAATTCCTCACATGCTACTGTACTCACCTCCATGTGGGCTACTGCTTCCATCCTTACTTCCGCTTGAACTTTACTATCTTAGGAGTGACCTGAGTCATTTCTCTGCTTGTACAAGCTCTCATGAAGGAGATTTTACCCTATAACAAGCMATTAAGAGATCCTAAGCCCTGTGGTGACTTCTATCCTTTGCTGGAATTTGTTTACCTAATAGAGGACTGCAGAAAATTTGCCTCTCTTTTCAAAATCTACAGCTAATCAGAAATAGGTAACGCTACAAAGAAGTTCTGATACAAATTTCCAGGGTACTTGGTCAGGGTTATAAAGCTCCTTTTTCCATTTCTCCCATTAGTACCAGCAGTTGGGACATATGCTCATCATTTGACATGGTCGCAGCTGAGAAGCTCCCCATTTGGATTGGGGCTGTATCTGCCTCTAGAGATGTAAGTGGAATCCAAACCATCTGTCTAATGCTATATGCAGAGACAGCCCTGGGACTGTGCCCTTACATGACTTTTTATTTCCTTTAAAAAAATAGATCAACTATTCTTGATCTTGCAAGTTTGAAAACAATGGAGAGGTTGGAAACTGCAGGTGGGAAAACGTTTTGGGGGGCTCCTAAATACAATAAAGCCATTGACATACTGGAACAAGTCCAGTGGAGATCAACTAAAAGGCACATGATATAAGAGGAAAGCCTGAAAAAGCATCTAGGTTTGTTCAGCCTGGACAAGAGAAGTACTATGTAATGGGATATTATGGAGAAGATAGAGTCAGACTTTTCCTCTGCAAGAAGCAACTAATGCAAGTTGCAACAGATTAGATATTGGAATAAACTTTTGACAATAAGAGTGGCCAAACACTGGAAGCAGAGAGGTTGGGAAACCTCCATCCTTGGAGATATTCAAAACTCCAAGGGCTCAGAGCATCCGAATCTAACCGCAAAGTTAGCCCTGTTTTGAGCAGACGACTTGCAGAAGTCTCTTGCAAACTATATTATTCTATGATTCTGTGATAATCTAGCAGGGAGCATGAAGGCAGGAAATGAGCACCAGCATGATAGGGGACAGCATGAGCACTGGGCAGCAGAAGCCACATATGATTTGTGTCATTAGGTTACCAAAGCATGAACTATTTCCCTGTTCTATCACCTTATGTTATTGGAATAGTGCCACAGTCTCTGATCAGTGAGTGCTGCAGTCCTTCTTGTAACGTGTTTCTTGGCTACGGTTTTCAGTCACTCCTCTTCTCGGAGGAGTGAGATGAATATTGGCAATGTGGTGACTCTTCTGGGGTTATGAGAACACCAGCCTGCAAGACAACAGGGCAGTTCTGTGGCTGAATTTGAACTTGATGCTGYTCACTGGTATCATTTGTTATCTGTGTTATTGAACCTCAGACTGGGGCAAGGACAACAATCTGAGCTTGACATGTGCAGAACAGAAAAGATCTCCCAAAGACCTCACCTACCAACCATGCAGAGGAGCTAACGGCACCCTCTCCTGCCTGCGGCTGCAAAACCAAGCCTGTACATAGATTAACTGGAGTCCTTGAACTATTTTCTTTCTGCAGAGATTCTTGCCCCGGGATGCTGTAAGCTTGCAGACTCTGTTAACACTTGTTCTTAATTTAAGAGTTATAGAATCATAGAATCAGTAAGGTTGGAAGGGACCTCTGGAGATCATCTAGTCCAACCTCCCTGCTCAAGCAGGGTCACCTASAGCATGTTAGACAGGGTTGCATCCAGGCGGGCCTGGAAGAGCTCCAGAGAAGGAGACTCCACAACCTCTCTGGGCAACCTGGTCCAGTGCTCCGTCACTCCCACAGGGAAGAARTTCCCCCTCACGTTCAGGTGGAACTTCCTGTGCTTCAATTTATGCCCATTGCCTCTTGTCCTGTCACATGGGACAATTGAAAAGAGTTTGTCCCCATCCCCTTGACACCCTCCCTTCAGGTACTTATACACATTGATAAGATCCCACCTCAGTCTTCTCTTCCCCAGGCTGAAGAGGCCCAGCTCTYGCAGYTGTTCCTCAYAGGGCAGRTGCTGCAGCCCTCTGATCATCTTCGTAGCCCTATGCTGGACTCTCTCCAGTAGCTCCAYGTCTCTCTTGTCCTGGGGAGCCCACAACTGCACACAATACTCGAGATGAGGCCTCCCCARGGCTGAGTAGAGGGGCAGGATCACCTCCCTCAACCTATTGAGGCCACACTCTTCCTAATGCACCCCAGAATACCATTGACCTTCTTGGCCACAAGGGCACATTGCTGGCTCATGGTCAACCAGCACTCCCAGGTCCTTCTCTGCAGAGCTGCTCTCCAGMAGGTCAGCCCCCAGCTTGTACTGGTGCCTAGGGTTATTTCTCCCTAGGTGCAGCACCCTGCACTTGCCCTTGAACCTCAKSAGGTTCCTCTCTGCCCARCTCTCCAGCCTGTCCAGGYCTCTCTGAATGGCAGCACAGCCCTCAGGTGTGTCAGCCACTCCTCCCAGCTTGGTATCATCAGCAAACTTGCTGAGGAGGCACTCTGTCCCCTCCTCCAGGTCATTGATGAAAAAGTTGAACAGGATGGGACCCAGTACCGAGCCCTGGGGGACGCCACTAGCCACAGGCCTCCAGCTGGACTCCACACCACTGATGASGACCCTCTGAGCTCTGCCTTTCAGCCATTTCTCAATCCACCTCACTGTCCACTCGTCTAACCCACATTTCCTGAGCTTGCCTAGGAGGATGTTATGGGAGACAGTGTCAAAAGCCTTGCTGAAGTCAAGGAACAAAACGTCCACTGCTCTGCCCTCATCTACTCAGCCAGTCATTCCATCATAGAAGGCYATTAGATTGGTTAAGTAGGATTTCCCCTTGGTGAATCCCTACTGGCTACTCCTGATCACCTTCTTTTCCTCCATATGTCTGAAGACATTTAACTAGAGTTGAGGCTACCTTATGAATTAGAAGACTTGACCTCTTAAATTTCCTTCTAGCCCTATTTTCTATAGATCTACATTGTGAAAYATAAACCAAAATTACTAGTTCAGCCAGGTTAATGTTTAAGGGTTCAAATCATACAGGAAGGTCATGAAATGATGGAGTCAGATAGACTATGAAGAGGGACACTTTGGATGTGCTTTGAAAAGAACATGTATAATCTGTTCCTTATAAACACAGGAAATCTTTACTGACTCAGTAAGCATTCAGACACTTGGGGAATTACATGTGATAAAGCAAATATTGCAAACTTCACTGGAAAGCTCATTTACTGCTCTTGTCACTGTATGAAGCTGGTATATGTATTTTTATTGCTCTCTAAGAAGACAATGACAAACAAGCTCAAAACCCTTGACCTAGGAGTCTAATAAAATACAAGAACTGATATAGTATCAGACAGTACAAAAAATAATAAAAGGATAAACATGAAATGGGCATGACTACATAGGGGGATGAATCATGGATAATTTAAGGAATATTGTATTAATTTCTGCCAATTCCTTCAGATACCTCAGTGGGCAACACCTTAAATTCTGCTACCTCTTCTGGAAAACCGGTTCAAGATCTCTTCTGCTGTACAGGATACAAACACACAGGAAGAAACACACCCCGTTGGCTGCTACATTTAGTGGCATGASTCAGGGTGTGACATAGGTTTGCTAGGAACACCTTTATCTCACCCCTTTGCGAGAGGGTAGGAAAGTGGCTTTGGTCCCTTACCACGGCTTAGCTGAGAGGGTGGTAGCTTCTTACATCGCAACGGCTGTGTGAGCACACTAGGAAGGGAAATAGGGCCGCTTTCAAAATGACTCAGAGCAGTCCTCCAAGGCTACAGATTCGATGTGCTCTGGCTGTTGACACTACGACCCAAGAACATTTTCCCTCTGCCCATGCCTCCACCTTCRCTTTGGTCTCATAGACCCGTCGGTGAGTGCAGGTGTGCTGCTGGGGGCAGGAGCCAGCACGGGGAGAGCCCCTACAGCGCTAGCTCTGTGTTGACAGCTACAAGTGAATAACTACAAACTGCACAGAGCAATATTATTTTGAATGCAGCAGGCAATAAGCTGACTAATACTTGATATAATAAACTGAAGACAAAAGCCAATACAAATAACACGTGGCTGTACCTGGTGTCCTTGGTTCCTGCTCCTGATTAAATCCACAAGAAAACACCCATTGGTGTGAGTGATGAGGACCAGACTTTTAGCTACGCATGAGTATCCACTGGAAAGACAAATTAGTGGGGCTGCAATGTGCCACAGCTGGCTCTGAAAACCTTTGTTTTTAACCTTTTGTCCCTTAAAGCATTGCTTGTCTTCTCAGCGCTTATGGGATACAAACAGAGGTTGATGGTTAACCTCAGCTGTCTTATTATATTACCCAACAGTGAAGTTTATCATGGGTATCATTCTAAAGCACAGGTAGTGCTGAAGTGTGACAGGAAGTGAGGAGAAACTGCATGCAAAAACAGGAAAAGGAGGGGAAAATCGTGTTGAATTTAAGAGGCGGGTGCTGCTCCCTAAGTGCCAAAGGCCAGACTGAGCCTCAGGGTGGAGGAGATAAGGTGTCACATGAGCTCATATGAAACAGAGAGAAACAAATCCAGGGAGCAGTCAGGCTGTCTGTGCTTTACACTATGCCATGCACTTCTCCCTGAGGTGAATGTTGTACAAAGGCTTGTGAGAAGATGGAGTTGGGATTATTATTGTTGTTGTTGTTTTTTCCATACGGTGGAAATGCCTGAGGTTTCAGCAGARGAAAAAAAGCTGACTGGAAGATGGAGAAAAGAATCAGCTCCGAAGTGGCTGGAAACCCCTAGTTTGAGTACAGGAGTGAACTACTGTCTGTAGACAGGTACTTGGAAAAATATTTTGTAGAATACAACATTTTCTTAGGAAAAAGAGTTGGTTGGAAAATGTTGTCCTTGCCCAGGATCACTGGTAGTCTGAGAAAGGCCTTTTCTCTGCTCTTCACAGAGCAGAGTTCCTGCATTCATAGCTCTTTTCCAAATGTGCRTATTGGCAGGACAAGGGCTCTGCATGTGGCCTTCCTGCCTGAGAAAGGCCATGAGGAAACGTGGACGAGAGGAACTGCCAACCTTGCAGTTGTGGCTGCAGAGGGATTCTCCTGGTGTCACTGTAAAGCAAGATGAATCCTAGGGAAATCAGTCTCCCAGAAGTGGTTCATGTAAAACTAAGATAGGCAACACTAAGAGCAATTCTGATGCAGAGAATCTCAAATAGAATCTGTTGTTGTTGCTGTTATTGTTATTACTACTATTAATAAAGAATCATTCTTTCCTCCTGGAATTTGCCATTGGAATATTCTCCTGGTAGAAGCTGGATCAACCGCATTACCAAAGAGGGGGATTTTTCTAATCTCCTGCATCGTGGCGTGTCATGTCAGTAAAATGCATGGAATCTCTCTGCATTGCAGAGCAACAGGCCGGGGGATGCTCCAGACATCCTGCTTCTCAGCGTTGCTCACACCAGTCAAACAAAACTTCTCCAGTGAGTGGGTGGCGAGTGGGGGGAGGGAACGCCAGCGTTAGCTGGTGGCAGATGACAGAACGTAGCCTGTCTTACAGCAGAGGATGTATTTAGTCCGAGTTTTTGAAATGAGTAATGCAGCAGACCCAACCCCACAAGCCTCGGTCCTGTGGGAGAAGAAACCGAAGTGCCCTAACACATGCACCGTTGTTCTTGGGAAAAGGATAGATTTCCTCTCCCTGCAGACTTCCTGCAGCGCTCCGCAGGCGTTACACAGAGACGGTGACCTCATGGCCCAGCACAATAGAAGGGAGCGAAAACAATGCCGCGTCACGGACACCCGTAGCTGCATGGGATATTGTGTCTTTCTCACCTCCCGCTTCTCTTTGAGCCGGGAACAGGTGCACCAGGAGCAAAGCAGACTTCCTGCAGACGCAGCCGTGCTGGCGTCACGCGCTGTCGGCGGCACTTCGCCTGGCGGTGGGATGCGCGCGGGGCGGGGAGGCAGGCAGGCACCACGCCGCGACGAGACGGGCAAGAGCTCCCCGGTGGCTCSGGAGCACGTCTAGCAGCCCCGCTCTGCACCCTCTGTCCTCACCTGTGTCTGCACAAAGCGTGTTGCTAGCGCGGGCGAGGGTCGCGCAGCAGGAGGACCGTACCCCGAATGTAACACGGCTACAAGGGGGCGTGTGGTGTGCCGAGAGCCTGTGGCTTTCGCGCACCTTTTCACTCAGTTGCCCCCATCGTCTGGAGAGATTTGGTCTGAGGCYCGCTCCGATTTACACTCCTCGTTCGCGGAGCCAGCAAAACCCAGAGCGTGAGGGTCAAGGCTCTGGGCACCCTCAGCGGGAAGCCCAAGGACGGATGCTGCCCAGCGACCAGCTCCCGGTGCCAAGCAGGCACCCAGCAGCCCGATACGCAGACCCCAGGCATTCACACACGCACACGTGTTACTGGCTCAAAAAAGATTAGTGACATGCAATTTGCCCCCAGGTTGTGATTCTCATTTGACTTCCTTGAGACATTGACCRTTTACGAGAAAGAAAAAAAGGAAGCCGTAAGTAACAGCTTAAGAGCTGGCATTTGAAAATGATATTCAGCTAGCAGTACATGGATCTTGTATCCCAGCAGAACTGTACTTGCAAGGGAAAATGACTGCATTTTAATTTCGTTCTCATGTAAACAGTGATAAAACTACTTATTTTTAAAGCACTCCTTTACTTAGGGTTTACTGCTCTCATGCTCAATCCTTTCCTACCCTAATTGTTTTTGTAGCCATTATAATATACACTCGCTTAGRCAAACATTCATTAGGCACTTTGGCCCTCTGACCACTTTACTTCTGTGCACTGAGCATGTGTGCTGAAGCCTGCGCTGTGTTTTAGCCGGTTTCATCTGAACTGCAGAATTCTAGTCTGTCAAATAAAATTGTTGAGACAAGTAGGAGACAGCTCAGCTTTTTAACACTGCAACACCTAAATATAAATCTTCACTTACAGAAAAAAGAACAACAACAAAAAAACAGCAGGAAGGCAGAATACAGGTTTAACATATTTTCATAGACTGCAMAATGATCAGAACTTCCGGGTTTAGTACAATCTCTTTCTCTGGCCAAACATGGTAAGGAAGTGACTGTGTTCCCCACAGCACACACTGTCAAATAGCTCTTTTSAACAACTGGAGGAAGTGAGAAAAGCCTGCTCTTCTTTAGTGCTGCTAGCTTTATTTTAGAAAAGAAAAGAGAAATGTGCAGAAACACTTCATTTGCATCAAATAAAGGAGAATGTAATTAAAGATGACTTCTTCCAAAGATATACTCAAATTAGCAAATACGAAAATAAGGTATGCGCACGAGTTTAGGGTTTCCATAAAAAGGAACCTAGATCAACAAAACTGGCTGTCACCCGTCCATAGCCCAGAGGTGGAATGCGAATGCCCTGGAATCAGTGGCAACTCTTCACTATCTTCTGGGATCTCCCTCCTCCGGTCTTGTCTTGCAGCTCTTGATCACAGGAACACGTCACCTAAAATTTGCACAGAACAATGTCTGTCCCTGTTTCTTACCTCCAGCTCAGCAGCTGTTCTGAAAATTTATATTAAGGTTGCACTGTCTATCCAAAGCAGCATTTTATCACATCAATCGAATCAGAGCTTTTTATTTGCTGTATTTGTGCTATGATATTTAGCATCAAGATCTAGTAGCAGCGTGGAGAGGAGGAAGGTTGATTTCAGTGTGTAACCCACATGAGGAAACAGCCTTGTCTCACYGCTGTGGCTTTTCCCCTCCTCCTTCCTGCTGCTTTTATTGCCCTGCTCTGTCCCCGCGCTCCACTGTGGCCACACGCACGCAGAAATTGTCAGTGCAGCCCTTCCGAGGGCCTTCAGCTGCATGCCCTGCGCTCAGCCCTGCTGAGCTCAGCACCGATTTACACCATCTGAGGAGCACCTCCTTGTCATCCCACCCCTTGCCTTCCAGCCTCCTTCTAGGTGCTCATTCATTACTTGCTTAGCCTCTGTGATGTAGCAACAACCCAAAACTGTAATAGCTAGTGGTGATTTAACAAATTAATTAGTCAAATCTGACATTTGAGATGGGATTCAGCTCCAGATTCAGATGCCTATATTTAGGCATTCATAGTGCAGGTAGGTCTATGTGTGTGAGAGATGTCTAAGCTCCCACTGCCATTAATGGAAAACTAGTCAATACAGATAGGGGAGGTTAGGGAGCATCTACTCAAAAGTAGACCCTTCTCTTTGGCCAGCTGAATTGCTAAATTCAAATGTATTAATCTATGAACTGAATCCTCCCCGTTTTCCCTCCTCCTCCTTGAAATAAGTAGTGTATGTTTTTGTTGCACGGTACAAGAGCATTTGCATTCGCTCATTTTTATTGGGCTGGCTTGTGTCCTGGTTAGAGTCTGCACTCACTAAAACATTTTTGAAACCCAGAGGTTCAAGATCAAAGCAGTAAGGGTTGGTCMTGCCCTCAGTACAAGTGAAGTGTACCAAGGGACTGAACTAAGCGATATTGAATGGGAAAAAGCTATTTTTATTCCTACTTCAACAGCCATGGAGCTCTTCAGCAATCCAGTGCAGTGAATATGAGGAGATGCTGAAGCCAGTTCATTGCTTTGCTACATCAGTCCAGTGATATGGAGCCGCCAACTATGGTTGTCCCATACCAGCCAAGCCAAATAGGTCCATTGCCACAGTGCTGTTCTGGGAGTCTGGCCTTCAGCTATCCTCCCTTTTTAGTTTTCACCACTTTGCTTTGTTGCTTTTTCATTTCTATCACTCGTAGTGTTTCCGCCAGGTGCAACAACTTTACTGAGAGAAAAGCATGATGTTGAAAGCAGCGCTGTTGTGACGATGCCTCTCACAAGAGTATGAAGCTCCACTTGCATTGATCTGAGTGCAGTCAAGTGCTTTCTTTTACCAGGACATGTGGAGGAAGAAGCCCTAGAATATACCTAGTAGTGACCTGTGTCAAAGTCTTGGACCACGACTTAAATAAATGCCTCTGAAGCTGCCTCTGAAGGGGAGAAGGTAAAACTTCTATTCYGGTTCCAAAAGTTTCCCTGGCTATAAGTGCATAGAAGTCTTCCCTGCATCAGGTCACCAAAGGAGTGATATTTTACGGCAGGAGAGGGTATGCGTGTAAAGGGGGAAGGACAGAAAATGTTAGTGATAATAGACTTTGTTTTGCTTCACAACACACTGTTTGAACTAGCATAATGTACAAGTAGTAAAGAACTTAAAGAGAAAGTCTGGCAGGGGAAAACTATGACCGCTTGACAGGAGGAAGGCTGAGGTCTGCTGATTTGAACCCTGTATTTCAGCTAGGCTGTACTTTCTGCCTCCTGGCCTGTCAGGAAAGAGCATTAAGAAGTGTTTTTGTAAGATAGGGACTGATAGCATTGGAAGCAACTGAAGGAATACCCACAAAAGTCAGCTCCATATTTCTGCCCTACGTTCAGAGCTGCCAAACTGCATATGCATCTGTAAATCTATTACTTTCTAACCATAAAACTGCATTTTTGTATTTTTATATGAAATGATCTAAGAATTTCTCAGAATTATATTTTTAGCTAGTTTAAGAAAAGGCAGTTACTGTGGACTTTCATGAGTGGTTTAGAAAATAAATATAAAATTGAACAAAAGGATGACTTGATGTTTTCAGTGGCAATTTGATGGCAATTTTCACAGATACAATAGTGCTSTATGCAAAATGTATTTCTTTTCATATCATAGCTGGCATGATTCAGATGGCCTACTGACTTTTTTCCCCTGTAAATACATCTCAGAAAATTTGTGTTTGGAGTATTAATATTGCAATGTCAGAAGAACTCATTGACTAAGGCTCACTGAGAATTTTCCCACTAATAATAGCTTTTGGAGGTAGTTCCACATAACTGAATAATTTATTGATTTGGATACTAGATTCTTGTCTCAAGCTTTTTAAAGGTAATTTATGACTCTAATATCCTGTGAAGATTAGCTCTTTCAAAATTCTCACACTTTTTTATAGTTACAAAACCAATTTATTTCCAAGCTTCATAAAGAGAGTGAGAAGTAGATGAGGCTGGAAGAAGTTTCAAAAAATATTTTACTATACAACAATTCATAAGAAGTTACTAAAGACTAAAGCATATGACTTTCCCTTTAGGTCATATCCAATTGCTACACAATTACAGAATGATTGCTTTACCAAAGTTCTATTTTTAAGATATTTATCCCAAGCATTCTTTTTCAGTAGCTTTTTTTCTCATTATTTGCTCAGTGGAGATAGCTCAGCTGGAGATAGTCATTCTCGAGTTCCAGAAAACAAGCAAAAAAATTATACTTATGGCCAATAAGATCTAATTTAGGTCTTATCACTTTTATTTTAAAAGAATTATAAAAATAAAGCTCCTTGCGTCAGTACTATTATTCCTTTCTTACTTAGCTCCTTACTAGTACTATTATCAAAAGGGGAAAAATATTTTTTTCTTAATCCTGCAGAATGTATTACTAAACACTTGTTTCYTATGCTCTTGGGGAATAGGCAGTTCACAGGTCTTCAGCATCACTGAAATGCACATAAGTCTGCACGTGTATGTGCCCTTTCCCTGTTGTTCCAAACAACAAATAGCAAACAACAGCAAATTCAGATAGCTATCAATAAGGTGGGGATGCCAGATGAAATCCTCTGTGGTGAGCAGATGCCTAGTGCAAGCTGGTCTGCTGAAAAAATAGCTACAATAATAGAGATAACTAATGGCTGAGCTATGTAGTGTCTTCAGCTCCAATGCAGAATAAGACAGCAGGTAATCGAAAACCTTTATATAAGGAGGTAAGCTGGTTTCATGCAGGAATTACATGGGGGAGACCATAATGGAGAGTTAGGGTGAGTGAGATTATTGGTGGTGCTCTTCAGGGACCAATTTGGACAGCAATGCTATCTAGTTTTCTCATTATTGACCTTAATATAAGAATTTGGAATAAGCATAAGCAATTTGCTAGTAATACAAAGTGACGCAGTGTCACTAATGCTGCAGGAGTCTGGATCCTCACTTAGGGAGAACTGGAGGACCCTGTGAATTATAGAAGCATAAAGTGCAAAGTCATGTATTCAGGGGCTCGTAAGAATCAGGGTTCCTATGTCAGAGAGAGCAGAGAAGAGGYGGGATATAGATCAGTAGCAGAAAACCTATGAAGCACCGATGTGATAGTATTAGGGACCAATYTCAAGTGACTGTGAGGAACAGAACGTAATGACTTGTGTAGGGAGTCATTTTCCAATCCTGTGTTGCTATACTGATATGATGCATCAACTAAAGCCTTTTCAGCAGAAAAAGGGAAAGTATTAGCACACAAGGCATATGTATGAGTACCTTCAAGAAACATGAATTTAAACTGAAACAGGAGCAGAGAAAAGCTACCAAGGTGATACAAGAACTGAGAGTCTAACTAATGAGATGAGCTTACTGAATCTTGGTTTATTTAGCTTAGCAGTAAGAAAGATGGGAAAGAATAGGATTACTTCTCCTAAATATATTACTCTTGCAGTAAATACTAAAGGGGAAGAAGCATAATTTAATTTAGAGGATTACACTAGTGATACAGGCAATCCTGGATTTAGAAATTAAACTTGTGAAACATCACCTGCTAGCTTCCTCCTTAATAAGTAACCAGTTTTGGGAAGGCATGAGAGGGGATTTTGCCTGTAGCCTCAGATGTTTGCCATAGCTAGAGAGAAGTTGGGCAAGCAGTGCTGAGAGTTTGATTGACATGCTTTGCTGATTTGCTCAAGGTTAAACTAATTACCAGATTAAGGACCACGAACAGATTTTCCCTATCAGATTAGACAGAACTGTTGGAAGAGGGAAGATGCAACTTTCTGCAGAAATAGGAAAGTGGAAAAATCTCTACCGGCACCTAATTAACTCACTGCTAACACAAAGACCTAGGATGGTGATTTGATTTCTCATTTTCTGTGTAAAACCTGTAGGACTGGCCTTTGGTAGCACTCCCTTACATCTGAATTAGGATGATGAAAAGACCACTGTGGAATGATCTCTGGATCATTCTGAATTAAAGCTCTCCTATTAGTTACCTGTGACAGCAGGGTATAGGAGGACTCAGCCCAAATCAGTACTGAACTCCACATTCCTGGTCCTCCAGCTGTCCTAAACAAGTATCATGGTTTGGATGTGTACATACTTGGGATTTTGTTTCCCATGGCAGCTTGCATTTTGCCCTTGTATGAGCTGATCCTGAGTGCACAAGCCTAGATGTAGCCTCAGTTATCCAGCCAGCATGCTCATCTGTAAGTAATTAAATGATTCAAATAGAGGGCGATCCCATGACAAACAATGACTTATACTTTCTACAGCTCTAGGGATTTTCTCAGAAATATCACACAAGAACTGAACTAGCCCAATCCCGCACAGCTTATTAGATAGGATGAGCTCACGTATGGTGATTGCCAACATATGTGTAATGAAGCACACTAGAAAGAGAAGCACTCAAGCAGTGAGCCCTTTTTAGGGCATCTATACTTTGGTTTGATTATCTGTATGAACAGACTGTGAAAGAACTAAATATCTTTTTCTTTTTTTTTCCTATAAGAGAAAAAGAACTGTGAGAGTCATTGCAACTTTAGAAGCTAGTGACTATAGAAATGAATTGGAAATTAGCATACAKTAGGAAGTAAGACCTGAGCTGTTGTTCTGGATTGCCCTGTAATCAGCTCATTCACCATGTTTGCTCTTTCTTCACCTCTCTCTTCTTTCAGGAGTTCAAAATTAGTTCAGTATGTCTCTAGGCAGAATGTGATTGCATAAAGAAAGATCTTAAAACACAGTTCATTCCTTGGTGAGGTGTGTCCTATTTTTACATTTGTCTAGTTGAATAGTTAGGTGGCAGAAAAATATTAACTAGAAATAATTGCTGGTGAGAAGTAATTGCAGAGTATCCATTAAAATGCTTCTTGTATGGAAGCACTATCAGCTACAAAAATGATATGGAAAATAGTAATGTTTTCTAGATATGATTAATGAAAGCACTCAGCACAACAGTATAATACATTCCTATTTAAAAAGAATGCTGAGGAAATGGCATTTTGCAGCAAAAATCTAGTCTTTTATAAACCTGTAAAATATTGCACTGTGTAGCAACAACCCTTTACAATAAGCATCACACTGACTCCATGAGCATTGTTTACATGCTAACATCAGTGCAGCTTGGGCTTAATTCAGTCTATTTCAGCTTAGATTGAAAAGGTTATTTTTTGTTCAAAATCACAAGCACAGAAACTCAAAAATATTAAAGGACATTCACAAGGCCAAGACGAGGGAAAATAGATAACTGCAAAATAAAGAGTATTTTGGAATTATTTGTTGAAAGTAGTGTCTGAATTTCTGCGGAAAAGTATATACATCTTCCTGATGTTCATATTATGCCTGCTTTTCTTTAAATTATGTTATTTCAGATGCTTATATGTACTAAAAAATAGTTTATCCACGGAGATTATGGCTCAGCTGAAATTTTGCAGGCAAGCACTTATCTCAGGAAAGATCCATTACTTTTTAATCCAGTTGTGTTGTGCAGTTCTACTATTTTGTGTAGTTTGCTATCTTTTTTCTCATGCAGTATACTCAAAGAAACTATATTAACAAGGAACACTGTAAGAATCTTAATGTTTTGGAAAACTGGATGTTTTCCAGTGCTATATTTAAATTTAGTCAGTGGCTTTTCATATCAGGTTTAATTACTTCAAATTCTCTGAGACACACAAATCTTACAAACTTTCATAAAGAACTGTATACATAAGCAGTGATCCTGCGCAAAACTGGAATGAAGTTTGAGGCTGGATTTAAACAAATATGAGTGTCTGCACCCAGCACCATTTACTTTTCAAATGATATTTTAATAAGATGTTCTGACTGGTTTAGTAGTAGATCGCAGAATTTCTGGCTGATAAATTTCAAGGCTAAGTTTTGTAACAGTTTCTTTAGATTTTGAATGCCGTTTGCAACATTTTCAAATAGCCTGATTTTCACAGCCTCAGAGCTCCTGTAAGTCAGCCTCCTCCTTAGCAGGGTGAGCTAACCCAGCGGATTTCTTTCTGAAGAGGATGAAGAAGAGCTCACATGAACTCTCTTTCTGCAGGTGCCAGGGAGGGCAGAGAGTGATCTTCACTTTAGGGGCAGGGATGGGCAGCCAAGGCCTAGTTTCAAGCAGAACAGCTGTTTGCAATATGAACATCTGCTCTTAAATTTGTATTTGTGTCTGTGTGGTGATGGTGTGTCTGCAACGTGTAATCTAAAGGCTGCAAAATCTGAGGCAACAAGCCAACCTAAGGAAGGGAATTTTTACAGTGTTATGGGTTCAGTTTTCAATGGAATCATCRAGGCATTTGGCATTATTATACTAGTATTTGTAGGAAATGCCATTTAAATTTTCTATTTTTTTTTCTGAATTTTCAGGCTTTCTTTTGCTGAACGCTTCTTAGCAAATGGGCACCATCACCTATTTGCCACGATAGATGGAGGCTGAAGAAGGTTAATCCTTCTGTGTCACCTTTTTTTCCCCCCATTTTCCTGTGATGGGTTTGCCAGTTACCTTTCATTCCTTTGCAAACCTTTCTGCAGGCTTTATGTGATGCACAGAGACAAAGAAACAGTCACTGGATCAACAGCTCTGGTCTAATAATAGCCGCTAAGCAACCTTGACAAGTCTGATATACACTTACCCTACATCCCACTTCCCTCCCCCTTACTTCATTTTGTATCTTGCATGTGGAGCCTGATAAAGTGATAATCAACAGCCGGATAATCCCGGAGCTGCAGAGGTTGCTTTACAAGGGGAGGCCCTGAGGGCTCTTCCAGCTGGAGCAGCTACAGGATCCTGAAATAAAAGCTGAGCACTAAAGAGGTATATGGGGGGACAGGGAGGTTGTCTGCAAYGAGCCAGCTGTCTAGGGAGTGGGCTCGTTATTAATTTCCTCAGAGCACTGAGGATAAAGTGAATGGGCATCTGCTTCTGTCTAGCTCGGACGCTGTATTTTCCCATCTTTTTTTTGCTAAGTGAGCACTAAAATGCTGTGTCTGTGCATGGATGAAATGATGAAGCACTACAGGGACACTGCTAGTGCAGCCTGTCTCCCGCTCCTGTCCACAGGCCGCTGGCCTGAAGCTGCAGCTCTCCCTATTGCTGCCACCAGTGGTGGTAAGCAGGCAGGATGTATTTGGGAATCTGATTTTTCATCCATCTTCCTGGGATTTATGCAGTAGCTCTTGCATCTCTGTCCATGCAAATAGTCACCGCAGAGGAGAGAAAAGAAATCCAACCAGTGAGGGTTGCTGCTTTCTGCTCTGTTTGTGCAGTGTAAGAAGTTCCCATGTACCGTAATCTGCCTGACTAAAAAAAAATTATAGACCAGCCCATATTAATCTGCGTGAAAGCTGAAAACAACCATCTCGTCACAAAGATGTTGCCTAGTGTAAACAAATGAGAATAGAGAAGACCACATCTCATGAGCTGCTCTGAACTTCAGCTGAGCAAGTGTTTAGGCAAGAGAGTAACTTTAACTGCTCCRACAATCCTGTGCTTCAACTTGCTGCCTGCGTTGTCTCACTATGGTCAAAAGGTCTTTTGATAAATTAGGACCAGGCGTATTCGGAGAACTAAAAATAATAGTTTTAATCATGCTTACMTAGCTCTGTTTGTCAGTCCATTCAGAGTTTGAATGCACATATAAATAAAATGAATAGGGTCTGGCCCAGTCTTTGCACCTAGTTGGAAATAATCCCTCTTCTGGGTTTTGAGAAGTCTGTCAGGCAGCTTTTATTTGTTCTGTCTCAAAACAGACTGCCTCCAAGTCCTATCAAATTCTGATTAAATTGTATTGCAGGAGTCAACAGGTGCATATTAAACAGGCTGTAAGATTATTCACCATCCTGAACAGCAGCACCATGTCTAATTAGAAAAAAGAGAAATGAGGCTGTGGAAGAGAGACACAGAGCTGTGCCAGGAGCTCAGATGGAATCAGGTGAGTGAGTACCTAACGCAGTCTGCAGACCTTTGACCAGTGGCTTCAAGGTCTCCTCTGAGGATTGATTAGGCTGCATCTTGTATTTTCCTTCTGCCTCTTTTCCATGCAAATTGARGATGCCAGTAAAAGAGAGCAGGTGGTGGGCCCTTAATGCAGCCCAGGCAGAAATCAGAAAAAGAAAAAAAAATCCCTTAAATAAATACAACAGCTGTAAGAGGATTTTGAGCAGGAGGATAAGGAAGTTCTGAAATCTTAGAATAGGAAGGAAAGCCTTTATTTTACTCACTCCTATTGCTTGTACTTCCTGTTGTGACCCCTCTAGAGTGTTTCATAACAGCTTGGGGACTGCTAARTCTAACACTATAATGAGGAACAAGGATTCCTAGTTCCTCCATGCTATCTACCAGAATTAATGGTGTCTTTTGTCTGATACTGACAGGAACTGCAATAGGAACTGAATAGAAAAAAGATGGAGCGTAGGAAATTTCCCACTAGCTGAAGAAAATTATCAACTCCATATTCCCTCAACTAGATGACCACCTCATTTACCTCAGCATACGTCCTGAGYAAAGCTTGTTTTGCTCCTGGGTGGAAATGGCCATACTAATTTTCAAAGCACTTTGCTAAAAGTCATGTTCCAGCAAGGCCCAGATGTTCTCTGTGCACCACAGTCAGAGCAGAGGAGCAAGGATGGGGAGCTGTGGGGACAGGCAGCTCTGAGCCATCTCTGGGACCTGTGGCAGCTCACAACAGCTCTTTGTGGGCTCTTTGGACAGTGCAGAACAACCAGACACCATTTTGCTGTGGCCATGTCTCCAAGTCCTCAAATGTGTTATAGCTGCTTTTGATATACCCTTGAACTCTGGCCAGTGGATGTGGGGAAGGGATGGAAAGGAGAAAGGGAAATTTTGTTGATAAAGAACCTTTGTGCTGATATACGCCATACTCACGCACTCAAACACACATGCATTTGGAGTGTTGGTTAGGTCCTTTTTAAACCCTCAAATGTGAGTTTGAGGGTTTCAGCTCCTCAGATGTGTGGAGGTCTAATTCTCAGCCTAGGTCTTTGTACTATCTAGGCTGGAGAAGGGGCCTATGATCTAAAGCACTGCCAGAACCTGTGTGCAGAACTGCAGCTCTGTACAAAGAGTGTGGGTAGGAACATAGTATTTGCACATTGATAAGGCATAATAACTTTCAGAGTGGTTACTGCAGCTGAAGCTCGCAGTATTTGCAGAGTAAATCTAGTTAGGCTCTATTCACTACCAGTACTCCCACTCAACAAATACTATGGTAAGTTGCAATAGGATAAAATCTGGAAATGCAGACATGAAACAAAATAAAATATCTGYGGGGACAGGCAGCACGTAAATCATACAAGTAGTTCTGAGTCATCATATTATTGGAGAGGCATCTTGGATGGCTGTACTTTATCCTAAAACACCAGTGATAGTAACAGTTTATATGGCATATTTGTTAGCTAATGTCCATTAAAGTGATAATAGATGCTCAGAGAAAATTAGGGGAAGAATAGAGCAAGCCTTTAGTTTCAGAGCACAATTATTTAATGTGTAATAACTCATGGTCTTCAGCGTTTATCAGATGTGATAGACCATAACAAATGAATGTGATAACAGAAGAGAAAAAAAAGTAACAGGATTTTTAAGCTATTTTTCCCCTTTTCTTTTTCCCCTTTTCTTTCTCCCTTTTTCTCTTTTTCTCTTTTTCCTTTTTTCTTTGTCTTTTTCTCTCCTTGCCTTGCCTTGTCTACTTTCCTCTTTTCTTGTATTAGAAAGTTTGAATTGCATTCCATCATTAAGGAGAAATCATTCTTGGAGAAGATGTCTTGGTCTTTATCTAACAAACCTTTCCTGATTAAAGTTACACTAAAACTGGCCCACTTCAGCAGCTGTTCAATTTGCAAAGGATCTGCATTTCTATGCAAACTGTCATTTCATCAGAAGAAAACCTGACCTTCTCTAGCTTAAGTGCTATGAAAAGTCATTGTGTAACTGTCTTGAAGATGGAAACCCTCTACAGAGTGGATTATTGCTAGGAACTAGAAAATACAAGCTTCCCAGGGTTGTTCCATCCATTTACCTCTTGCCTGACCTTGACGGACAAGCTCTCATGATCAAGACTACCAGCAAGATCACCAACCCCTGTTGCTGGGAGGTCATGATTTTGCTACAATAGGAAATCATGCTGTCCTTTTATTGAAGTAATATTTTGTTCCTTCTCGAATGCTCTGGACAGATTACAGCTAGTCCAAAAGACAGAGCCTTGCTGTACAAGAACAATGAAGAGACATGTCTCATGAGTAAGCACAGATGCAGAAGACCTTATTTTCTCTTGCTATAGTACAATACTGTGGCCAGTTTAATGTCACTGAATTCCCTTGATTATTCAAGCTAGCATGAACAATGTTTAAAATACAGAGGTAAATAAACTGTGCTTCAATTTGAAGGCAGCTTCTACTGCCTTCGAAAGCACTAATAAAGAAGAAAAAACAATAAGACATAAAGTTTATTGATTTGCATGGGCAAAGCAAAATACCCAAAGTCAACCTTTGACTTCATCTATACCTTCCATGTAAACTTATTAAATTAATTAGGAATTTTAAAATAATCTAAACATTGCTGAGAAACCAAGATGGAAACTCAGACTTCCATTTCAAGTGAAGATTTGAAAGCAAACGTCTATTAGCATCATCACTTGATCAGTCTTAAGAGCAGGGACAAAAGCAGATTTTTACCTCACCAGGCTGGAGGAAATTCTCCTTCTTTCTAGCAAAATGTCGGATGCATTCAGATGCCTCTATTTTAAGTGTGAAGGGGAAGCTTCACTGAAGGAATTTTGAGACTGAGAATCAGGGTCTAACTGGAAAAGTACAGCTATGTTGTAGGGTTAAACTTTCATTTACCCTTTACATCTTGCTTGTAGTGGAAAGAATCTACCATCAGAGCCGAGAAGACAGTTAAAAAAATAGAGTGTCGGAGAGTTAAATTTGGAAATGGGATAAGACAAGGAAGGGGAAAATTACTGGGGGACTTTCTCTGGGGAGAGAAACACTGTGGATATAGAAAGGAAGCACATAGAAATCAGTGTGGATGGGATGTGAAACCAGTCCTACTGTACCTACTTGCTCTTGGAGAGTAAAATCCTCTCAGTGAGGAAAGGTGACTTCCTGGTATATCTCAGTCGCTTTTTGAAGTTCAGTATGGGTTATTTTACAGCAATTCAGTTCCTGACTCAGACTGAAGATAGTTAAAAATTAATGACTTATGGGAAGTATGCTGCTTATGGCAGAGACTGGAGCCAAGATCAGCACTGCTACTGTACCACAGGATCAAGCATCACCACGTGGCTTCGTTCCAGCTCTGGCTTGCAGCAGGAGGAGGGTCTGGAAAGCCCTACAGACCTTTCTCCGTGCAGATGGATCTGTGCACCCTCCAAAAGGAAGAGTGTTCCAAGAGAAAGGGATGTAGGCCAGCTGAATTACTGTGCATTGATTTAATACTTCTCTTACAACTTCTGCCAACAGGGGCCCTGTGAAGGCTTAGCTGTAATCGAAACCTTAGGTATCAGATGACCTGTTTGAGTGAGTGACAGCCCAGGCAACATCTACATTACCCCAAAGTGAATATTGCCAGGTAAACAGCCTCTTAAATTGCCATGGGCTTGTTTAAAGCTGGTGTAGGTGCGACTATCTTGCATTGCAGCCTGCAGTCATCTCACCATTTAATGCTGAATCGGTTCATAAAATCTTTCCCAATGCTTCCCAGGTGGGCAGTGTGTGAGAGATAATGTCCTGAGAACAGACATATCAACAAGACTGTACAACTTCTGAATGTTACGGGACTGCTCTGAGGTTTTCTGCTAGCTCAGGTGGTTATCTTAAAGGGATTACGTTCAATGCCTGCAATGTAGAATCAGTCAGCTCCTTTTACAATACATGTAAAAAAATCTCAGCCAGAACTACTAAAGCTGAAAAAACATTTTTTAAAGTAGCTTTGAATTTTTTTCTCTAAATTCTTGAAAATGAGTATGATATATTCATAATTTTTAGAAAACCTGAGAATGTTGGGTTAGATACATAGATTAAAAAAAATCAGAAAAAAGGAAAAAGTAGTGAATATTTCCCGGAAAAGACCAGCAGAAGGATATAGCTGCCAAAAGAAGAAGCTGCCTTTGATTAACCTTTACGTTCAGCATACACTCGTGACTCTATTAATTTATGTCTCATTGCAGCAAATGCATAAAAAGACCCTGATTAATGTGATTGCCTTAAAATAATTTTTACTTTTAACAGCCTCCAAATATAAATATAAATCTGCATATTCAGGATGTCTGAGCACTGGTTGTCTGAGTACTGGTTGTTCCTGTACTGCCTTATGGAGGCTGTTCTCTCTAGGATGGGGAGGGATGTGCAGTAGACTATGGATGGGATGGCAAAGACTCTCCTTCCTCTGGCACCTTTATTTCAGCAGCTATTAGAGGTCCAGGGCTGTGTCTGTATTTCTGGTATGCTYCACCATGGTAATGAATGAGCCTGCATGAGGATGGAAGTGTGAGTGCTGTGTGATGGAAAGTGATATACTTGGCCCAGCTCTCAACATGATTCATTAAGTAAGCGTCTGGGAGTAGGGAAGAGTGCTAGGAAAGCCATGCAGCCATGCAGAGCTGGGCAAAGGAGAAGAGAAAGCCTGCCCCATCCCGGGAGATCGCTGTACTTGGTCATGCAGCCGTCCATCTTCCTGCTTGGAGAGCCAAACGCCAACCTTAACTGACATCTGCAAGTAGCATACTGGAGTTTTTTTGCTGTTCCAGAGGCTTTTCTTCCTTTCTTCCCATATTGCTGTCTTTWTCTTCCACCTGATTTCTCTAATTTTCACATATTTCTTCTCATTGTCTGTCTCTCCTTTTCCCTCTCTTTCACCCCCCTGTAATGCTCTTTCCCAAATCATTGGTCTTTTACCATCCCTTCGCCTGCATGCTGCCTTGGCCAGCTGCCTGTGGCCCTCAGAGCAAGTCTGGTCACAGGATCAGGACAGGCACTCTGGCCCTGCCTGCACCCAGTCCTGATGCAGTGGTGGAGGGGCACRTCAGGCACAGGAAGGCTCACTGGTGCCCACAGGCCAGGGACTAACCACAAACGCACATGGGCACTGTGCAGATTTGGCTATACCTGCCAATCCACATCTGATAAGTCTTCATGGGGACTCTAAATTGTGTGCCACCACATGGTGTGCTCATGTCCCTGGAGCAGCAGCGGCTCCTTGCTGGCTCCATTTCCATTTTCACTCAACATCATGTTCCATAAAACTTTTCCTGTTTTCAGTAGCATCTCCATTTTAGAGAAAAATGAAAATGTTAATCCAGTTAGATTATTCATGACAGTGAGATTACCCAAAGAAAAGGAAAAATGAGAAGTGTTAATGCTGCTTTGATGGATGCATGTCAATTTTCATCTTCAGATGAGACACTGTTCACCCAACTTTAGTCATCTAAAGATAGCCATCTGGTCTGAGCTAGTCATTTTATCTTCCTCCCTAGTCAATGTGGAGAGTCTGAATAAGCAGTCTAAGATAGTAGGGATGGCTCTTCCTTTGAAGTTGCCCATATTTCCACTTTCTATTTAGTGACCTTGGAAAGCCAACTTTGACTATATGGCCAACTTTTAGATGACTAGAGCCATGTAATAGAAATCTCCCTCTAAGGCATAGAAATTAAAGGAGAATAAATAATTCAGATGAATCGATCATAAATAATTTACCCATATGAGAACTCAAATCATACCAGCTCTTTCCTCTAAGGTCTTAGGGCATTTTATTAATTTAGCTCAATAACCATGTATATCATACTCTTTTCCTATAGGTGTCTAAATAAAGTACAATCACTTCTTGTCATTATCAGCTAATGGATCTATTCCTGTGCTATATAGGTAGAAGCTTGTATTTTGGCCTCTGTACACATGTCCTACTGACAGCTCATTGTATGCATGATTACACAAATCCTAAATAAATTTTCTTAGCATTTGATGAGTTCATAGCATACTTGTTCCATAGCTCAGCAACCTGGGACACAAGGAGGTTAACTGATTTACTACGTCACCTCAGAGTTGATTGCTGGAGCCCAGACTTTGGCTAGAGTGGGTTTGAAGGGGTGGGAGTGGCAAGGGTCATACCGCCATATGGAAGGATAATAGTGATTCATTATTTATTTACCTACAGAATGAGCTGTAGCAATGCCTGCAATGGAAGGCTGGCTATTTTGGGGAATGCTATAGCTAGCTGTATTAAACTGGGAAGTGTGTCTGTCTGGCTGCTAACAGACAGTAAAGAGAATTTTATACTGCTTTCTGAATCTTGATCAGGCTTAAATGGCAACCTGTTCTACCATGTTAGGAGTGAGGCATTTCCGTATTTGCTCAGAGATTTGCTCCACTCTTAGAGTGGAGAAATTTAAAACAATGAGTATTAGAAAGTAAGTTCCCTAAGAATCAGCACCAGTGGTGAGCTTTTTCAGCATAATTTTGGTAGTAGGTAATTTAGGTACCTCATCCTCCCTAAGTCTTTGAGGTATTTCTTCAGAACTGCCATTGGAAAGTAACGTATTGTGCCCTGACAGTCATGTAAAAATTGCACAAAGTATATATCAAATCTGGGATGCTAAATTAGACATTTGCACGAACTTCCCCTCTCAGCTCTGAGTGAGATGCATCATCTCTCTAATCACAGCATTTCTCAGCAAGATGAAATAATCATGACATCAAGCCAGGAAAGAGACAGCATGAGATTGAGGCCTGATGTCCTACTTTTGTCTGCCAAGCAGCATCCTTTCCTTTCAAAGCCCCTCTTCTGCCAGTGGCTGGGAGGGCTCTTTTCTTCTAGTAACTATTGTGGCAGACATGGGGCAGTGTCTGATTCTACAGTGAAGAGTTAAACTTAATGCTAATGTGAGTAATACAGCCATACCACATTATATGTCAAGAGTATGTTCTTGAAAGGTGTAACAGTTRGTGGTATGATGCATAGAAGAGCTGTTTCCCCCATAAGAATTAATGTAATAGAGAGAAATGCATGCAGGAAGTAAGAAAAGCACACAATATAAAAACATAGGGACAATATATGTGACTTGGAGGATGGAGAGGCAGGAACAAGATCATTAACTAGAGGAGATATTGGCTTATCAGAATAGATCAGTGCTATGAAAGATCTCAGCTGCATCATCTGTGAGACCAAGGACCAGTGCAAGTCTTCTAGTGTGAGCTTTCTTGCTGCCTRTTTTGAGCAGCTACATTTTCATTGCATCATCATGCCTCACATGCATCAAGATCTATCAAGGATGCAAGACAACAACACAAGGTGATGGCTAGCAGAGCAGGGTATTAAGCAATTGTCAATGGAGCTCCARAACAGTGGATGGAGAAATAGCAGTGAGTTGGGCATTACTGCCCTCAGGTAAAATAAGACATAAAAGAGAGGATGTTCTTCTGAAGAGTATGGCAATTCAGTGAAATAAAAGCCAAAGAAAGATTTGTCAGCTCTCATTTTAACCAAGCTAGTTTTCTCTTCTTCAATTTCAGAGCACAAGACCCAGAATATATAATTTTGTGGTTAAATGAAAATGGCAAGCACACTTTCCATTTGATTTAAGCAGAGCTCAGGGCCGAACACAAGTAAGATCTCCACAACATGTATCTGTATGTGTGTGTGTTCCTATCTGTTTGTGKTTGTATTTCACAAGCAGGGAAAGATTCCCATTAATTGCTGCAGGCGGGCTTGTGGGCAGGGATTTGCAGACAATAGGAGATTAGCTCACACACAGCTCTTCTCTTTGACAATAAAATTCAGCCTGGAACTTTTCCTTGAACATAATCTGTTTAAAAAGATAAAAGACAGATGCTTCATTTATGTCAAGAAATTTTGTATTTAAAGTATGGTTCAAAAGGAAACACGCCCTCAGGATTCTCTGTAGTGATGTCAGATGTTCATCTGCCTCACTTAGTGGTGATGAAACTGGAGTAGAGAAATCTAAAGCAAACAGGAGCCTTTCCCCCTGCCCTGTTGTAATTACAGCACAGAGAGTATTACACTTTTGCCTTGTGTCCCTGAAGTGCTGCTTCATGGAACTCTTCGCATGGTATTCTGAGCAGTGAATTTCCATAACTGAGTGATGGCCTACATTCAAGGCAGAAGCCTCGTTGCCTACTCCCCGAGCTCGTGCTCTGGAGTATACTCTGGCTGCCTTCCAGCTCAAGCCTGAGATTCTCAGAATTTCATTTCCTGGCTTGTCCCCATCAGWTTCACCAGAGACTGGCTTCAATGTGGAGTGTTTGTGTGGAAAGGTCACAGCAAAAAAAAGGGGGCTGGAACAAATTTTTGTAGTACATTTAGGCATTAGTCTGATACATATAACAGAATTATATCCTACAATCAACACAAATAGATAGGCAGTGAAAAAAATTAACAGCCTGGTTATCTAGTTAGTGCTTGTAAGAACTAAGACTATGATTCAGCCTTAACACAGTTCTTTCAAACTTTGACAAGCTCCTGCCATTAAACAAATTATTGCATTAAAAGTTTAGTGTTTGCCATTGACACTTCATCCTGCTCTGTAACTTTACTTACAGATTAAGTTACCTATCTGTGAAAAAATGGAAGAATTGATTAGTCAAACACCAAAGTGCTGTCGCAAACATTTTGCAAAGACAAAATTAAAGCATGTAAACTGACTGCATGATTAATTTATTAATTTATTAATGTATTAATTTAATTCTACAACACCAGCAACCTGGCAGTGAACTTCCTATTTCTGGTTTGGGTTTTTTTTTTTTCAACAAGCAAAGTAGCTGTTTAGAAGGCTGCAGATAGTTATGGTAGAAGTGTATGAATCATCAACATTTTCAAAAGGAAGTTCTGCTATATGCTTGGCTGTCCAAGTGGTATGATAGCACAGAAAGCAGGCAGCTCAAAACTGAAGTAGAAATTAAAGAAATGAGACAAATATGCCCAGAGCTACGCATTTCCACAGAAATTCAGGCAAACTGTTCCTTTGGATTCCCACTCATGCAAATAACTCAACCAATACCTCWGAATAAACTGCACTGATATCACTAAAACTTCCACCACTATGAGGAATTATTACGACATGTTGCTTAAGCTCCAGAAGAGAGAGTTCACCCTTCCAATTTACCTCTGCCTAATATGCAAATTTATTTGAGCCGGGCGTATGAGTATTTCTGTCCACACCGCTCTGCCACAAAACATAATGACACACAGCAAAAAAGGGAACAAAATAAAAAGGGCAAGTCAAATGATCAACAAAAAAAAAAAAAATTCCCCAAACTCACAGCCCAAGGAGTGCAAATTTTGTAAATTTGGCAAACCAAGAGGATCTTTCTTTGACAAGTGAATGAATAGAGGATGGTATGGGAATGAGTCTTTAGGGTTTTGGTAGGGCTAGTTCAGGCCTTGGATAAATTGCTGCTTGGTTCAGACAACTGACTTTTCTTTGACACAGTCACTAGAAATGCTGAAGCAACAGAATAAAAATAACAAATGAACATGGCTTCATAAAGATCATCTTCCCAATAAGCTATTTACTGGAAGCTAATGACCGTGAGGAAGTACTTTTTTTTTTTAACCTCAGCCAATTACAGCAACTATACATTAAGCTACTTTAGCATAAAAATGTATAAACAATGATATGAACAACAGCAGTGATGGAAAACCTTTTGCTTTTGTAATTATGTGTGTTTTGACTCCTGGTTATTTCCCTGGACCAGGAGGGACTTCTCAATGTATTTTCCATTAATTTCCTTTCCCAGAGGGCTTCATTTACTGCTTACTGCCCTGCTCAACTGAGAAGAGCCACCTGGACTGTTTTTGGTACCCACTCAGTGCAGATGTGTCACTTTGAAGCAAGTGGGAGATGATGCCACTGGGTTGGTGCTGGAGATCACCCAGAGGTCCAAGTGTAGTACAACAGAGCAGTGCTGACCCCAGGGCTGCTCAGTTGGTGGGAGGTGTTGCTTCTCAACACCACCTCTTTTACTTTCATTTCTCCTTTCATGGCTTCCACGAACCACTGTCTTTCTTATTTCTCTGTCTTCCCCTGTCTGCTTCTCCTTTCCTCTCACTCATATCAGTCCTCCACTTGTTTTCTCTTCTTCTTTTGGTTCAGTGGGCTCTTGCCCTCTGTTCTTCAAACGTTAGTTCTACTACCCTCCATTACCAGCACTCATGGATCCTCATCCTTCTCGAACTCAGCGATATTATAAACTCAGCCACCACAGTAGATCTGGCAGATGAACCTAATCCCTGAACCTTTTTGTGGTTGCTATGTAACCATTGTATGCCATTTTGGGCATGAGTATCCAAGGTTTCCAGCCGTGCTTTACCTGGAGAAATGTAGCAGCTCAACCTACACAAAGCTAAATCTAGTTGCCAGGTCCAAGCTAACACTGTAATAAGCCAGGATTTTAATCTGTAAAAGCAAATACAAATGCAGAGCTACACTATCCAGCAAAAAATTTGGTGATCTCTTATTTCTGATGAAAAAGCAAGGGAAATGGATGAACTACACTCTGCCACCAAACACAGCATGAAGCAAGATAAAGACAGATGAATAGTACAGGGCTGCTTTCTTTATATAATTGTCTGGGGAAACCACCTAGAGCAAATCTGGATGCTAAAAAGTGTTTGGAGTGATAAAAATAACAAGCAATTTTTAGCTGAAGAAAAGATGCCAATAGCCTGAAACTTGACTGTTTCCTCAGTACTTAAAAGTGAATCTTTTTAGGTTCCATTTCTTCTCCTGGTAATATGAGACTAAAAACATTTCTGAAAGAAACAATGTGTATTTGTGTTGACTCTCACCATTCAAAACAAGAAATGTTCCTCCTTCTAAAGCAGAGGAACTCAGAAGTGCCCCTTTCACCTGTTGCTGCACATTGACAGATCACGTGTCAATTTAAGTAGCACATACCCTGATGTCACTAACCCTTCTATTTCCTTCCTATCCAGCCAGCTGGAAACTTTCCAGAATAACCAAAACAATTGAAATACAACTCTAATGCTAGCATCCCTTCATCACTCTTATATAAATTAAAAACAAAACAAAACAATAAATTAAGAGCAGGAATTAAATATTATTAATAAACACAGACTGCAGTGGGACATCAAAACAAAATTCAGTTGAGCAAATTCCTAAGATTAACTCTTCCTCCAGTCTATTTTGACTTCCTATATGGGAATAATGGAAAAAAAAACTAGTAGCCATCTTAATTTCTTATATGTTATGTTATTTTTCATCAAAAACAAAGCTTATTTGGTGTGCTGAGGAGATATGACACAGATCAGTTTGTCTCAAAAAGAGGACTGTAGAATAAACCTGATGATGGAGGTAGAGGAGGACCAGGGAAAGCCCATGTTTTCTTTGTTTCCATTTTCTCTCTCCTTCTACTTGAGTGCTCTCTCCTCTCTGGTGACCACAGAAAGAGAGGACAGAAAGGGAGTGTGAAGAATGGCCACTCAAGCTTTGTGTAGCACCTTCCTTGTGCAATGGCATGCCAAATTGAGGTTGGGATCACGAAAACTGCATCAGCACACCACAGTGGCAGCACCCCAGCTTTATGGCCCAGGCAAAGGTGCCAAAGAGAGCTGCAAAAAGTTTTRTGGGGAGAAAAGGGACTTCCCTGCCAAGTCCTGATGATCATTGCAGCTTGTGAGTACAGAAACAGTAAGTAATAAAGGGAAACACTTAYAGACCAAGAAGCTCAAAGGCTTAGGGGAAGAGAGGACAAGGAGGACTCTATCTGGGGGTACAGATTTGGCTAGGAAATCTGGAAGTGCAGAAAGCTCTTACTGGTAGCTGGGGTGCACAGCACAGGGGGTCAGAGAGTCAGGCTCAACTGCACACGTGCTCACTTTGCCAAAGCTGGTGATGCAAGCAGTTTAGAAAACTTCTTCTTAATATAGGCTTTATCGTTCCATGGCTACATTGTGAATTTGTATCATATTAGTTAATCAGTTTAAACAGATTGTACAATCTGCAGCAAATGGAGAACAGGCATGGGCAAAACCCCAGGATATGAATCCACATTATAACTAGATGCTGCTCAGTGGGGAAGTCCCTCTTCCCCCTGCTTTCTTCCCTCCCTTGTGCCAGCACTGGCACTTCTCTGACTCTGCAGGGTGCTAAGCTAACCACTTCCTTCGGTGGGATGAGTTTTCTGCTTGTTCTGCTCCCTGAAGAAAGAAGGCACTCCTTGTGGGCCATGCGGCAGGACACAGGGAGATGACTATTTTCAGCAGTAGCACTTTTGGAGCAACTTAGCCAGGACACAAAACCCTATCCTTTTCAAAAATAGCAATCTCACCATGAATAGCTTCTCTTCTTGGGTGTATGGGGGCTGTGATGTCCAGCTACAGGCAGATTTAGTAAGTTTTATTTTGTTTTGGGTATTCTTATAAAGTCAGGTAYTACTCACTAGGGCATGGAACATAGACTTGTACAGAAAGCTATACTGATAAAATTAAATGAATAGTGTCTCTTTTAACCCACTTGCTTATTTTCCCTTCCTTATGCAACTCACTAACATGCCTTAAACACTGTCCATACACTAGCTATTATGTTAGTGTAAGAAATAATCACACCCTTCTTGGGTTTACTGAATTGAAGCTGGTGTAGCACAAGCCCTGGCCTCAGAAAAAGAAACTGAAAGGTTTAAAACAGTGCTTGCTTTTATCTTTCATAAAAAAAAAATAAACTGTCAGGAGCAGGACAATTCTCAGGGACTGAAGTGGCCAAGGAAATGTGAGGGAGAATAGCAATGCAGCGGATTGCCACTAACATTGCTCTCTTGAGTTCTGCTTCTCTGAAATAATTGCAATTTAGCAAGTGCCTGACCAACACAAAACATTAGATGCAAAACATCTGATGTACAAAGCCAGGATTTGCACATGCGCCTCCCTAGTGCATGAGGAAACGGAAAACTTTGCTGTGACATACGATCTGTACCACATGCAAAACTAGAATTTCTGTACTAGCTGCAATAAAGCTAGCATTACAATTGAATGTTTTGCAGGCTAGAAAGATACAATAATGTTGTCTAAAACAGTTTGGAAGATWTCAGAGCAAGGAATTCAGGGCCCAAGGATTTAAGCATCACTATTGTGCACAAAAGGCCTGGCAAACTGTTACAGCACTAAATAAGAAAGTGTGTGTGGGTGGGAAAGAAAGTCACCCTGTTCCTTATGCAAAATCATAATCGCTAAGAGCTGAGTGATGGCTAGAATGTGAGCAGAGGGTTATGTTGCAAAGAACCAGGATAACTGAGATAACAGTAGCTACAGTCAATAAAAATCAGTTTAGATCTTAATCATCACTGCATACTACAAAGATTGTGGAGAAAAGAGGCTGTTTGTCCCTTGTTCCTTCTCGCTCTCCGACTGTCATCAACTGCCCTGCCCTTCTGCTTTAGCTTCTCAGCTCCTTCTCTTTCCTCCAGGATCAGAGTTTACCATGAGCTGCCTTTTTCCTGGTACACCATTTTGGCCACATCGCATTACTTACACCCTGGTGCAACTACCTTAAGCAAGAGCTGCACATCTTTGCTACCAAAGTTTCATCTCACATCTCCTGGGCTCATCACTCCCCATACTGTGTCTTAAAATCGGGGTGAATTCACAACAGAGCCCACTGGTCTCTAGTAAAAGCATACTTTGCAGTCCTTTGAATGCACCCTTAAAAATGTCCTCTGCTGTTTTGCCGACACAAATCTAAACTGCAACAAGGAAGTGATATCACTGCTTGTTGTGCTGATCAATGTTCCCTCATTTGTTCTTTAATCATCCAAATTATCCATTTCTGTCTGTCATCTGCACAATTTCTACTTATTGGGACCAGGAAAAGCTTGTTCTCAGCTCCTTGCTTGGAGCAGTGCATAGCAGAAACCACAGATGAGCTTGCTGGGCATTATATATCCATTAATCTTATGATAAGCAGAAATATAAAACCTAGTATCAAACAAGATGTATCTTGCTCTACTGTGACTTGTCTGTTGCAAACAGCATTGTTCCAGCTATTCCGATTCTTCACCATTGCCTTAGAATATGGCAGCAGAGTGCTCAGACGCTTCAGTACAAATGTACATGCCACTTTGAAAGTATGGGTCATATTATGGGTTAACATTTCTTTAGGAATCAGTGGATCCACTCTTTAGACTTCCCTGGTGATAATCAGATAATAAAGGTACAGAGAGGTAACAGAGTAGGAAGACATTCAGGGAAAAGATTTTGGACTACCAGACCAACTTTCCTGTTCTTCCTCACATTTCCTTCRCCGTCTATAAAGTACTTCTCTTCATTTTCCCTATTGAAGCTCTTCCTTCCCTGTGTCAGACAACTCTTCTTCCTGGGGCTAACCTGAACGTGTTCAAAACCTGCCAGTGCTAGTAGGCAGAAAAAAGCTCAAGAGAGCATGTTCCGGTCAGCCAGTTGGGCATCATCATGCAGGTACTGCACATGTAAAGCCCAGTGCATTTTCTGTGGTGAGCTTCTGTTCCCCTGCTTGCAGAGAATTTGCAAAACACTCCTCAGCCGGAAGCAGAATGTTGTGTTTGCAAATGAGAAATCCCTCTCTTGACTTTTCTCATCTATATCAGTAATCTCTGGTGTGTCCAAAGCAAAACAAATCTCTGAGAATAAAAAGCACTGGAAATGCTGCTTTAAACCACAAGTCTTTTGCAGCTGCTGACTATCAAGTTCACAGCCAGGGCACAACCTATATTTGTAGCTGATCCTCATCACTTCCTCAGCAGCTTCCCAAGCATTTTTGGGCGTACTTACACCAGGCTGGGGATGTGTCAGCCTGGGGGGTGTGAGGGGGGAGAAAGGCGCGTGATGCTGTACTCCACAGAGATCCTTGTGAAGGTGCCAGAGGCAGACTGGCTGGTTTGCAGGGATGTGCCCTTTTGCCGGAGATGCCCCAGGAGACTTCCATGGGAATACTAATGAAGTCTGAAGGCCCTGCRGCCCAGCCGAGCCCAGCAGCTGGGGAAAGTCTGCCGAGGCCCAGGCACAGTAGGTGGAGAGAGTGGAAGGAGGAACTGAGCAGTAAATACTGCCCAGAGAGATGACAGCAGCAGTGAGTAGAGCTGCTTGAAGATGTTTTATCAGCTGTTTCAGAAACTAGCTCCAATTTTAATGTCTATTTTTACCGAAGTAGCCCAGTTACTTCCAGGACAGCCCTGGCTTCTGGCTCTGGAGCTAACTCAGTTGATGACAAAATGTTTGCTGTGTGTGGAGCAGACATGCTATAAATATACCATACACTATAAAGAGGGGCAAATAACTTTTTTTTTCCCCTCATTTTTTTTTCCACCAGTACTGGTAGAGACATCAGGATCGTCYTTATTAGGTGCACTGACCTCAGTGTCACTCAGTCAATGCTTGTACACCATGTACACTAGGATAGACTCACTGCACTGAGCTGGTGCACTTGTATCCCTCCTCTTGTATGATGTTCCTCCAGACTGCCTCTATGCTAAGGGGTAAGAAAAACTGAGGAGGAAAAAAAMMCAAAATAAACATAAACAAGAATTTTAGGGTTTACTCAAATGSTTAAAATGAAACAAGGAATCTACAGTCCTGGATCAGCTCCCATTCACCTGCCTCYAGCCTAATTGAGGAAAGCTGTAAAAGCCCTATGCAAGGTAGCATCAGACAGGCTATTCTCTAGGCTAGGTTTATAATTGGAGATTACTTTAAACCTAGAATGACATGATTTATTATCCTTTCCAAAATATTTCTTGTTGGCACTTCCTGTTAGCCATTAAACATCCAACCCTCTGGCTGGTTTTGATAGGAGCCGGTTCAGCCAGCCTTCCTGGGAATAAAGCAGTCRTGGCAGTGTTTTAGTCTGAGCCTGTCTCTCCTCCTCTAGCATCATCACCCCAGGATCAGCTGCCTTCRCAGGCAGCTAAAGACCTCAGACAAAGGTGATGACAACTGCAGTCCCAGGCCAGGTTTTGTCTCGGGGCTTGGCCACSGATGGGGAGGGGAGCCGGGAGGTTTTCTCTCAGTGGGTGGCGCAGTATCGGTGGGATCTCAGGGGAGACTTCTGCAGAAGTACTGAGCAAGCGTGAGGCTCCCCACCGTACCACAGGCACGCACCACTGCAGGACAGAAGCCAGGCSACCTGCCCCTGTCCTATGAGTCCTCAACAGGGATGCAAACGGGCAGCAGCACCAAGCAGGTATACGTCTGGCTCTTCCTGCATCATCAAGGAGCCTTTTGTGATGGGATTAAATGTGTACAAATGCATTACTGCAGTGGTCAGGCTGTTATGTTCTTGTGTAGATAGGCCTTTTTGCTGAGTACTGCCAGGAGAAGCATCTACTTGTTGCCTGTACATCTAGAAACATCATCTGTGTGGTAGATCCTGCAGGTTTGTTCTCAGCACTTTGCTGCTGCTTTTCTCTCAGATAATATTTTCCCAGTGCAGGAGATCTCGCTTCATTCCCTTTATTCCGCAGAAATAAACCATAAATGAATGCATCATATAAACACACAGGCCTCCTATGTAAAGCCATAATAAGCTGTCCTCCTGCTTAGGGCTGCCTGAATTACCCTGAGAAGGGTTGTTTCTAAGTACATGTAGTATGTGCTTTAAAGCAAAATAGGAAATACCTGCGTTTCAATCTTATAATAGTTGGGTTCGAATCAAAGCAGATGATTTGTAGCCAGGGCTGGGTTCACAAGAAAGGGCGAGGTTGCTAGAAAATTATAATGATAAAACTTCCTGTTTTTAAAGATGTATTTCAACAATGATTATTGCTGCTTCAGAGAAGGAAATGGATGCCTGCTAGTTGAAAAGTACCTAACTGTTTCTCCTTGGACTTGTGCTTGGTGCCAAAAAGTCACACAAACAAGTGATTTGTGCTAGAAATTAAATGAGGCTTCCTTTTAGAGTTTTCAGCTACAATGAAATTATTACATACTTGCAAAATTAGAGCTGCTCTGTTTTTTGCTGTTACGCAAACTTTAGGCTTTTTCCTTGGCAACACCGAGTGCCCTTAAGAGCTGAAAGTGCTCAGTATCTTATGACATTATTTTCTTTATATACACAATGATCAAAACAAAAGACAGCTGTTAATTCCAGGAAAAAAACCCACCCTCTAACAGATCTTTTGTGTGGCACCAAAATAACTCTCCTTTTCCTTACTGCTCCTCAGACAGACACAATTTAGAGTATGAGTGAGTTGTTTGTGTTTGGTTCTGCTTACCATAAGAAGATATTCTTTTATTTCCAAATATACAGAAAAGCAGGTTGCATGTTACAGATCTGATGCTTATGCTAAAGACGCGGAGTGAAATCTCACTTATTTCTCTCTTCTTAAATGATGCTTCACTAAGGCGCAAAGTGCTTTTTGCATCCTGAAATAATTATCTATCGATTGTTTTTCACCATATCATCACGGGCTTTTGTGATACAGTTGGCATATTTTGTGTTCATAAAAGTTTTGCTCTGAATTGTCTTGAGTCAGTCAACTAGAAGGATCTGAATCACACTTTTTGCCACCATGGTTCATCTTTGCCATGCCAGGAGAAGCAAGGCAGAAGAAGGTGAAGCACTATGTGACTTTCTGTTTATCCAGTGCAGAAGCAATTGCACTTTAATCCAAATCACCTTACTCTAGATCACAAGGGATGAGAGCCAGCACTTAGTCAGCTTCCCTTCCACTTTGCTACTAGCCGTCACCATGGCAATCATCAGTGTTGCTTCAGTGTGCCGAGCATCCAAGACAGGTCCCTTCCTGCAGCAGGGTTGTAGTATAAATCTAGGGCTTGTCTTCACAGGGGAATTAATCTGGACTAAGTATTTGAATTTGAAGGGTAGTCATAAAAGTGAGTGGACATCTATCTTTGGAGTAATGTTGGCTTTAATTCATGATATTTTAATTCTGTACCAAAGCAGAGTAACTGTTCTTAATAAATAGGATTGATTCTAAGAATAAAAATAATCTTTTTTCAACACAAAGCATCCACTCTGGGACACATTCCCTAGTAGGTACTGTAGAAGGGTTTCTTCAGTAGATATTTCCTCCTATGGAGAATGTCCCCACATAGGATCTTCAGGTTCATGGTAAATTGAACAACTGAAGTACTCTCAGCTGCTGTTAAGCATCCCCATGGTTTCAGGAGAGTGCACCCTCACAAGACAGCACAGAAACAAATCYCCCCAAAATGTGTTATTTATGAACGACACGGCATTTACTGGGGCATGCAAGTCATGGCAGAAGCATGCAAAATTTCACAGCAATGCTTTGACACCTGCTCTGAAGTGCTGGGAGGCTAAAGGGATCTTGCCTGGATACATTAGCTCTTTGATGAAAAAAAGCTTTGTTTTTCTTTTTCAACCACTGCTGTGGATAGGAATGGATTAGCACAGAATTCATACAGCTAGAAAACATTGAGTCAGCCTGCTTGGTTTAATCATTTCTCCAGCTCTGTGGGTAAACTCCATGAAAATCTCTGTGAATTTTGAGGTAAGATTTTATAAACCAAGTTGCATAGTTTTAGTGATCATTTTTTCTTGATTTCAAAGGTGTTGTAGCAGGTGGTACATACTGTTCTTTGTTGGGACCTCCTACACATCTTGGAGGCTGAAGTTAAATTCAGAGTTACCTTGAAACTCACTTCTTTCTGTGTATTTGTTGAACCAGTGAGTAGGCAATTTGGTGCAAAGAAGGTAATTTACATAGATTTTATGTTTTAGAAATGGGGGTACTTACAAAATGCAGTTTATGATGTGATTAACTTCAGCAGTAAAATTTGGTTTCTCCCAGGATCTCCCCAGGGCTTGGTGGTGTGTTAATTTGGAATCTTGGGTTGTCTTCTGAAAAGTCAGTTTTGAAATTCAGACTTAGAGATATGTCCACTTTTCAAACAATTTGCCAGTCTTAGTAGATGAGAGGAAGTGTGGGAATCGGCAAACCATTTAAGAGAAAATAGGAACAAACTCAAGTGTTCTGTTTCAGGTTCATTTTTTGAAAAATGCACTCAAATTAGTAGAACTCAGATAAACTTTTGGTAAGTTTCAATGCATTTAGAACCTATTCCAAATGTAGGCTTGGGTATTTTCATGCAAAAATTTTGCAAAACCCACTGTAGGATGTTTGCATTTTCTTCTTGTTTTACACTGCYGTAGCTCATCTCCTGACAGTGGAGCTACCACTGATTCACATTTTGAGAACTGTATCAAGGCTGTTCTTAAAGATTTTCCATGCTTGTAGCATTTTTAAAATGCCTAGATTTGGTCAGCCTAGATGCTGCTCTCCACACTGGATGCCTTTGAAGGATCTCTTTTCTGCAGCCGTGCATGGGGAAAAAYAGGGAGAAAAAAAGGCATGGCAAAAGCATCTTCAGCTATTGGAAAATTCCAGGGATTATGAAATGGGTTGTCTAAAGATGCTGTGTTTTATACTGGGGACTGGATGTGTGGCCACATACCAGAAGAACTAGGGCGACCATCAAGGCAATTTAAAGTGACTTTTGCCTCTTTATGTCCCACATAGAGTCCATATGAATGAAGGAATTCAGACTACTATTTATGGGCATTCCTATACTCCAAAGTGAAAAAGATTGAGGGAGGGCACACAAGTGTTGAACCCTGATCGTCTAGCCTGCCCAGTTGTCCCTAATCTGTCCAACAAGAAAAATCTGTTCTGGAAGGGACTGTGAGACTTGGCTTGGTGATGGGAGGTGAGTTCCTGACCATCTTTTATGTAGCGGTAAAGACACAGCCTATATTGACCATCACTTTCTTGTAACCTGTGCATATTTAAAACAGAAAGGAAAGATGAATTTAGGATATTTAAAATGAAGATTATGACTGCACTTCAGTCATCCAGGGAGTTGGTTTGTGTAGCCAAGTACCACATAAAAAATCCATCTTGTCCATAATGCAAAGAACTGATCTGGTAGAAAGGGACTCTGTTGGTTCAAATTTTCGTGACAATTTCTGGAGGGTTAACTTGGTCCCAGAAAACTTTATGCTTCATCTGGCATATGCCTSTCCAAGCCACTCTAATTTTACCACAGAGCATTTCTGCTCTCACAGATGGTATAGCATGAACATGAAAAAAGAACACATCACTAGTTACTCTGCCTTATTYGACAGCAAAATCCTTTAATGCCCAGGCCTTATTTTAATCACAACTGATCGCTAGTATGAATTACAGATATTAATCTTCACAGAATCATGCCCCAAAGTCAAATGGTAGCTGCAACTTTTCCTATCAAAATTAGTCAGGGTCCCAAAACAAAGCCTGCTGATTTTTTACAAAATCATTTATCCTTTCAGGTATAACCTTGTAAACCGTTTTTTTTTTTTTTTGCTGTTATCTCCTGCTGTGTTCAACACTGAACTTGACTAAAGCTGACAGTCCTCTTGTTGCTCCCTCTGCCTTTCTAACTGGTGGACTTCAGTACACAATGTCCATGTTCTGGGGAGCCTGTCTGAGGTCTGTGACTTTCAAGCCACAAGACAGAATATTTTAGAATAATCTCCTCTGAGCTTGTGGCYGTGAGTATCTGCATGAGGCCGTGAGGCCAAGCCTCACTGGAAAGAGAGCAACACGAAAAGACAGCTGACTAATAATGCATAACAACCAGTCTAGCTGAGGTTTCAATAGATCAAGACCCCGTCTGAGAAAGAAAAGAAGCCTTTCTGCAGGCCAAACACATCTCTAAACATACACCTGGAACTCCAGAATTTTGGGGTTGGGAACACAGCAGTTTTGCTTTACAAAGTGTCCTGGAAGGCCTTGGGTGGRGGGAGAAGGAGCGAGATTACAGTTCTTAATAGCTTTATTTTATATAGCTAAATGGAAGATGCTTTTGATTCTGTAATAAAACAACTTCAGTACTAAAAAAAGAAAAAACAGCTAATTAGCATTAGTTGCTAATTAGCATGCACTGCAGCTTGGCACTAAATAAACTGCCCAAACTCTGAGATTTTCTGCCCTGCCCTAAAGATCTTGATCACTAATAATGCCAATATACTTCTGATCACGTGTTTCAGCTCAGTAAGACTGTTATTTCCATTGGTTAATACTTTGAAATCACCAGCATAGTTTGTAATTACTGCCTAGTTGTGACCTGGATGCTGGTCCACCAGGAATTAGGCTGGATCAAATAGACTAGTCATAGACTCTATCCCAGCTGACCTAGGTCAAATGTAAGGAATATAAGATCATCAGGATAAACTTTTACATTGGGATTTTAGAACAGTTACACTGTTATTATATATTACATATTATAAATATATGTAGTGTAAATCATATTTCAAGCAGGAGATCTGCTTAAATGAGCCTATAGGTAGCTARACAAGTCCTGAGATGTGAGAAAAATTGCATCACATTACCACTCACCAGGTCTCCTTTCTCTCATTTTTAGGTATTTTAACAGGAGACACCTATTTGCTCTTATACATAAATATAGTTTTCTGGGTTTGTTGGTTAGCTTGTTTTATACATAAGTTGACCTTTTACAAAAGAAACTGGTTTGTTTTTCAAGCATTTAGAGCTAGTTATTTAAACTGACAGTTTGGTTATACTTTTGAGTGATGGTTATTTCAGCAGACTACTAAAATTTACCACAGCTGAAATAAAGAATAGACAGAGATTTCTCAGTCATTACAAGGAGTGTGTTATGTTTAAGTTATCATTCAGATTTACCATCCGAGGGATGGCCAAAACTCCTTGCTCACGACTAAGTGGAAAACAGAACTCTGACTACAGGATAAAATGGACAAAACAAAGCCTGTCTTTGATCTTTAAAATACTTGCTGATTTCAGCTATGTGGGTTATAGCTCAAACTTCTAAGAAACAGGAGTTAAATGACCACCTGGGTAGCCCAAGCTATTTTTGGTGGTCTAAGACAATGTGATGACTTTGGATTTTTTAAATGTAGGCCTCAAGGCAAAATAAAAGAAGGAGAAAGATGTCTCTGCCAGTATTCGTGATGCACTATTTMTTTATTGGTAATATGGAAACCAAGCTTATTTCAAGGCTAGGCCAAGAAGAAGAGAACTAAAGCCTAGCACTAAGCAGAGTCTGAGGTCCCAGAAGGGAACTGCCTTCATCTGTCACAGATGACAAATTTAGTTTAGCAATGGGAATTTTACATGACAGGCCAGTGAGTAGAAGAATCCTCCAAGTCATTTGCTGCTTTGGATTAAGGGGGGAAATACTTTAAACTCTTGTCATAGATACCAGTTGCAAGCCCCTGCTAGGAGAAATTCAGCAGATTTTCTTGTTCTAAGCAATAATGCCACTGCATGAGCTCTGACCTTTGAATTAACAGATTTTCTGTTCTGGATTAAGCATGCTTGACCACATGGCAAACAGAACATCATTTACAACCTTATTTTTAAAGTGTCCAGCAATAGATTCTCATTCMAAGCTCATGCAAATCCTAATGCTACTAGAATTGCCTAATTATTTGCTCCCAAAGGCATTAGTGGCAATGAGTACTGATTTTCAAGCAACGAGAATTTGCGGTTTCTACTTAGTTTTGATTTTAATGTGGATACGTCTTTTTAAAAAATGCTTCATGTGCAGATTGTTTTGCAGCAGAAACAAAACTCTCCTGTGCTAATCAGATTCTGAACTGATGAGCAAGGAGCAGTTCGATTTCTCTTTTGCTTTTAGCTGCCATTGGCCTTACTTTTGCTTTCAAAGAGGCAAAGTTGAGCAACTGTTGCAGGGTATTCATTCCTAGCAAGTGACTTGTTTTTAAAATCCAAGCAAACACGATTCTCCCTCAGTGTCTGTGAATTCCAGACATCCAGCTGGGTGCTGCTGATAATGAAAAGGAACTGACAGCTATGTCCCAGCTGTCCCGGTGCAGAGTTAACTTCTCTGTTTCATAAAGCAGAAAACCAGCCCTGTCTGAGTCTTGCTGTTATCCCAAGGGGGAATAGGGTGATTGAGCATCAGAAATGATATCTGGCTTGAGTGAAAGTARAATAACAGCAAAGCAGTAAAGTAAGAGATCTTTCACTTTCGTGGCTGAAGAAAGCAACCAGCCCCTTAATGCTGAGGTAAAGTATGAAGCAATCAGCCAGCTTCACATGCAATACATTTCCTTCAAATCCACTGTCTTGCCCAACATACTAATCTGAATGAAAATATTAACATTAAAGCTGGATGCCCCACAGAGCATGATGAGAGGATTATTTCTGTGGACTTAGAGCAATACCTCTTCAGCAGCACCAGGCTTTGGTAGYAATGCGCACTCACTGGTGTCACTCTGAGCACGTACAAATGTGGTTCTTTGTTCGATCAGCTGCTGTGCGTGTGACAGGGGGCTGTTTCGGAAACAGGAGTTCCTTGTTTACACTGTCCTGAAGATGAACGGAGATATATTTATTTAGTAAAATACCCTCATGTCAAAAGTCTAGCCTTTCAGTAATGAAGAGTTAAAATTGTCATGGTCTTTTGAAAAGAGCTTTCAATTTTGTGATTGCATTCTTATCCCCTCCCTCCAGTTTTAGGTAGTAGTACATGCCAGCCCTGCAGTCTCTCAACGCATTACAGTTACAATTGTATGGAAACAGCAGCAATTACTGCTGTATGTTCCTGCTGGCTTTCTGTGCTGTCAGCTGATTGCTATTCTTAAGGCACACAGTGCAAACCTGCTAATCACAACCCTCCTTGAACACAGCCGTCCTCAGGGTGAGGGAGGTTGCAGCTGGGGCTGCTACATTCTACAAAGGTATCTGCAGCTTCAGTTTGCTGTGCTGAATAATTTTTCTCCATTAATTAACTCTTATTTTTGAAGCTCCTAGAAAGGTATTTTTCTGTGTCTCCTCCCTCCAGTCTGTGATCCCAGCAGAGAAATTTTTGCAGGGCCTGATTGACTCTATTTCCTAATAATTACTGGCTAATTATCTTTTGCCAGTGAACATTTGCTAATAATTACCACAGTGGTATCTGAGAGAACGCTTCCTCCCTGTAAGTGGCATGTAAGATATCTATAGTAACTGTGGAATAACGTCTGGTAAATAGAAACTTTCTTAATGGAATGTCAATGCAAGTTAGCAGTAAATTTAAATGGTTTGCATATGCAGTTTTAAGAGGTCACTTAATGTACATGCCATCAGAAAAAATATTTTATACAAATAAAGCAAGTTTTCCGTCTCTTGCCTCAGAGATGTTACCTTTCCTAGMTAAAGGAACAGATGTTGTTTCCACTGTAGACTCCACCACTAAAGATATTTTAATGTTATTCTACTTTCATGYCTGTCATTAACACATGAAGAAGAATTAAAATATAAGTCCCTATTCAATGCCACAGTATGTTGCAGAGCAGGCAGGTGAGACTATGGGATGTTTCCATGGAATAACTGTACTGCTGGCAGGCTTAGAGAAATCTTGGGTAAAACTGGCCAAGACCCAGGGAATACCTATATGGCCAGATCTCCTTGCATACAGGTTGTAGACTGCATAATAACCTGGGGTTCATCAATACTACCAAAGCTGTGTGGGCTACTCCTTCAGAGAAAGGGGGTTCAACAAGCACTCAGAGCAGCTGAGCTACCATCTGAGTATTAGTTTTATGTACATATATACTTTCCTACACAAAAAAACTTTTCTTTTTAAATTCTTCCCCTAAATCTCATGCTTTGCAGATTTCCAGTTCCTGTGGTGCAGAGGAAGGAAACAGGATATAGTGACTGTGTCCCAAATGCAAGTCTGGCTTTTGGAGCATTTTGTCTTTGCTACCCAAAACTGCCCTTTGAGGTCAGAATGCTGCATTCAATCTAGCAGTATGCATACTACTACAGACTGAGGAAAACATGTCTATGTTGTAAACTGGTGGTTTTTTTCTCATTCCATTTAAGCACCATGTAATCTGTGGTACAGAGGTACATGTACTTTTTATAGATGTGCAGGAAAGCAGAGCTTTGAACATGTTATGCACAGAATATCCAGAAGAAGTAGCTGCCACCACTAAAAAAGTCATCTGAGATCTTTGAGCCTAAGTCAAATTTACAGCCTTTGTGTCACTTGTTCAACTTTATTAACCATAATCTCTCTTTTCTCTTCTCTTTCTTTCTGTTTTCTCTACCTGTGTAGAAGAGATGATGCACCGGTGTCACCATGCGCTGACAAGCAGAGATCTATGCCACAGAACATTTTCCAGATAGCAAAGGCAGGGTAACAGGAGATTCCCAGACAATTAAAAGACAAGTTACTCCACAATACAAAGAAGTGAACCTACCAGCCTGAAGTCAGTCTGATACCTTCTTTCACTGAAGTCATCATGTTGCAATCAACCAGCCACCCTTATCTGGCAATGCATCGGGAGTAGATGCAGGCACAATGTGAGTGAGGAGAGGAGAAAACAAAACACAGAGGCCAGGAGGCCAGGTTTGGCGGTAAGAGACCCCGTTACAAATTCAGGCTGTCTAGTACAGCCAGGATCAGTGTAGAGCTATTTTGGATATGGATCATTAAAATGTTCCCCCAAAGACTGAGCAGGGCAATGCTGGTGTCACAGGTTGAGCATGGTGTGAAGACTTGCGTAGAAAGCCTGAAAGCAGCAGGGCTGCGTGGGCTCACTGCAGCTGTACCTTGCAGCCAGCTATCTTTCCATGCTGCCTTGCTGTGTCTCGTTCCTCATCTCTACTACCGTGGCCCTGCACTAAAATACAATATGTGTTGGCATTTCAACACAAGACAACATTTCAACGGGGTGCTGCAGGGATCCATTCAGCCTTTCTAATAAATCCACCTCTGATTTATTAGGCTTGAAAGTAACTCAAGGGAGGAAAAGAAAACGGGAGATTGTGAGTGATACTCATGGTCTGCCCAAGGATGCTTTAGACAGAAAGGATCAAAGTCACAATGTACATATAAAAGAGGAATCTATGGAGTCAGTAGTATCAAACACCTGTGTTAACAATAGAGAGAAACTTCAGTAAGGAGTACAAAATTATCAGCACAGTTTTTCTTGTCTCCTACTGAGAAAAAAGATGATGGTGTCAGGAAGGGACAGAATTTCTTCCAAGTTCTATATACCTTTCCAGAAGAGCAGCTTCCAGGACTAAACAAGCTTTTACATAGAAGAACTGAAAAACAAATTAGTGCAATCTCTAATGTAATCTTTGTTTCTAAAGAACTAGTGAAGTTGTTTCCATTTTAAAATTATGKTTTTTGTTAACTTACACATCATTTAAAATGGTTCTTTTAGAGAAAAGGCCATATTCTTTGAATAGGTGACAAAAGCTCATAATAATCACACAAGTATTTTGTGCAAACATAACTTCCTATTCAGAATGTTATTTTGAATACAACTTTTTACAATGYCTCTGAATTCTGCAAATTCTTGTGAGCCAAAACCTTTTTGTGAAGCTGTTAACAAATAATAAAATAAAAGTGGTCTCAGACACTGCTTCAATTAATGAGCAGTCTTATTTCCAGAAGTACTCAAATACCATATTGCTACATTCACCAAATTCATTGAGAGGGTAATAACAGTGATTAATGAGCTAGAGCAAGTGACTTATTAGAAGGAACTAAATATATCACTCTTGCTAAGCACTGAYTCTGAAAGAGCACTTGCAAATATTTGTATGATAAGCTGTGAGGTCTTGACTCTGATATGCTACTGAAAAAGGTTTTAACCACCAAAAGGTATAACTGAGGTGGGAAAGGTCTCYTGTGGATCACCACACTAGTAATGGTAATGATGATAGCAGTACTAAGCTTGAAAGGAAATAAAGGAATTATTAAACTCATACCAGTTTAGGTAGAAGGCGGTGTGGAAAAGGAAAAAAAAAACATAGACATTTAATGACAGAAAAAAGTCTTCCTAAAGGTACAATCTATGAAGTGTTCAAGAGAAGAGGAATTCCCATCTTCTGGGTGCTTAGACTTTACCACAGTAGTAAAAGAGATGTGGACATGAGCTGTGCTTTGCTAGCAAGAAGAAAGTGAATATCACCAACTATTTGGTGATATTCTCTAACTAAAATTTCTATGATTCCACAACTTTGCTATGACATCCAAAACCAAGGTTACCCCATTTAGGCACATAGTACTTCAGCTTCAACATGAAGCAAAAGTTCTCATAAGAGATTATAATTTTTTGTGTGCCTTTCTGTGACTCCTCACTCTTCCAAAGACTACCAAGAGCCTCTGAAATGAAAGCTGAGACAAGTGTTTGAAAACTTTTTAGGTCGCCACCCAGCAAATACACTAATGAGCTACTGAAGGGAAGTATAATAACCCTTCCGCTGCAGTTGTTTGACCTGCAATGATAATGCAGAGAAATGTAGATATGACTGGAGTTGGAAGGGTTCCGGAGGAACTCTCTGTCTTATTCTCTCCACTCTCAATTTTGTGTTTTTCATAGCTGCAGATTTTCTAAATGCAAAAGAGCCACTTCCTCCATTTTCCCTTGCTAACGCTATTGCCTACCCCAGAGCTACAAGCTATGACATGATGTCTTTTTTCCTCCTGTTAGTTTTCWGATGAAACAGAAGAGCATGCATCAGGCAGGAATCTGCTACTGGCACAAAGAGGAAGAAAGAAAATGCATTTATTTTGTGCCTATTACTTTTAATTAAGGCTCCAGTAGGCCCTTTCTACACAGAGACTGAGGTTATCTAGTACAAAACTAAGAGGGTGRGACATGGGGAATAATGAATCCCCAAACACAGAAAACTGTATTCATCACATCAATTTGGGCCATGCGAGGCAAGGGAGCATTATGTAAATGAGGTTACAGAGTGAAGCAACGTCTAAAGACAAGCGAACAAGGAACTGCACTTCCCGAGTCTGTCTGGGAGGCAAAATTGCAGTGCAGAGACTTGGCAAACATTGCTCCTCTATCTCCCTTGCGCCGGCACAGCAGCTGTATCTGCACTACAGGCGATCTCCCCTCACAACGGTTGACCCAGAGAAGAGGTTTCTGCATGACTGAGCGGGTACATGCTAGTGGGGCTTTGGCAGTCCTTTCTTGTAGCACTGCAACCCCAAATCGCTGTTGCCTGCCAGGCTCAGTAATTTCCCTCTCTTTCTCTCCTTTGCATGTTTACACTCTCGAGTAGCTGTAGACAATTACCAGGGTTCTTCRTGGTCATTGTTTAACCAACTGTACATATTTTGTGCTCTGAAGTTTTCTACACTTGCCATTCAACTCCCGCCTTGTATTCACACTTCTTGTTATTTTCAGAATTCCCTCTGTTTTGTCTGAATGTTTTTCATACAGAAACATTTAAGGCTGTGCACAAGTCTATGTCACCTATCATATCTTTCATTATTTGAATTGTAAGAGCTGGGCAACTGTTAAATGATTTGATTCTACATTAAATTGCACAGGGCCTTAAAATATGCTCTTGACAACTTTTTGGCTGTCTTGAAACAGTAAAACTCAGGTGTGYTCTCCAGTTCCTTGGTAGAGGAGAGCACCTCTGCCAGGTCCTGACTGAATTGTAGGTTGAGATACAGCTAAACAAAATTTTTGTTCTCCTCATGCCCTGTGTACCTCACTTTCCATAGAAAGCAGATGGCCAATGTTTTCCCCTCAGATCTCCCAGTGTCCCAGTGGGGCAGCCATGCAACAAAGAATGTAGGGCACATGGACTAWCAGGTTAGCCTCTCTTTTAGAGGGCTTATAGTCTTAGTATATACCTAGAGAAAGAGTGAAGGAAAATAAAGGGAAGAAGACCATGTTTAGTAACGTGTGTGTGTGTGTCATATTTCTGTGTGTGGTATAACATCAGTTCCCAACCTAAATTTTTGTCATTAACATGAAGTGACAAGGTATTGTCAAAACACTTAGTTTTCTAGGGACTACTAGCAAAATATTTGGTGTAGGGTGAAGAAGAAGAAACGCTCACAACCCAGCATTTCACAGAGGTGCTGAGGTTTGAAGCATGGTATAAAGCACTGACAAAATACAACRTAACACATAAGGAAGATGCTTAAAGAGTCTTAGAGATGTAAAACACAGCACTGTTGCCTGAATTAGCACCAGCTCATTCTGTCACAACCAGACCCCAATGTTTTAAACATGGAAAAAGCAAGCCTTATTTAAGAACAGGCAACAAATACTATTTTGAAACATGCATCTGCACAATCATGTATTGAGGTTATCCTCAGTGTTCTCTCTTGGCTAGATGGGAGTGATAAAAGTAGAAACAAGAACTGAATGTATCAATTTCTAGCTTCCCCTCTAGCAAAGAATTCAAACTTTTGACTGCACAAGAGTATACAGGAGTTCTGGGCAGACATAACTGAAAATATCTCTTGACTCCAATGGTCTGAATCACTCAGAGTATTGCATTTTATTCACAGCTCTTTTTCTTCAGCTACACAYGTGGTAAACTTTTATCCTATCCTGTGTTCTTCCTCATCCTACATTCATTTATATAGATTATATAAACTGCCTATTGCTTAAAAGAAGTATAGGAGTGGTGAAGAGATACTTCAGTTTTTCCTCAGTTCCTCGGGTGTTTTCAGTTTTCTGCTAATAGTATTAATAACAACAACAATAATAATATGGGAGCCTAATATTTGATTTTCTTATTATAAAATCCAGCTAGGAATATTTCCATCTTCCTCCAGTGCTGGAAACTAAAATTTTGCTCCAAGTCCATTTTCATTTTTGTGAGCTTAGCCTAGGACCCTAAGAGAGTTGGTTCTTCCTGCTACAAACACAGTAGAAAATAGGCACAAGCAGCCACTGTAACCAAAAGCTCACATATGTTCCTACATAATCTAAACTAGCACAACTTGCCATAGRTTATGCTAATGCCTAACCTCTTTGTTATCAAACAGCTTGGATAAAATCTTGAATTGAATAAAAAAGCCAATGCTTGGGTGGCCCAATCTATGTTAGGCTAGTGTGATAAAAGTAGTTTCATGAATATTTGAACTAAGGAAAATTTGTTTCCTCTAGACTTGTTTCCTGTGGTTGGCTGACCTAAGCTTAGTTAGGTTCAAGCTCTAATTAAAAAATTGCCTTTGAATGGGTTATTCACAGCTTCCTTTCTCTTGTTTTCATGCAGCTCTGTGCGGATACTCTGCTGTGTGATAAAGTCTGACTCTGTAAGCTCAGACTGCAGCCTTTCTTTCTATTACACCACAYTTAGAGCCTTTCGATTCCGTTGATTTGGAGACTTCTCCTCTTAGCTTCTGATTTTCATGAAAGATAGTTTGTTGATGCCTCTGACAAATTTCATCRGAACCTGTGAATGGGTTCAAACCTCATCTGAACAGATGGGCAGACAGAGAGGGATGCACAGACAATGTGGTTGCACAAGTATTATTTCCTTTGGAAACCAGACAAAAGAAGAAATTGTCTCAAAATGCATTTTACAAGCCTGCCTATTTTTACTCCTTAGATATTTGAATCCTCTGTGTCCAATCTGAATAAAGTGCATTGAGCATGATGTTGTTATAATGGAAAATCAAACAACTCAAGCCGAATGGCTATTAGGAAACAAATACTGTATCATATGTTCAACTTGCCAGAGGCCTACAGACAAAACAAGAGTAGATACATAGACGAAATTAATAATTAAACTCTATTTTAGGGGCTTTCCAAGATTTTGAGTTCTTTCCCTCCTCTGCTCATGCTCACTTCCCCTGTGCTCTCAGGGGGCCTCCATGCAGAGCAGGTCTCCCTTCCAGCCCCAGAGTGCAAGGATGTGGCTCTCCCCAAAACTTGCCAAGGCCACCCAACAAATGCCCCGCACTTTGGAGCACATCCCGATGAAAGCTCTTTTCGCCCTTAGCTGCCAGGAGGAGAGCCATCACTGTATTTTTTTGGTTTTGGTTCTAGCCTGCAGCCACTTTTGCCTGTTTTAGACTCTCATAGTCTAGTCAGGCTTTTTGGTGTATTCGAGCCAAATCCAGTCCACCAGGGCAGCTGTGGATACCTTTGTACACAGTACTTTCAATGCTCTTTGTGTGTGGGCACCACTTATAACGGCATGTGTGCTATATTAGCAATATAGTTATATTGTGCCGTTTTGCTAAAGGGTGTCCAAAAGTATCATTTAGCAAAAGTACTGTATCTGTATCTGCAGCTATAGAAACCAGTTCAGTAACAGTGAAAAACATAGATCAGAATCATGCTATGATTATTTTGATACCTTCTTTACTTAACAGTCAGAGAGGGATGATTGATGAGTATTGATATATGTGTAATAGTACTATATCACATATTAAATCCTTGCCTACCGAACTATGAAGTCAGACAGTACTCTGACAAGTGAAAAAGAATTTGACAAAGTCTGCTTTTTACTTGTAGCACTTCTTGTGATTTTATCTTGGAGGACTAATTGCCATTCTCCTGAATGATTTACACATCTATATCTATTTTTCTCTAAAAAAAAAAAAAAAGGAAAAAAAAAAAACGCAACATTTTTTCTAATCCTACCAGCAACAGTTCCTTTGCTTGACTTGGTCTTGTATTTTTGCCAGATGCACTTCTTCAACATTAGTGCTCGTATGAAACTAGAAGAAAACACCTCTAGTCCTTCTCTGAAATATTTCCAACCCTAAACCATGCATACTTTTAGAGCATATTTTTGGTAATATCTGAGAATTAGCCAGCCGGGTGTCTGTTAGCWGACTACTAAGAGTATGCCCTTCAGTTGTGAAAAGAGCTTGGGAACATGCTGTGTCAGCCACCCTGTGCTAACAATCTCAATTATTTTTTGCAGGATCTCTTTCTGCTCTGTTAATAACAATCTGCGTTTTGTCTGCGACTTTGACAGGATTTTGCTTGTTTGTTTTTTTTTTAAATCACATCACTTCATAACAATCTCCAACTCTGCATTTTACTCCCCAGCATTTTCATCAAAACCTCTAAAGAGCGTGCTGGAAGTACAACTCTTCATGCTGGAAGTATAACTYTTCCCCCACTAGACTTGTTTTTGATTAGGAATTTATACTTTCAAACTGGAAAATCATCTCCGTATTCACCAGTGGCAAGAAATGATTTATGGCCAGATTCATTTAACAGCAGCTTTTCAGAGCCAAAGTTACCTTCTCTGTTGGTATCATTGATCAATACCTAAGCTTTACTACCACTGTGATGCACAAACTGCCGTGAGAGCTGTTCCCAAAGCTGATGGGGACCTTGGGGCATTTACCTTTGGTATAGACCATAGTTCTGTTCTAACTCATATTTTCCTATCAAAAATCTTTGGTTATGGAAGGAACCCAAAAGGGTTCCCAGTGAAGAGTTCAATGATCATAACTGTGTGCTGTGTTTATCTAGGGTGTCCTGCCAGACCCTGGTGAGGCACTGAGATATATTTAGCATCAATTATCTGTGCATAAATAGCTCCTACTTTGATTAGTGGAAGATGCTTGATTTTTTAGTTACATTATTCTTTCAGGTCTGTTTAGTGAGAGGACATATTTTTCTTCCTGAATATTTTTTTTTTCTTTCTGTCTGGTTTGAGCTCTTTTGCTGTGGACTCCAAGCAATGAGACTGCCCACCTTCTCTTTGGGGCCTGGCCTTTGAGTGAAAGGCATATGCTGTAGTGTTGCAGTTCATCAGCTCAAACTCTCAAACRCTTGTTCTTGTGTTTCAACTTCATATCTATCAAATTAATGCAGTCGCCTAAAGAGATCAAGAGAGAGGTCTATTTTAAATCCAGCAATTATTGCTTCCCTCTCCCCTATATACTGTCACTGATTCAGTAACACTGAGTTCACATAATCCCTTTGTGAAGACAAAAAGCAAAACTCTATGTCTTGAGCTTCATTTGTTTACACCCTGCTGCCTGTGGCTTTTCTTCAGTGTCATTGTCACAGGGGTGGCATTATCGTGGACCAACATTCAGCTTAAAATGAGGAAGTATTCAAATTGTTTTTAGACTGATAGACCAGACATCATCTCCTGCAATGTAATCCACCAGTACCAGACAGAACCCTCTAAGCACTGGTGACATTGCTGTATTTTCCCCCCAAACATAAATACTCTGTGGGTGTCGGTAAACACTTGCAAAATGTTATCAGCAACTTCACTTTTGCAGCTTTTCCCAAGTGTTCTGCTTGTCTGGTGTCTCCTACAGCATATTCAGTTCCCTAGACTTTTTCTGATGAMGTACAATTTGGGGATCCACAGTCCCTTTGCTCTTCAGTTTTCAGCCATTCTCAACCTTCTCTCCACGCTCTCTGGCTAAGAATGAACTGCTCATGGTTGGCCTATGAAATAAACCTCAGTGTCATTGGTGGTGCAGGGATTAGACTCATGTTTCCACACCTTAGGGTATTAACAACCTCTMCTTGGTAGTCTAAGCCTATCCAGATGCCAATAACTAGTACAACAATTTAATCATCACTGGCATCCTGCAGCATACAGGCCACATTCACAGGAAAACCTTACTTGAGATTCTTGAAATGTGCTTGTTTARGCTCAAACAGCTTTCCATACACAGTCTTCACACAGACCTTATTAGAGCTTTTCAGGCACAGATCTCAATAGTTGTCAGTGTCATCACTACAAATGAGAGAGCTAAGGAAAAGAGAAGGGACTTGACTTGCCCCAGTGGAAATCCTCCTTTCACTCCACAGTGCTGCCTCCCCTTTGAGCATTTCTAGGAGAGAGGGACATGAACCACAAGTTTCTGATTCACTGCAAAATCCCCTAATTAATTATGTTCATGATTTTGCTTTGAGCTCAGTCCTAAGCGAACCTCAAGGCAGAAGTTATGTTCCCAATTGCTATTTGCTTTGCACACACCATATTATTCTCTGCTAGTCAAACAGCTAAATCAGGCTTATTAGTGATGAAGCTATCCACATTTTCTATAGAACTTGGTATTACCTGCCTCAGCCTGCTCTGTGTGGGAGGGACCTGCTGGTCCTGCTGTGAGTAACCACCACTGTTTCTGTGGAACTGAGTGGAGGGCTGAAAAGTCTGTCGTGAGAAATATACCTCCTATCCAAAAGAGAAGGCAAAATCCCTGGCATAGTTTACAGAGYTGCCTTCAGAACTGATCTTGACTGCAACTGTGTTCAGTTTGCTTAGCTGCAGCACAAGAAAGACATTCACATCAGTAGAGCATCCAGGCAAAAATGTAGCCATATCTGATAGATCATTAAAAGAAGTGCTTTATGGGAAAGTGCATATATACACAGTTCATTAGAGTTTTGGGGGCAATTTACCTCAGAAGTCCCATTAAAAAAAAAAAAAAAAAAAAGCTCCCTACCATGAACTTTATGTACAATTATATTATTGAACCATCTTGTTGCACAAAAATTCAATTTATGCTTTCCACATAATTTATTTTCCATTTAAATGGCTTTTTAATTACTCTCTAGGCGGTAAGCAAAATGAAATATAATTTACAGCACTTTTAGTAACAAAATCCATTGTTCATTTTCCAATGGAGCTGAACACACTAGCAAAGCAATTTAGAAGTAGCATGTATTCAAACAGCCTTGATGTTGTTCAACCAAAACGTGTGTCAATGGTTTCCACAGCCTGAGAGTGAGAATCTATCTTTCTTTTAGGAATGATTCACACACAATCACATGAAATGCTCTCCCAGTCAAAAGGAAAGGTCAGTACCAAGGCTTTTGGAAAGACTGTAGGACACATGAACACAGCAGCTGGTAAATTCCTCTTTTCATGTCACTGAGATTTTTATATGGCAATGATATGCTTTTGCTGTAAAGAAGAACTACCACAGTATACCAGACAAGAATAAAAATTAAATAACAGACTATTTATTTGGAGGTCATAGTTTCATGCCACTATTTGGCACAATGAAGTTACATTTCAGTTAAATAAATTAAATATATTTCCTGTTTGTATTTTATGCCTAAATTTTCCACATTCCCGGATACCATGCACTCATATAATGAAAGACAGATGCCACTGTAAAGAATTTGCAGCTGAAAAGAGCTAGGCAGAAAATACATAGAGATGCAGAGTTATCAGGACTATAGATCTTATTAATTTTTATACTTGGATCCAGAGCCATCTCAACCAAATTTTAACTGAAGCGATGGAATTAGAATCATAGTCACCAGAGGCCCCCTCCAGAGTCCATGGAGAAAGACAGATCTTTCCAGAGGGAGATTCAGACCTCAGTGTAGCGCTGAGTAAAGGTGAAATAAGTCTAGACCTGGTGTCTGACTCCGTGGCCTGAACACAGCAGCAGCTTTAGCTTTACCGCCGGCTTTAGGGGCGGGGGAAGGAGCAGGCCCCTGACACCTTGCCCGGCTCGTGCATCGCGCGGTGCCCCGTCCGCTCTGCCGAAGGCGGCTGGGAAGAAGGGCAGCCCCGGAGGCGTGCTTGGCAAAGCCCGGCGCTGCTCCTCTCCTCCACGACCCGCTTCTCAGGAGCGCGGCCACCTTTCTGCACCGCGCGGAGCGTCCGGCTCGGGGGACCCCACGTGGCCAGGGAGCTTCTCAGCCCACCTTCGCTGCCTTTGCGCGGGAGCGTGGAGGATGTCCGTGCCGCTGTGTGCCACCGGCCCGGTGTGAACGCCGCCTCAGCTCGGGTTAGGTGCTAACCCCGCCGGTGCGTCAGAGCGTATGAAAAACAAACCTGAACAGGCATCGACTTTCCAAGTTGATTTTACTGCTTTTTCCACTTGGCACTGAACAATCGCTGCATGCCCTTGATTCTATATTTGGCTGATRTTCCCTATCTTTGTATTTTCCTTTTTTTGAGGGGGGAAGGCTGATGCTGTGGAATGTTTTCTGAATCATAAATCCATTGTTCAGTGTTGTCTCTTTGTCCCCCATGGAACGATTTTATCTTAGCTATATTGTTCCGTACTTAGGAACAAGAGGGCTGTGTACCTATCATAACAGCACAGCCAGCCTGAAGGGATTTTGTCTTTATTAGCATCCTGCGTTCTCATTTTTGGGTGGTCTTTTTGATTAAACTGCAACAGTAACAGCTTTGTAGACAAAAAAAACTCAGCACTTTCTCTAAACCAGGCAACATTCAGGTATGTTGGTGAAAGATGTCTTCTTCATCAAAAAAAAAAAAAAAAAAAAATCAATTTGAAAAAAAAGCCATACCTCTTGAAAAATGTCTTTTAGGTATAATTTGGTTTAGCCAGCAGACTGAAAAAATCATAGCTGTGATCTTAGCTTGAGCATCAATAACTGACCTAGCCTCAAGAGTCACATCTGGAAATTTTGGCTTCTAAGCACCAATATTATGCAAGTGCCATTAGTAACACAATAGCAGAAGAAGCATTTCAGTGCAGATTACTTTATATTTGTGCTGCAGGAATCCTTCAGAGAAGACACACAATGACTGTTAACACTACAGAAAGTAACACTACTTACTCATACCCAAGCCTCAGAAGAAAACTTTGCAACAGATGTCTCAGGCAGGCATGAGCATACCTGCCTTGCCTTGACGTTTCCTGTGTTATTATCTCGCTCTGTTCAACTGATTGAGTATTACTAATTTGCTGTCTCATTTAGACCTCATAAGAGTTTGTTTACAGTTGGAAGTGGAACAAAATAGAAAAAATTCATCAACAACAAACTGTAGAGAGAAAAATAATTAAAGCTGCTCGACAGACATGATAATGCAGATAATTCCAGTTACAGAGATTTTACATCTTCCTCAGAGCATCTGGAGCTGACTGCTATATGAGACGGTATTGACAACTAAAAGCCCAGCAGATCCAGCMTTTCACAGATTGTTTCCATGCACTACCCTTTGGGCAGGCTGTAAAAAATGTAAAGGAATCTAGTATTGTTTTTGGAAGAAGTCCTACAACCACTGGTCTAAGAGCCAGCAGTGGCTTGGGATCAGCTGGTGAACTGAACGTGGTAGAAACCAATCCGCAGAGGATCCATGGGGAAATGAGTTCCTGAAACTGAATACGAGCAGATTTCATGAGTACATTCAATACTAGCATTAGTCTGAYGCTGTTCTACGATGTGGATGACCAACATTCAAATCCCTGGACCCTCTTTGATTCACACAGGGAGTTTGAACCTGAATCTGTTCCATCTCAGAGAAATGTTCTAATCTGAAATTACTGCATGCAGCTTTCTCAATTTTTCCCTCTGTAGATAGTATGTTGTGAGTAAATAATTACATACTAAGAAAGAAGAAATGAGTCTCCAGCCCTAGAAGTTGAAAACTTACTCTAATTAGGATGTAATTATTTATACAAAGTATAGCTCTAATAGGGCTGAAAAAACCTTTCTCTCCACCCTACAATAATGAATTCCCAAGTGCTTATGGCTCTTGCTGAGAATTCAGCCAGAGGGAGCAAGCTCTGGATGCATGCTGGGTCTCTGGGATCTCGACCATGCTTTTGAGTATCTAGGACACTTAGGTCCCAATCCAAATAGTCTTGACAAGGAATCACTGGGCCTGACAAACTACCGGGAGTCTTGCCAGAGTGGATATAAGTTTCTGTGTTAACAGRGTGGTATTTTCTGATGAAAACATTTTCAATTGAAAAAAAAAAAAACTCCTGATAAGCTCCAGATATGCCATAGGTATRTATTTGGTAAGTGGCAATTACATGTGGATGTTTTTATTTAAAGAAAAAATCAAATGTATAGCATGTCTCATATAGACTTCAATTCCAGTGACTTTGACTGGAATTTTCCAATTAATTTCAGTGGATGTGACACTGAACCAGAGAGCTTTTTTTTTATTTTTTCTGCCATTTGTATGTTACTATTTTTCACAAACAAAGCTACTTACTCATACTTTAGGAAGAAATGAATTGAGGTCTTCATTTTGATTGAACTTGTGTAAGAGCTCATATATCTTTATATTTATGAACAAATCAGTCATCTGTTATACTTCTCTGAGCTTGTTTGTACTGGCTCTTTGTTCCATTTGGGGAAACCAATGCAAAAAAAAGGTTGTTTTTAAAAGTACCTATGTGAATAAGAGGTGATTTTTTTAAGAGGGCTTAGGCTCTTATGCTTTCTCTCCCTTGAAAACAGAAAAACAATCTCAAGAGATCAGTTCAGGACAAGCCATACAATCTCACTGGACACAATTTTCAATAACATCCAAATCACACCCTGATTATCTGGAAGTGCTGGGGGACAAATCCTCACTGTCCTGGCTGTTACAGGCCCGCTTTAGTCAGTGGCATGCACCTTCCCCCTAAACAATGCTGATGCTTAGTTCGGGTCGGTTCTGGAGAGTGTCCACAGACCACACAGGGAACTGAGATTGGGCACAAGCTAGTTTCTCCTTTCTGTTTTCAGAGTTGTTACAGCCTTTAATGCTTTTGAAATCATTCCTGAGGGGGAAGAAGGCCTAGCTAGCCATGACTGAGATAAAACAAAAGTATGTCCAAGTAAAATGAGCTTTTCTGTAGAATTAGCTCAGTTTTAAGCAGTGGGCACATTTAGTTCTGTCCTTGTAGTTGATTTGCCCTAAGTAGTGTGCARGAACCTGAGATTTGACATGTAATCGGAATATGTCTATCTTGACAAACTTGACATAATAAATCACCACATTCTTGTGGTATTGCAAAATATGTAAATCATTTTTAGAGTCAGTTTTAATTATAATCTCTTTTTCTGGTGAAACGTTGATGAGTTATTATTCATAATGTAAACTGACTTGGCAGTCAAAACATCTACATCTAAAATTCAACAGTCTCAACATATTTTAGAGAACACCAAATGCAAGATTGAGAAAGTATGGGAAAATATTACCATCAACATTCATGGGCCCTGTTGCTCCTCGCTTATCAAGAAACTGCTGTCTGAAAAGCCCTCTTCTACTTTCCTCCCTCAAGCCAGAGACTAACGATTTTGAAGCATACAGGAAGGGTCTTGCAAACTTCAGCCTGAGGATGAGCCTGCTACTGCAAATAAGTAAGATCAAACGCATTCTCAGTTTTAAGTTTCTGCTTAGTTGAATTAGGGACCAATTTAGTATGCTAATGCATCAAAAGCTCAGCCACTCTTTTACTAATTAATTATACTGTGCTTAAAGTCTAATTTTAGTTATCTCCCACTAAGAACAATCAGGCATATTGACAGCATCCTCAGTGTTAAATGATATGGGTGGCCCAGGCTGACGTGGTCCAGAYTAAAAGTTAGCTGGAAAAAGGGCAGTGATACTGTAGCGGAGGAAGTGAGAGTTCTCCCATGCTGTATCTGAGCTTGTCCTCAGCAATGAACCTTGTAGTCTGGATTCCCCTAGCAGACAGCTGGGGGTTTTCTGGGACTTTGGAAGAAAAAGAAAGTTGTACATCTCAGCACGCCATCACTGGAAGGTGCAAGCAGGCTCCATGGTTTCCCTGCAGCCCTTCAGGGTTCCCACCAGCCCTTATGYGTACCACCTGGTGCTCTGCTATCTTCAGCTCATCCCAGTTTTAAAGGTCTTACAGCCTTCCATTCAAATGGTTACTTTCAGTTTGCTCCTTCTGACAGCCATTTGTTAGCTTCTCAGTTTTTCATCCTTTTTCCCWTCTCAAATCTGTCCATTTTTTGTCTCACATTGCTATTCATTATGYTTTTTGGAGATACTGCATACCTTCTGTAAATGCATTTGAAATGGTTTTATATGTTGGAAAAACAGCTGCCTGACTGCCTCTACAGTATGGGCTTTATGGCCTGACTTTACTGTGGTGAAAACTAAAGGGGGGGGGGGGGAAGGGAAACAGACACTACAGAATGAGCTTTGGAGTCCAAATCATCCTTGCAGTTGGGCAAGAAGTGCCTCTCAGTGGTCATGCCACAGACTGTTACGCAGAGAGCTTGCACAAGTCATTTAGAAATTAGAAAAGAGCATGGTGTGCTTCCTGTGCATTTCTGAAACTGGAGAGGCACTAATTCCCCGTCGCTCCTTTTGCTGGGGATGTAGCCTCTGAAGGAGTTGGGCTGCAAACATCAAAACTGCACATTCTTCCACATTCTTTTCTTCAATGCATAAATACATCTTGAACACCTGCTCATCCTTCTGCATGTGCAGGTTTTTATACTGTTCAAACATTTAAACATTTAGACAGTTTAATCATTCCTTTTTGAAAACTGGGTCTGATACGTTGTCTCTTAGCTCCAGTTTGCAGGATTGGAGCTTCYTGTGCTAGGCCTTTTCTCTCTCCCAGTACTTCTAAGGCAAAACAAAATGCAGTACAATTAAGATAAAAAGGCACCTCTTCTGTTGTTTCTCTTTGGGCTCATCARTTTTCAACTTTGGTTTCAAAATCTGTCACAGTGGAAGCAAAGATATTTTTGTAATACCCAAAGCCCATGAATCTCAAGTCTGGTTGGGAAGTATGTGGTAAGTTATTCCACAGAAAATACAACCAAGTAGCTGACAAATGAGTGCGTGCGCACAGTTTGTTTAGCTCTTAGTTTCATAGCTCAGAAGTCGAGGAGCTGGAGTTCCTACGTGAAACTGTTTTTGAAAAACCAAGAGCCTTTGACACAAGAGGCCAAATTTTCAAGCGCTCAGCACTATCAAGTGGAGCCATTGTAGCCAGGTGTTAAAAAGTGCCAAATCCCCAGTGCCATGAGCTACATTACATTCATGGACASTTGCTTTTGGGGTGGTAATGGAAGACGAGCCTATCTGAATATCTGTCTCCAGTGAAGAGACTGTAAGAAAAAAAGCTTTAACAAGAGAAAGAGTTTCAGATACTACCTTGGAAAATGTTCAATAGTCCCTCTTCAACACAATCTATCACTTTTTCATGAAAATGGCAGTTTCCAGGAGAAGCCCCAGCTCCTCGTAATTTTCTAATGTGTTTGCCCAAACATACAAGAAACAAAAGCCTAAACTGGTTTTCAACAAAAACCCTAACTGCTTTTCAAACAAAAATATGTGCCTTTGCTGAAAGCATACATAGGAACATAAAAAATGCTATATCTGTTTTATTACTTTTCTTCCTCTGATACTATTCTTACATCTTAAGAAAAAAAAAAAGAAAAGAAAAGAAACAAACCTGTAGACGCTCTAAACCATCACCTCATGGCTGTTGTAATCTCCAATATCAAGAATCATTTTTAACCCTCAGTAATCAACCAAGCATGACAATGAAGAATGTAATGCATTAAGAAAGCCTCTTTGAAATCACTCGTCCGCAGCCAGTGCTTTCCAAGCTTAGTGGGATTACTGAAATTATGATACGGACTATTGGTTGGCAGTGGAGAGTGCGTGGCAAGAGGGAGTATTCATAAGTTTTAGTCCTTTCTTTGGCCTATGTTAACAGGGATGAAAGGTGGATCTTGTTTCTTTGTGAACTCATTGGACAATATTGAGGAAAGAACTGGCAAGTCCTTAATGTATGGACTAGGAAATGCACGTCCCTGGCACACCTAAAGAGATTTCCTGCTGCTCACTGGAGCTGATTCCAAATTTCAAGACTGCACTGTTTTTCCTGGTTTGCCTAGCACCCCAGAGGAGATGAAAACAGACAAACCACTGGGAAGAAAGGCAGGTAAACAAAGGACCATTTGCAAGTTCAGGTGGTTCTCTTTCACATGCATACTGTAGCTGGACAGTAGCCTTGCTGATAAATTTTCCCCTTTGAGGCTTGTGGTGCCTGGGGTTCATGGCTGCATTATCTCACTAGCTGTTGCTCTGAAGGCAACTATAAATGTCAGCTCGTTGCAAGAAAACCCACATAGGTTTCCTGTTCCTTACAGTTCAAGACAAAGGTTGCACACAGCATGAGCTCTGTTCATTAYTACAGTTGTTTTCTAGCATGACTAGAGTGAAGGATCTGCTATTTACTCCATTTCAAGGAGCTTATAACTTTTCAGAATAATGAAAGGCATTTGGCACAAATGACTGTGCCACCAGGAGCTGGAATGCATGCATCTGTGGTACGATTTGATACAAAGCAGGGTCCCACCATCTAAAAAAACAAAAAAAGCACAAGACACAGGTCACTATTAACAGGGCTCACAGACCCATGTAGATTGGTTTGCAACCTCATTAAAATTATGAACACAGCTATACTTCAGGTCAGAGCAAACACTGGTAACTATGCACTGCAGCAGCAGCAGAGAACTCAGATGCTATGTCCAGAAAACCTGGGGGGAAATATTGCTCATACTGTAAATTCAGTGTGTTTTTTTAAAAAAAAGGGGGAAAAAAAGAGATTTGGAGAAAAGAGAATGACATTTAAGCCTTAYAATCTATCCACCGTGGTGGATTTCATACCCTGCACTATCCTCTTTAATGGCTTCTTTTTAGTTCGTTCCCTCTGGAAATGAGAGGCATCTCACTGATGCCAGGGAGAAGCAGGTGTGAGTCAGTGTGTCTCAGCACTGCAGTGGTTGCCCTGACTGCAATGTGCACAGATGTATCTGAGCAGACTTTAAACGTGCTAGCCGGTGCTGCCGAGGAGGAGGAGTAGCAGTGACAGCGCAGAGACAGCATGGGCTGCGGAGCCTGCCTGAGAAGCGGAGTGCACATGCACGGGACTAGTTTGCCTGTGCAGGGACCTGCGTTGCCGCAGTGTGTGCTGTGAGCTGCACCTGAGCTAGCTCTGGTGCAAGCTCTACGTAAGCTTGTACGCTGATGTCAAGGATGTTGCACTGTTGTAAATCGACTGCGAGATATGAGAATCATTTCATCTACCCCACAGACTTCCTGTAGCAGATCACTCTGCGGATGCTGCTACCATGGCTTTGAGGTCTGTGCCTGCTTCAAGTAGATGATGGAAACATGCAAGCGACCTGTGCTGATGTGATCTCAGCTGACAGACCAGGTGTCCTGCTTAAAAGGAAGTCAAGAGGCTGATCCTTCCAAGAAGAAATGCAGTTCCAAGGAGCTGGAGTAGCTGGAGGCTACGGTACCCCTGCATCTTTCCCAGGCAGAGCAACAAGCCAGGTTGGGGCTGGATCACTCAAAACCTGWCTCACTGCAGCCTTCTCTGCAATTTTGCACCAGGCAATACTATACCCAACAAAAAAAAATCAGTTCCCAGAGACTGATATTTGAACATCTGCTTGTGTAAGGGAAGCTAGAATGAGCCCCTCTGTGAAGCATTACTTAACTTCAYTAACAGGAGAACCTCACTTACTCATCTGATTTTACTAGTCCTGATACTGGGGCCCCTGACTTGAGAGAAATACTTCATTTAAAAACATTACCAAATTACCCATATAAATATGAAATGTTCATCTGTGCTCAAGTGGAGGGGAACTATCACATTCATTAAGACACCATAGGATAGGTCTGCCAGCTATTTTAAATTCTGTGACGTAAAGTCCTCATGTAAGACCCATTGTTTGTTTTAAAGATTTTAAAATTTAWGATAAGAAAGATGCTTTAAATGAAATTCAGGGGCACAAATTCAAAGCAAAGTCCAGAAATTCTTGTTCAGCTTCCGCTAACCTTAGAGTCCCCTATACTGCACAAATATCTTGCTTTTTTTGCTGTAAAATTCCTCAGCTGCTTCAAGTCATTGTGTCCTCTCTAGCTAGATTTATTCTAGTCCTGATCAGGCTAAGCAAGATGATATCCACCTGATGACTAAGCCCATTTAAGATTCAGAATGAAAGTGTTCCTCCTCTTTCACCCCCTGAGAAAGCCAGGTCTAGTAGGTGAGTCTTAAACATGTCTAATGCTCACCAGCAGGATCCTCACAGAATTCAGTTGCTTCATTCATTTAAAACACTACAAAATGACTACACCACCCTTGTGTAATAACCTAGCATGATTTCCCCACATGTAGGCCTATTTTCTGTGTACTTTTTTCTGAACATTTTCTTTTCTCCACAACCCAGTAGATTTTGAGAGATTTCTGTATATATCTGGGTTGTCTTCATTCTCGATCAAAGTKTGCCTACATCTGCCCCAAGTATCTGTGCACGTGCAAGGTAAATCCAGCCTTTCATTAACGATTGCCAGGGACTTTAGTGGATGTCCACAATCTGATGCACATAAGCACTAGACTTCCTCTGCACCTTRCACATAGGCTGAGACAACCATGACAGCCTTTTCTCTTTTCCAATTTGCTCCTTAGCCTGAGAGGATTCAAGCTTACATTTTCCAGAGTCCAAGGTACTCAGATGGGACTACTCCTCTTCACATAGGATGCTGATGCTAGGTCACTAGTAGGAAGCTACTACAATAACTAAGATGTAGAGGACAAACAGCCACAGAGAGAAGGCGAAGGAACTGAATTTGATCTACCTCATACAATGCATAAGTAGCCAAAACTTTTGTTATTCRAGATACATGGCATCACAACACTGAAATTTGCTGGCCAGGTTTAAACATTAATTTTTAGCACACAACTAGCCTTTTCCTGAGCTACTCACATAGTGGCCCCTCTCTGGTCCATTTGACTCAGTGTCCRTCTCTCCCACAACCAATATACATGTATTTCCTGTCACTAGACAGAGGTGAATGTACTCCCCTCACAGTGAATGCAACTTACTGCTAATCATGTCCCCAACAGACAGATACACTCCTTACATGTGTGCCACCATCAGGTAAGATGCAGGATACTGGCATATTGGTCACTCACTGTGCCCATATCATGTATTTCCCCTGGGCCAAGGCTGCAGCTCAGGGAACAAGCCACAGGGAGCAGGCTGAAGACTGCTGGACCTGCTCATCTGACCAATGKCCTGCTCTGTGACCACTTTTGAGAAACCTCTAGCAAGGAGCGCAGCTACCAGCAGGAAAGGCCATGGGGGAGTTTGGCAGATCAAGCCTGACGCAAGGTGAGTTGAGCTTTCCATTTTTTAAAAAAGTAACAGTTCACCTCTGGATGTAGTATTTTAGATAGTTGATAAAGTGGCTTTTAAGTAAGTTTTTGATTTCAGGATACACCTGTGTTGATAAGAGAGAGACATTGTGGAGAGCAGCTGTCCTATTCCTCTTCTGCCTTCCCGCAGCCCAACACTCTTGCTCATTCTCATGCTGGCTCCAGCAATTATAAGGCTGCAGGGTGATCCAGTTCAGCTGGTTGAACTGGCAAAAAACAGCCATGCAAAAAGAAAAAAAGAAAACAAATAGCAGAACAAAGAATAATTTTCATTAGATCAGCCACTGGATCACTCACCCTCTAGCCAGAAAATTACCAGATTCAATTTAAGGTGGAGAGAAAGGCCAAGAAGCAGGACCATTTGACAAATCTCATATTAGCTGAGATGCAATGTGAAACCACATCCTCAGGGGCCCAGCRGGGGAAATGAGGCAGCTGAAGCTCAGGTACACCTTCCTTCCTGCCAACTCTGCTATGGGAAAGCAATCTTTGTCAGCAGGGCAGGCATTTTGAATGATCATGGCTGTTTTCTCAGAGATCTCAGACTCTAAGCTCCTTTCAACAGGTCTTGCTGCAGCCAATGACTCAGGACACTCAAATCAGTACAGCAAGCAACACTTCTGCATAGATAGACGATGGGATTTGCAGAGAGATAAAGTGACAGAGGTACACTTCCGTGTCCTGATCACTGTGCAATGCTCTGGAGAGCAGTGACCAGTTTGGGATTTTTTAAATGGACACAGAGTAAAGTATATGTCTAGTGTTGCTCTTACAGACTAGGGATCTGATCTGACTCAAGCAATGGAGCCACAGCCAGTGCTGAGATCTCTGTCTCTCCCACAGTGCTACACAGAGGTGCAAGAGACCTTGCACCCTAAATCCTGGGGCTGCACCTGGAGTGGAGAAGACAGAAAAATCTGGCATCCAGAAAAAAATCTGAGACAAAATAGAGATTCTGTCAACAGATTTTTGTTGGGATGGCTTGACAGTCCTTGCATACTGGGATGTCCCTGCTAAATCCAGCCAAAAACAGAGATAYCAAAGAAAGATATATTCTGTTAATGCACTTTGTTTCTTGGCTACACTGTTCTACACTCTGCAGRCATCCTAGGGTCTTTCCAAATGCCATTTTAGTGATTAGGATGTATTTTATACTACGTTAGAATTTTCTTTGTTAAAAGTGGATTAGCTCTAGTGCATACAAATTGGTTTCTTAACACTAATGGGAACACTCTGTGCATGTGTGTTTCATTTACATATGTTTTAAATGTAACTGTGCCTGACATGAGCTCTGATAGAGAGATTTCCTAAATGTTAAGGGTAATCCAAAGTTAGCAATCATTTTGGCAAATCTTGGTTAGAATGGTGCCTGATTTAAAGCAGTTAAAGTCAATGGAAAGAATTTCCTCTGACATCAGTATCCTTCAGTCATTCCCGTAAAACTCCCATTCATGTCTGTGCAGGTTTCTCAAGCACAGGAATGACGGGACAGTGCCCAGACGGATGGCAGATTACTCCTGCAAAAAGTTGCCGAATGCTTGCTGCTCTTGCTTTCAAATCAAAAGCCCACCAGGCTCTCTGGGGTTGTATGTCTCTGCATTCATCTTTACGTTGTCTTTAAACTCAAGGATGGAGATCTGCCACTTGTTTGGCAGAGCTTCCCCCCCTGTACACGGTGCTATGTGCATCTTTATAAAGCTGTCTGAACAAGAATTAAAAAGCTCTGCAAGATTGCCTGTGTTCCAAGGAAAACTAAAGGAAGGCAGGAATGGAAAGACAGCAATAAAAGAACTCACCTCTTCCCCAGCCCATCCTTATCCTCACATCCYCTCACTGCCAAAACAGAATTTAAATTCATTTAAAAATGAAATTTGTATTTTRTTAGGAAAGCCTAGTTTGTTTCCATACCCAAACAGAAATCAGTTCCCTGCCTGGTAATATTCCCCTAAAAAGGCTTAGATCCTTTATCTCMTCTCTCCCCCTGTGGAGTTTCTTTCCCACTTCTGCAAGATGCAACTCCCCAGGGGTGAATCTATCTCCAGTTACAAGACAGTAGAGAAGCAAACTTGTAAATGAGTAAATGTTGCCTAAGCACACTTTCCAATGCATTCAAGAACCTGATGACAAGTGAATCTCTTTTACATGTTTATTCATATTAGATCAGCATGTCTAAGCCTTCCTCACATTTTCTGAGCTCTATCTCAAGTGATACTTCTCCATCAGTATCATCGAATACTTCTTTTCCTCAAATGGCATTTCTTCATTTATACAGTTACCAAGAACTTGATTCCCAAGGGAAAAAGGAAAAACTATAACCCAGGTAATCACACAGAGTGAGAGGTCGTGTCCCATGTGTCATGAATGCTGCTTAGCATATCAGAGTCGGCATGGGAGTCCACGTGGCAGTGATGATCAGTTCGCATAAAGAGCTACGCATCTTCCTTGTTGGGCTACCAGACTTCACCTCAAACAAAGCAAAAGATCAAACCTCACTGCCTAAAACAGACAGCTTTCATATTTTCATAATTATGATAGCTTTCATAATTTAAGACACACTGAAGTTAATTCACAACCCTTTTATATTAACTGAAAATAACCTCTCCAAGCAACTATGAGGCAGGTTTAAGAAGAAACTCCCCATATTTGGCATCAAACTTGCTTCATTCCAGGAACCTTAAATCATGTTGGCTAATCATAGGCATACTTTTGGTCTGAATATTAGCTCTCTTTTTCATTAAAGGAAATGGCATCATCTTTGCAGATTCACATGTTTAAAAAAAAGAAAAGTCAGCTGTGAATTTCAGCTTTTTGTTTGATTCATTCCTTCACCTAACTCCTCATCTTCCTAAAACCACCATCTTTCACCCTAGACGTGAAAAGCTGTGTGTTCTTTTTTGCTTTATTGAAATTGTATAATTGCATTAAAATAAGAGTTAACTATGAAAATGGGAAAGTATCTGTCAATTAATTACCTGTATATAAAGTGAACCATAAGAAAAGCCATAAAATTTTGTCTCTGGTTTCATGGGCACTCTTGAGATATCGTAGAGCTATTGTTCTGCAAGCTATCTGTCTATATTTAAACTATGCCTGTAGACAGATAGACAGGTAGATAGATATGTCTATATATCCATATTTTAATGTAAAYTATGCTGAAGAAATGAAGAAGTTGCCTGAAAGAAATACAGATAGAAGATTATTTATTTCTGATATCTAAAAACAAAGACATGAATAAATCCTTTCTTGCTCATTTCTTTTTTTCTAGATGCAGAACTTCAAAGAATCCCATGATTTGCAGAGATAAGACTGTCTTTAAAAACAAATGGGAGAGCCAGTAATAAAGAATATGCAATTTKATTGGTCAGGTTGCTACAAAGTTTGTGGAATGAATTAATTGCACTGCCAGATACGTGCAGATTTTTTTCCYCAGTCTGATTTAACTGGCTGGAAATGTTATGTTAAATAAACCCTTGCTATTTCAAGAGAATCTTATGCCCTGAGTCTAGCCACAGGAATAAAGAAAAAGAGATCTCATGCACAACACATTAGTACCAATGATCTGACTCTAGGTTGTGGTGCAATTCTGCATTCTCCTTGGCAACTTTTTAAATAGAGCTCCTATGAAAGGTGACCCTCATTTTTCCAAGAGGAATTGAAATGGATCAGAAAACCATAAGAATTAAGCAGCTCTTTCCCTCAGCCAGTCCCTGATGACCACCTGCAGTTTCTCTGCACCCAAACTGGGGGGTGCACATTCTTCATTCCACTTCTCCAGTCTCATGCAAGTAATTTGCCTCTAAGTCAGTGGAGCCAGCCTGCCACGAGACTGCCAGAAGCCAGTGCACGCTCTTGCATCTGACCATTTTTCAAGGAAATAGTTGCTGTAAAACCTGAACTTTTCCCCTTCCCCTATCCCTTGTCCCCCTTTTTGTGTTGTCTTGATTCCCAGAACTTTCAAGAAAATTCACTCTGTTTCCCATAACCTTCGTTTGTTTTTAGCCAACAAATAATGAGCAGGAAACTAATGAGCAATCATCATTTATTGTTTAAGCTACCTTAGTAYTTTATTACTTGGTTACTTGGCTTCTCAGAGAGCCTTTTTTTTTYCTTTTTTTTTCAGTTCTCATTTCCTTTCCTAAATRGTTCTTAAAATTATTCCTCCGCTCTACGAGTCCCTGCTCTCCCTCCACCCTCAGAGTGGCAGTAAGTCAGACAGACAGCCTTGCACCAACACGAGTCCTTCTTCTTTCCATTGATTCTGCAAAATGTTTCCTGCCAGTGCAGGCTCTGGTTTCACTGCTGCCTCCGCCAACATTTCTTGTGATTCCTGCATTTCTTACATTTCTCTGCATTCCCCTTTTTACTTAGCATTTGAACTGCTTGGTTAGAGAGCCGGCCTGCTAATATTAATTTGCTGTCTCTTTTGTTTGCAATTGGCTGAGTTCAACAAATGCTRGTGCTCAGCCGGCTCAATGCAATCCTGATGTTTCTTGTAACACGTTGTGTGCAGGCACGGACTAGAAACATGCACCCGCGCATATGCAGGCTGCACYGAGCAGGGGCAGGGGTGGGATTTTAGGTGGCTCTTTGCTCTCACTGTGGAGCAGCTCAGGCAGGGCACAAGGGTGGGAGGTGCAAATATGGATTTTCAGATTACAGGCCAAAGATGCTGAGCTTGCAGGCTGCCCTTCTTTCCAGAAGGAGAATAGGGGTGACGTTAAAATGTCTCCCCTCAGTGTCTCCCAGCYGAGCTATAGAGAACAGTATTGTTCCTGGAGGTAAACAGCTATATTTCCACGCAGATGCAGATACCAGATTGGCAGCTAGTAGTGAGAGGTGGGGTGGGGGCAGGATAACATATGACAGGAAAGTAAGGTTAAAAACAAAAGGAAGGGGAAGTGTTCGAGCAGCATGTCCAACTTCCACAAGAATTTAACTGTTTAGTTCCTCTCGTACTATATTAGAGTTTCAAAACAGCGGTGTACCCTTTCTTAGTGGGCAATGGCATGACAGACGACAAGGTCTATATGTTACAGAGTGTAATTATTTGTATGAGAATAGCACATACAGGCCTTGTTCCACTATGTGTTGAACAAACATAGTGGGGAATAGTCCCTGCCCCAAAAAGGTTATGAGATAACTGTAGCAGGGGAGAAAAGGAAAAACATGCAGGCACAAGGACAAGTTAATAACAGTGTCTAAAACCAGTGCCCAGTCTTCTGGATGACTTTACCTGCTCTTTAAACAGCCGAAAGGATTGTAGCCTGTGGTTGTCATGCCCTGCCCCAAGGTCAGCAGTGCAAGTAATGAAGTAATCTCAAGTCCTCCATAAATTTTGGTGGCTGTGACCTCTATCTCTGTAAACTGTTCTGTTCAGCAGTTCAGAGGGATTCAGCAAAGCAGCGGGACAGACTGTCTCTTGCCTCTCTCTAGCTATGACAAGTGATCCTGCCCAGCTGAACAAGGGCTTTCACACTGGGAAGCCTATGTAGGAACATGTGGCTATGAGAGACTAATTTTTACAAGACAGTCAGAGCCTTCAGTTCTCGTATACGTTTTAATATCTCGTTATTGTTTATATGAGGAACTAAGTGGTTCTTTAAATTGAAGTCCTTTTATTTTAGGGATAGCACTGCCAGAAGCAATAATACTTGATAAGTTCTGGGCAATAATGTGATTTCGGAATGGAGATTGTTCTTTTACTTTAAATTTTACTTAGGTCAGATTAACTGTCTCTGACTAATACCTTTTTATTTTTTAAGGGGCTATTCTGCAGTGGAAAAAAACCCCAGTTTTTAATAGTGAAGAAGGTCAGCCACTGGAACAAATGAGAAATAAAAATGGTGGATTCTCCCTTTGGTCTTCTAGAAAAGATACACAGGTTGAAAGTGTTGTCAGACTCAAAACAGTAATAACTAGGAACATTAGAGTGGTCCATAGTACAGGGGAAGCCAGAGAAGATTCAGCTTCTGTGACTTTCTCCTCGGTTGTGTCTGCATATCTGCTCTGCATGTATTAGATGTCTCTTTATCCTGTAGCAGGTACCCACCTCAGGGCTGCAGGCTGGCAAAAGCTAAGTGTGGACACTGTGCAGCCACATCAAGAGACTGGGGATAGCCACAGTGTGTGGCACTAAGGAGAAGGAGCTCCTTTAGCTCCTCAGTAGACCTGCCACTCTGTTCAACTCTTACGTCTGTAATATCTGATATCCTCACAGCATATAATAATGACATTACCTTGGTTGGAAGCAGGAAACTACTGTGAGAGGGATATGAAGCAAGGAACAGACGCTTATGCCCATACAAGCAGACATGGACAGAAGCTCACTCATGTCAGTCGTCAGGTTCGTGAGTACAGACACGCTCCAGCCTCAAAACCGTACCTGACCTAAGTAAGAGCAAATGAGCACCCTGGGAAGCAGGATATATTAGTTCAGGCATAGCCCTGCACTTACGTAGCTGTATGGCTTCCAGCCCAGAGCTGGCTCACAGCTGGCCAGCTCAGAGACTGAGTCAGCTACCCCGCATATGTCTTGCCCGGAGCTGCACAGGGCCGGTGAATCAAACCCAGCTTTATTGCAAGTAGGCCATGCTCCTTCCTCTGTAGGGCAAGGGCTATACCCCTGCAGGCAGCTGGCAAGCACTGCCTGTAGCTCTCTGCATCCCGCATTTAGAGAAATCCTGGAAGTGATGAGCAGACCTGGCACCCCTCCAAGGAAGCACTGGGGCATGCCAGGCTGCTCTCCCTGAGGCTGCTGGAGGCAGCCAGGGTCACCAAGCCCCTTGGCTGACAAACACCTTGTTGAGCTGTGCTTGCAGTCGACTCTCAAAACATTTCAGGGCTTTTGGACACTGGCTCAGTCAGCATCGGCTGACGTGGGTGAAGAGTTATCACTGCTCCTGTAGCAGTGGCCAAAGTGAATGAACCTGGGCTGGCTGCAGAGCTCCCACTGTTCACAGGTGCTTTGCAGCACAACCTRCCAGCAGTTTCAGCTTATGGTAATGCACTGGGTATGAACCAGAGCAGTTGAGAGACTGGTGCGTATTCAGTTCTGCTGCTATCACTATCATGGTAGTAGTAACCACCAACATAATGATGTGACAGATGAAGTGATTACTCCTGCTATCTGTCCAAGAGCTCATGTGCTAGACTCTTTTGATTTACAGCTTTAAAAAACAAACTTCATGGCTTAATGCAATAGACACTTATATTCAATATGTTTGTAATTCAGCCCTTCCCTTAAAAACCTTAAAGGAAGATTCTAACCCAGGAACAACACCCGTATACAGCAACAACAGTGCATTTTAATTACACCGTGGCAACCCGCTGACAAAATAACTGGAACGGCAAGTACAGACCATTCATGAAAAGCTGATAAAGACATATCCTAATGTCCTAGGAAAATGAACTAGATTGGAAAAYAACCCCCAACTTCAGAACCTGAGATCAGCAAATCGGCTTACAAATATGCTTTTTCGCCCACCTAATCGTAATTGACAAAGACCCTTATGTGGCTTCCCCTGTGTGGTTTGCTCAAGGCTGATGCCCCTACCGCAAGGCATAGTGATTGTGATCTATTCCAGCCTACCCATGAAAGGCATTTAATGCCTCCTTGAGAGAAGATCTCCAAAAAGCCTCTGTGGCTGATGTCCCCAACTGTCTGCCAAACACTGCCCTGTCCATGGTCTGCAATCTAAACCCAGAAAGGAGGACAAGGAATGCCAGAGAGGCATTTGGTAGAAAGGCAAAATCAAATTAGACTGCCAGTGGTTGTTTCTGGGGGCAGCTTTCACTTTCCAGAGGTTTAGCCTAGCTGAAAAGAGGACACACSGGCTAGATGGATGCATATCTAGATGGATGCCTTCCTCCTCCCCTCTTTCAAGGATTTTTGTAGAGAAAGACAATACAGTCCTATATTAGCTGCCATTGTGCTGCTGTGTGATTTTCAAGAGAGTTTCTTGATCAAATAGGAGATCATGCATATCACTTCTCAACATATTTTCGTATAACCTACATGTAGTTTTCTCAAAAGACTCATGTTAGGTTTGCACTCTTCTGTGTGCAAGGCATGGTTTGCCAGGTTACTGCCGTATTTTCAGTAGATAAAATATCAACTGTACTAGGCATGGCCACTTTGAGAGGTAAAGCTACTAGAAAGAATCAAGAGGGGAGGGCAGGAGAGGAAAGGAGAGTGCTACCTTTCTCCTAGAGTCACAGAAATTTGTCCTGTGGATATTTGTCCCCAAAATAGCAACAGAGGAATTATACCCTGGACAGAAAGGTCCATAAGACTCCAGAGGAATCAGTATGGCATTCTGCAGAGAGATGTTGAGCCTCTACCCTGGCTCCAAAAATCAGTACAAACTCGCTGGTGCTGTGCTGCCAAGAGCTGGTGGAGCCCCCAGGCCAACAGAATGGAGCTCTGYTTTAGGGAGACTGGTGCTAGGTAAGAGCCAGAAGATGTATTTTCTCTGCTCTCTGTCTGATCAAGGCCATGTCTACATAGCTTTTGTGTCCAGATCAATATGCTAGTTAAGAATGTGATTTTTACAGCTACAATTAATTTGGTACAAATGAGAATCTGGGCACACAAAATGTGCTCTGCAGATGCCTAGCTTATTCATTTCTCATATGGAAATATCTTAGACTAATATATACACTTTTATACTGTCATAGCTGCATGCAGAAGTTGTTCCATTTTAGTTAGACTGAGCAACTTTCTCCRGTTAAGAGAAAGTCTAGAATAAAATATTAGATTAAAAAAAACCGCTAACCTTCTTTCTTTGGCAAAAAGCTTTCCAAAGCTTTCCTGAAGCCCCCCCTTTATTTCTAAACATCCTTCCCATAAGACAGTGTCTTCAAGAGCTAGAGTCAGAAGACTCATTAATATCTGGAACTGGAAAACCAGAAGAGCTGATGCACAGTTCTCTCGAAAGATATATTTATGAGATTTATTTCTAGAGAAAAATCCTAAAGAAGAGCTTTTCCCAGACAGGTGCTGAAGAAAGAATATCCAATAAACAACATTATCTGTAATATGATTCCATAATTATGTCATCCTTCAAGGCGACAGCCATGAGTGACAATTTACAAAGTGATAATTAACATCAGTGTGTCTACTCAGGGCTGGGGGAGGGTTAAAATGGATGCTAGTTGCTCAGGGGAAAAACTGTGGGTGGCAAATGCGGGTGCTATTGTGCCTGGACAGGTTGTAATATTTCCTTATCCTCTCATGTCAATCTGTTATCTGATACTTCCAGTACCTCAAAAACTTTATACTTCTGAACTGCCTCATCTGGTCACCCAGTGAAAGTATTGCCATAAGAAATATTTGTATGAGGAAAATTAGGATTGAAATAATCTAAAATCAGTTTGATAAACTTTAATCAGTGACATTAAATTTACAACCATCTGAAGTTTTTAAAATATCAAAGAAGGCATATATTGTACTGCCATCAAAGACATATTCATATTTTGATTAAAATGCAGTTGATGCGCTTTGCTAGTGAACATGAAGAACTTGGCAAATTTTAAAAAGGGTTGGAAATCAGCCTCTGTGCAATATTTGGTTCTGTACTTTCTATGACTTAGATCTTCTAGTCTCTTGTTGTGTTACAGCTTATGATAGTAACTTACACCAGTAAATTTCAAATTTCAGTTTTGTTTTGGGACTGACTTAATTCAGAATACTGTGCTCAAAATGTTTAATTTCAGATCTGATCAACTTCAAACTTTCTTATCATATCAAACAGATACATAGGAATACTTTATATTTTGCTTATATTTTGCTTTGGGCTGGACTTCCTGAAGGTGAATGCTCTCCAAACAACACCTACAACAAGATCTCATCATGAGGGAGTCTGGTCAAATTATTTTCCAACAACTGGAAAAATAAGTGCATCAGATTCCGAAAACATAACATCATAGGGCAATGGTCTCCAACAGAGAAAGCCAGTTTAACTCTAAGATGACCTGAAATGCAGTTCATGTCAGTTAAACAAACCAGAATAGAATATCTGGATATTCTACAATAAGAATTTTTCCAAATATTACTTTTTGTGATTTTTTTGCTGTTTTGAGATGGAAAATAGAAAATTCGACACTAGTATTCACTGAAGGGGAAAGAAATTTAGGAATTAAAATTCCATTGCTTTCAAGAGACTTAGGTGCTACGGGAAGCATTAGGTGACATTTTTGGCAGGTAGGCCTGATTTCTTCAAAGATTCTTCTGAAGCATTTTTATAATTAAAAAGACAGTACACAGTCAGTGCAAGATTTTTGAGATTGCATTGCAGATCAAGATAGGCTCCAGAGTGTCAAATCTGGCAGATGGAAAGAATGTACAAGAAAAACAAATGATGGTAATGAACACCAGTCTACAAACTGCTGTTAAACAGACTGAACACATCAAAATCCTTGATGACTAAGGAAAATAAATGGTTCATATTTACACTAAATTATATTGAAAAACGCAGCTTATTGGAATAGTAATAGTCTGGTGTGACACCTAAAAGGGAAGAGGGAAAAGATACCTAATTCTTGGGATATGTCTCCTTGGCATTGGCAGACAAGCATGAGCTGGTTCTGCCCAGCACAGCCAGGAGCTCTGTAGTTATGGTTATGATAGTGTTGACCCAAACTAATATACCCTGCAGAGAGCCAGTGTGTACAATACTGTGGACTGGGCACTCCACTTACCTGGCTACATAGTTTTAGTCAATTTAGTGTGTGAGTAGTACACCCACTTTCACAGACATACCTTTAACAGATGGGGAGCAGTTCAGCTTCAAATTAGACATCTCAGTGTAGGCATCTATACCACAGATGTCTACATGCATGCTGAATGCCCCTGTTCCCATTATAGTCGTGGGAACAGATCTAGATATAGATTCAGCTGACTCAGCCAGAGGGGTCTAGACTCACCCTCCAGTGGGTGTCTATACTTGACCCCCGAATTCCTCTCTAGGCTCTGCTAGTTGTATCAGTCAGGGACTCAGCTCTGTTGCTTAAATATAAGTGTTCAGTGCCATGAGGGCACCTGGAGGTATTTGAGACATCTGCACAGAGCTAGCAGGTAGGACTGCAGGAAACTTGTGATTCTCCTGAATGGCAGCTGCAGGCCCTAGGACATCTCAAATGGAGATGCCCTAGACCCTGCTAGGCACTGATGTGTAGGCAATTAATCAAGCCCTAGCACTCCATTGCCTACAGTGGGAACATGGACACAAAGGTCACAGTACCTACACTATAATCACCTAAATTTAGGCATCTGAGTCTGGAGCTGAGAATACCTGACTAGAAGAAAAAGTTAGACCTGTTCATGTGAGTAACATAGTCTAGATATGTTCATAGGAATGAAAATTGACTGTTCAACTGAATGAGGCAGTCCCATGACTGCTCCAGTGGAACTACTCTAAAGTCACATTAAGTGTGCCTGGGAGCCAGATACTATTTAATAAACTCATTAGGCTTAGTAACACCTTTGTGGTGCAGTAATTAAACCACTGAGAGCAGAGTCTGAGCTAAATTACCAAAACAGTCATTTCTTTTGTTCTCCTTCTCTGGCCTTAKCCACTGGAGACCCAAATTCTTTCCCACTTATTAAGGCAAACCTTAACCCATGCTTAGTCCCACTGAAATGCAGGGAAACACTACCTAATATGATTGAAGGCAGCCAAAAGCTAGATGCAGGAAATCAAGGGGAAGAATTGTGTCACTTAAGACTTTGCCTTTATTCAGGTAGTGAGTGAAACATCTGGGCTCTTTCGCTTTTTGGTCTGGGTTTTTTGAAAGAAGGGTCAAAATTTAATTATCTCTAAGATCCATCCAGTTTTAGGAATAGATTAAGCAGTCAAGTGCCTGATTTAAGGACTGCAACCCACTAATCAGAATGAAATGTAAATAGACTTAAGACCATATGATAAAAACTAACAGCTCCAATACAAAGGACATTCCTTCATAGCAATTATTTACTTTCTGAAGCAAGATTATTGCTTTTCTTGAGTTACCGTTGAAACACTGGGGCACAAGTCAAACAAGAGTTGCATTCAGTCCTTAAAGCAAAATGTGTGCAACCTCCCTGTACAGATTTGCAAATGTCCCTTTTCATATAGCCTGCTCCTCAACCTTTCCCCACTCCTTGTTGCTTACTGTCCTCTGAAGTGTGGTAAGAAATTGTGCATGACTCATTTCACTGCTATGAGGGTCACATTGCTGCAGGGAACAACCTTGAGGTTAAGAGGGGAGATAGAGGTTGCCAGGCAGAAGAATGGTTGGGTAGACTACCTCAAAATGCACTTGCTTCTCWGTTCTGAAGCTTCCTGCAACAACTATGGGAATTTAAATGGTTTCCCCTTCCTCTTTTCTATTTTCCACTCTCCATACCCTGCTGCCATGATGGCCTTCACAAATAACATGAGATTTATCTCAGTTTTCATCTACTCAAATTTTTGCATTTAGTCTAAGTTGGATGTTTAGTTTCCCATACTAAAACTGTTCTCTGAACCATTTTTGAGAACTGATCCAACTGAAAGGTAACCTGGCAAAACCCCACATTTTTTATGTGAATGAGCTCCCTTGAGCATGCACTTGGTCAAGTATGAAGGAGAGAGTTCGAGGGGAGAAATTTGGATGCGCAGCCAAGTGTGTGCTGAGAGTTGCAGAAAGTCTAAGTTAGGTCAGCAGCTGAACTGTCTTCCTTTGATTAGAGGGACAAATTGCTTCTAGAAGTGCTTGTATCTCTCCACTAACTACAGAGAAAACCTTCACAACTATCTTAGGCTGGAGACCTAACTGCCAAATGGCTTGAATTAGGTAAAATGAATCCTTTCCCTTGAAGCCACATGTGTTTTCATGGTTAGGACCGAGGTCTGGAGACTGCCAGGATTCCTTACAGGCACACAAGGCAGAGCAGAGAGAGCTCTGCGTCATACTGGGACTCTGTCTCTCTTCACTGTGCTAGTTAAAAATTCAGTTAAAAATCATGGAGTAACACATGGTCCATTGCACAGTTAATTATCTTTGGAGGTATTGGGACTATTTACAGTTCTTGAGAGAGTCAGTTCCTTCTTGGCAGAGAACTGTACAAACCCGAGGTAATAATTCCTACTCTACTTTATTCACAAATATTAGCATGAGAAGTTTTTCCTAGCAGAAGTAGGTCCATGTTTAAATAYCACTGTGCATTTCTGCTATTAGAGCTCCAGCTAATATTAGGCCCCTGGCTCATGTTTTTCAATGAAGAAGCATTAATGCTCTGGGCTATAACGACCTGTGAGTTAAATCACAGCTCAGCTGGATACAGGGATTCCAAATAMCCACAGACTTCAGTGCAACCAAGATTATATCTACTCTCCCCAATCTTATACCTGCCTCTAGTGTGCTGAAACGCTCTGTTCTTGGTTTATCTTTTGACTCTGTCATTTCACTCTATCTTCAGCAGTTGATCAAGCTCTGTTTTTACGGTCATGGATCCAGATCCTCAATACGGAGTGGAAAACATCCTAAAAAGTTGCTATTTGCTGAAGTACAGTTGTGCCTGAAATCACAGGTAGGTTGTATTGGTGCAAATCATAGCTTCACATATTTCTGTCTGTCACAAAAAAAGTGATCTGCACAGACATTCTTACAAAGGAAATTCAGCTTCCAAGAAAATCAATTTAGATGTAATAACCTTCCACTAATGTAGAGGTTAGCCATGGCTAAATAGCTCATACCTGTCTGGTTATCAAGTATTGTGAGGCCCTGTTTTTAATTACCAAGGTTTCCTGTGATAGTCTCATGTGCAGCTTTGAACAAAAGAATTAAGATTCCTTGCACATGTGGTCACTTCCCAGTGTGCTCTTCAGACACAGATGTTTGGTTTGCTGGCATTCATTTTCCAGAATGAGTTTTGGTTTGTATTACAATGATACATCAAAGTAAATCCACCTTTCCTTATCCTTTTCACAGAACTGTCCACATTTGACCACTAAATTTCACACCAGCAGGAAATACAAGGGCCTAAAAACAAGTCTGCTTCTGCTCTTCCATCAGGATGGTAAGAGGGTGAGTGGATTTCATCCTTTAGATATCCAAGCTTCATAGACTCCTCCTCACAACTGTATCATCTCCCYAGGACCTATTTCAAATGCAGAAACAGTTGGGAGGAAGAGTTTTACCATTAACGATTACATACACTATCATTTTCCTATTTTTCCCCTTCATCAAAATAATAACTGCAAACGAACAAAAATCAGTGGAAAACTGTGCGCTTGCTCTAGACCCAAATAGAAGAAGGTGGCAGTGTGACCAGYTGTTTTTTGTGCAGATGTGGTTAATGCTTTCTTGCACTGGTGAAGAAAATTAGGCAGCCAAATTCTGCACCTGCTGTCATCTGGAAGTCTGAGATGTAAGGAGCCCRTAGCAGAGGGAGTTACAATAGCCGAGGCATGAAAAATATGTTGTTACTTCTTGAGGTGTCCCTCACTTCTTAGATTTGCTAAGTATAGTGCTGCGTGCAAGTGATTAGTGTAAGACACCTGTGTGGAAGGCTCAGGGCAAGTCCTAAATCATTTGCCTTCTGTTGCAATGACATTCTTATGGTAAAATCCTGGGCGGGCTGTGAAGGTGCTACATTAAGTAGAATGTTGCCTTCAGCATGGGCGCAGGTGGGATAAGCAAAAAGACAAGAAGCTGTGGATCTAAATTCTTCATAGCTCCCCGATGCTTTAGCAGAACTGTAGGACAAGAGTTTTCTTGTATATTGAGGGCAAATATTGCCTGCCATTATCAGCCTCTGGCTGATGCACATGGAGTGTTTTGTTATACATTTGAATCAGTCCTAGAATGAGCTGATGAAGGAACAAATATCCCCAAAAGTTTATGCTATGGTTCAGCAGAGGCATTTCTACAGTTTTAATTCCTCCACTCCTGTATTTTTTCCCAGTTATTCTCTAGACCCAGTGCAATTTGTMRTCTCTTGYTATGGGGAAAAGCTGACCACTGCATGCCAGCAGCAACCAATGGCTGTCCKTTGTGCAGGCATGGTAACTTGCTGGAAGAGGYGTCAAATGGCAGACAGTTCCTCCAGCATCTACAGGGCTGGAATGGTGCAACAAGGCAAGCCCCAGCTCTTGTTCCTTTCACATCAAGACATCACTGAGAGAAATGTCACAGCAAGATCTGCTTTGCCTGGTGCTCACAGGCACATTTTGTCACAAACAGACTCAAGGTTTCCAAGCCCTGGTCTTTGGCCATGTTCCAAAGCAGGTTTACCTCAGCTAGCATGTATCCTGCCACTGAAATGTCTCCTTTATCTGTTTACAAGAGAGGAGACATAAGCTTTTCAAAGGTATTTTGCTTACAGTGAAAATTTGCCTTATGCTATTTTTTCATTCCTTGTATTAAAGTATCTCTGCAGCCATAAAGGGCATTCTGTTTAGTATGAGATGTGTCTTAAATAAACCTGCAGTAAGTGATGTTCATCGCAGTTCCTGTCGCTGTGTAGATAAAGTCAAAAAGCAAGTCAGCTTCCATTATGGTGACATGAATAAAAACACAGTGTTTCATGTTTCTCTACCAATATGCAGAATCTAGACAGCCAGCTCTGCAGAAGGTTTTTGTTTCAGATTTTTAAGAACCAAATATTTCAACTAAACCTCCGGCTGGAGCTTGTGTATTTACATAAATTCCTTTTCTTTCCCTGCAGGCTGACCCTGTTTCCTGAGACTTGAGTGAGGGACAGAGCTGCTTTTCTAGCTTTCAGAAGGCTTGCCTTTGCCCTTCTGCTTTTTTATTAAATATAAATCAGAGACTCTTAAAGTCACTTCATAGCACTTCCACTTGGTGGAAGATCTATGCTTAAAAATCCTTTTCTCCATCCTTAGAAATACATATTCCTTAAATTATAAGTTTTCATTAACAAATCACTTGCATAATGCTAATGTTCCCCACTCAAATCCTTATATATCATGTGGCTTTGAGATTGCAGCATACTGGGTCTTCCAGCTCTATTATTTATGTCTCTCACATATGAATACTAACCCCACTGATGCAAGTTCATCTAGCAGAGACAACTTTTTWTTCTCAAAAATTAATGTGAGTACTTGCAAAGTAGCCCCTTCCCCCCAGAATCTTCCCATGTACTTCCCACCAAAGGAGTGAAGCTCTCTTGTGTGTGTAAATCACTTTAAGCCCAGCTTGAGTTTCAACCTGTCACTCTGTGTGCTGAAATGAGTGCGAGCCCTCTCCTGATACAAATTGGAAATGAAAGACGTTGACAAAAATTTCAGCTATGTGAATAATGATTTATGACTGTTTTGCCCAGGCACCTCAACACTGTTCATGAATAGAGCACTGGGCTTTGGGGTAGCAAATAATTCATTAGAAAAACAATTTCAGTTTGATTAAAGATTATGAAGTAAAGGAAAAGGAAAGGCCAGTACATTGTACCAATCAACATACATTTCAGTCTCCTTTCTATAAATATTTGTGGCAACACATAAAATTTGGGTCATGTCATTAACCGTAAGCACCTGCCGGTGGCATGTCGCCCATGCACAGTGCTGCTGTCAGCAAACTGTTTCTGCAGGGTTTTGGAGCACATCTGACATACTTATATCATTTATTGTATCTGACTGGCAGGTGTAGTTTCACTATACAGCTATTGTAGAAGAGGAAAACTTTATTGTTTACTGTCTAGGTGTCAACCCTAAGTTCTATTCAGCCTTAATAATAAACACAATAAGCCTAATAGTTTGCACTATGACTGCATCTAACTGCCCCATTTTTGGTTGGGACTCGCTGTGATTTCTGAGTCTGAAACACATTCACATAGTCATGTAAACTACATAAATTTCCATTATTCTGGACTATCTTTATTATATGCAAAACAATTTATTAAATGACAATATAATTGAGAAAAGAGGGTCTGCRGTAAGCAGATTTTACATGATACTGAAAAGGTCTTCTTCAGAAYTCCTAAATATCTCTATTTGAAAAGCAAAACAAAATTTCTCATTTGTTCAGAAATCAAATGAAAATCTTTGAAATTTGTGATGTCTCCATGCACACACTTGAAAATTTGGCCCCTCTCAGACTTAAGGCCAAGCACATGCTCTTAAATCCGGGGGTTTCTGAAGCCAGTATCTACAGACCTAAACACCAAAAGCCCCATCCTGCAGGGAAATGGCCCCTCAGATGCCTTTTCGTTCTRGATGTACCCATTCAGAGGTTGCTTTCACAGCCTTTTAATCAAATCTGCCCTTACAATCTTCCTTTCACATTGCAATCCAGTCTGCCGTGCACATGCAAGCCAATTTTACACTGCATTTTTCCTCTCATTTCTGAGCATTCCATCAGCCCCCCTTTTAAAACAAAAAGCTAAATTCCTCTTTTAGACTGCCATGAAGCTGAGAGAACTTTATATAACCTGTGTGTTGAAGCAATAGAAGAGAGAATTACAGCAAAGGATGGAAGCTAGTGGAAGGARGACTTCCTTCTGCTTTAACCTGTTTCCACATTTCTTCAACTCCAGGTTTCATGGAGGTCTAGGTAGATCTGCAGAACAGTCATAGATGTAAGGAAATCTAAAAACTCTGCATGTGATACTGCACCCCACCTTTGGCTGATACAGACCAGAATCTGAAATGAGACTTCAGGGTTTTTGTGGCCTAATGCCATTTTTGCTCAGTTCAAGTCCTTTTCATAGAAGAACAGTCAGAAGATTTTCATGTTTTTTCCTCTTTCCACTAGTAAAATCAGTTGCTTCTRAGAACCTTTCATGACTTTTTGCTCTTCCTATCTGGTGAACARGGTCCAAATAGGGACGATGACCTTTGTTCCCAACTTCGCAATATTCTCCTCCATGAATGCCTTGTTTGCCTAACATGAGCATAAAATATGGCATGCAGTTATTGTAGATTTGTGCACTGATGTGACTAGTGAATTAATCAGGAATTGGGAACACTAAAACTGCCCTGTGGAATATTTCTGCCAAGATATARTCTGAAAAACACAGATAAGGGAAATCAAATGTGGTAGATATGCAAAAAAAGTTTTCTTAGCAATAATAACCACATAAAAGCTCTCCAACTGATGCTCTAACAAGGGAATAGTTTATGAGACGTGTTAATAGCACTGATGGAGTGAAATCAGAGAAAGCCTCCTAGACAAAATAAATTATGTGAGCAGAGTAAGTGTCTTGTTTTGCACATAGGTTTCCAGATTATCTGGGAGCTTGAAAACTTTGACATGAATGGCTTTCGTGACATTGGCAGTATAACAACTGTTTAACAACAACGTAATTCCTTTATATTTTAGCAACTTGTCAGTGTGGTTCATAAAAGAGCAGTCACAGTGTGTGATTTTGTAGCGCAGTCCATCTGAGGCTCTAGTCAAACCTGAAAAACGTGGGCAAACCTCATGACCAAGGAGGTAGATGAAAGTCCAGAGYCTGGAGCCTGCATGGCTGCGATGTTAGCGTTGATGTGCCAGCTCAAGGCCACGGAGGTCTGAGATCACAAGTGTGGCAAGRAACTCGAGGGAAGTGGAGTAGGGCAAACATGAAAAGCACAGTTGTACCCTTCTGCCTTGGGACTGCTCCCTAGCCAGCCATTCCCTTTAGCTGCCTGGTGACTTTAACACGAATGCATGGGCACAGTAATAAATAAGAGTGAATCTTCCACTCCAGATCTATTACAAAAGATCAATTTGGGTGAGACAAATCGTTCCAGAAATATATTCTACAAAAATTACKGAAGCTTACCTCTTGGCTTGGTGAGCAGTTCAAGTTGTCTGACCATCTACAGGACCTAAGGCCTTTGATGTTCTCACTGCTCTTGCAGTGACCCAGAMCTCATCACACTCAGCTACTGTGTATTAATACAGCTATGTCATGTTCAGCCAAATCAGCTGTCACATCAGCTCTTCATTTTCATGCAAACAGCCAACAATAGTTATTTCCACTTGCARCACTCACCGTCAAAGTCAAAATTTCCACTAATATTTTAACACCAAGGTCATTTCCCTGGCAATAGTTAAAAGAAGCAAATTCTAAATTCTAAATAAACATTTTCTATCACATAAGCAGGATCCTTTTGTTTATGTAGTCCGTGCTTAAATTATTTTTTTAAATCACTGAATTTGTGATTTCTTTACTGATATGGATGACCTATCTTGCATTATCAGCTGCCTCTTTAACTACATCCCAAGTAAAACAATATTAATTTAAACTTTTACTTTGCAGCAACAGCATTCAATCACTCCCAGGTATCTACGTATTATTACAAATTTAGTGTCTATAATTAAAAAGGAAGATGATATTTTGCTATGAAAATACTAATGCTTTATTACAAGAAAGTTGATTGCTTTACTGATGTTGAAAACAAAYATTGTATATTTTTTGCCAGCTTGAGAATGGTAAGCAAAGAACCTGATTATGCCAACACTTTAATTTATGTTTAATGAGATAGATACTAATAGTTATCCTAATGTTCTGCATGACCATYGCTAAACTTAATGTTAAGCAGGCTGTTAAATTAGKTGGCTCTTTCTTAATCTCTCTGGCAAAAATRTTCCACTTGGTATAAATAATTAAATATCAGAACAGAGATTTCAGTCCRACTCTTCTGTCTTCCAGGTGAGTGCCTTTCCAAGTTACTCTCACGTTCTTTATGTGTGACCCAGTAGCATTTAATTATTTATGCCACATAGAACAGTTTGCCTGGACAAGGTTGCAATAGAGCTCCTGTCTACAAGTGCTGTACAACCAGTTGGTTCCTGTGCTCSCCTTAGAAGTGGAAAACCTGCTGCTGCCTCTGTATAGGGGTGGTATTTTGGGAAGAGTGGTACAGGGAAGAGTGGTCACATGGCATGTRTGCTAGCCCAGTACTAAGGTGGCATCACGTTCTTTTTATCATACTTAAGTTTCTACATTGTGCATTAGATTGAGTCCCAGAGGTGAAGCAGTCAAGATCTGGGATTCCCGTTTGTGCTCAAGAACAGGCTGCTGGCAGTGTCAGGACTCGTGTGGATACACACAAGCTTCATGGCCRTGGTGTAGTTACCTTGGTGACTTCACTGTCAGAAACACGGACCCTTAGAGAGCTGGCTTGCTTYTATGACTGTGCAGCAACTGAGCAGCAATGCAGGGATATAAGGCATCCTTTAGACATCTAAATTGGAATCTAGCCCATGAGACATAACATTACTGCTCAGCTACTGACACAACATGTGTTTTCAGGACAGGCTCTATTCCAGGTCTAGCCACCCAAAMTCATTAGGGGTGCTGAATGACTTAGGCATTCCTCAACACAAGTGAAGAAAGAGGAATGTGGCCTTTTTTTTAACCATCACTTATCTCATTTATCTAACCTGCCAGATATAAATATTATCAATAAGATCATGCTGAATCAGTCTTGATACAATAGCATAAAAGTGAATACAACTAAACCAGAGAAGAATAGCACCTGGTTATGTACAGCCACACAGTACAAGCATTTTCTGCTTCCACTGAGGTTGCATGAACATTTAGTTTACTTCTTAATTTTCTTTGTTCCTTTATAGAGCATGGTATGAAAAGAAAGCAGAGAAAATGACCACAGAATCTTAATAAATTGTTGTCTTCTTCAAGATGAACATTTTAATGGCAGTTTATGAAAGATTGGCTCTGGGATCTGTGGCACTTTGGTGTTAAAAGAAAGAGAAGAAAAGGATTTTTTTTTCTCCTTTCTTTCACTATTTACATTTTCTTCTCATTTTTCTAGTTCTTACTATCTAACTACCACTTAAGGCCTGTTGAATATATCTAATGTAAATGTCACCAATATATAATGTCTCAACATGCATCTCATAAAAAAAAACTAAAGTTACAAAATAGAAGTGTATTAGGCCAGATTGCAATCCCTTCTGCAAGTTCATTGTAAGGTGATAAGGGAGCTTTCTCCAACAAACTCCTCCCTCCTTACCTATGCAGGGAAAAAAGGAGAAAAGATGGGCTATGGGCGGCTCCTCATGGACCCAGCACAGCAGCACGGGTGTAGCCCACACTGGAGAGCAGGTTGGCACAGGGCCATGCCTCRAGGGCATGATCAGGGACAGGGCAGCTGTGACACCCTTGAGCATTATAGACTGTTTTTTTTACAAATAGACCTTACAGATTTGCCATCTCCAGGCAGTACCTTTYGGAGCAGGGCTGGGATAGGCACTCACTGTGTTTCTTGCCCCAATGCCACACTGATCACCCAAGGAAGCTCTGTGTAGCACATCCCTGGTGTTGCATGGGCAGGACATGTTACAGCTGCCCAAAAATCCCTGCTGCCCTTGTGATGCATGGCCCAGCACYCTTCCTTAGCTGTCCTGGTTATTAGTGGTGTCACAGGAGTACATGTGCTATATGGGAGCRGACCAGGTGGGGAATAATAACCTTGTCTTGCCCCATACTGCAAGGGACCTGTGCTAAAGACAGTGTAAGCTCAGCCAAGTACCTCCTAAGCCTTACTCAGAGAGTGCACCCAAACATGGTCATGTAGCAAAGACAAAGGGCAATTTTGGATCTATGCCCATATGCACCATATAATATATATGCAGCCAAGGTAGCTCTATATAAATAACATCTAAATAAAACATAGCAAAACCCCCTGAGCTTGCAATTTTCTTGCACATCCTCCCTTCACTCAGCAGAGCCCTGCAATGCAAAGAGGCGACAGCTCCTGCACATCACTATGAATAATGTTCTGTAAAACAGAACAGCTCTCATTTCCTCCATTCCATAAACAAGAATGAGCCTAACATTGAACTCTTTCTCACTTCTCTTTACTACTTTTCTGTATCAWTTTTTTTATATAGGCAAAGAACTGAAAATCAGAGACATATCTGTCTTCTTGCTTGTGCTGCCTTTCTACAATACAGATGAGAGGACATGTAGCTATTTTTTGTGCAGGGTGATATACCCATTGCAAACTGCTCTCTGGAATACCTTTAAGATGGAAGGTGGGAAATGCAATTAATTCTGAAAGGAATCCTTCCTTCTAGCAGGCAGCTAGAGATAGCACAGCAGCAATAGCTTTTGGGCAGCCACAGCACAGGAATTACAGCCATTCACCAAGGACACTCCCTTTAAGCTTCTGGTTTCTTGAAGTAATTGCAAATAGTATCACTTGGATACAGATAGCTGAAGGGGAAACTCAGATACYGATGAAGCATGAAACAGCCTGGCCTGAGACCTAAAATAATTCTGCGTAAAAATTCACAGCTGCCCATTGTTAAAAATAAAAACAAGGCCATAACCTTCTCCGCTTTCCACCCATGAATTTCCTTTTGTTTCCCCTCCCCCCGGCTGCAGCTCCTGCCTGCAYGGCTGCTCATGCCGTGCCAGACGCYGTCCTGCCAGCCATCCCTCCGCACAGCAGCGCCCCGGGGATGGGGTCGCTGCAGCATGACAGCATAGGTGGCCGCCGTCCAGCTGAACTGCTGCTGCCACCACCTCCACGGGGTTGCTGTCCCCGCCRAGGGCAGGCACGGGGGTCCCCAGACACAGGCAGCACTCACAGGCGCATCCACCACCTGCATTTTTCCTCCATTTCCAGGCCGTTTTGGCACAGGCCATCCCCTTATCAGAGGATGTCACTTCCTCCAGTGCGAGGCGTTTAACAGTGAGGCATCAATGCAGAAACAGTCTGTGCTTCCAGCAAGTCACCACCTTGTCTCTTTTAAAAGTGTTGGCCAGTGTGCAGCTTCACAAAGCACATGGAGTTTAGCAGGAGAAAAATTCCCATTTTTATTGACCTCCCATCTTCCTTTGCCTGGAAAGTCTCAGCGGAAGAAGGAGACTCAGAACAATCATATTTTTGTATCATTATTCTGAACATTAGCTTTATGGTTAAAATATACAATAGAAAGGAGCCAAGAAGGCAAGGAAGCAACAAAATACAGCAGGAGATAAGGTTTACAGTGACAATTCATTAATGGATTTGGATCCTTTTCTCACAGTAAGTAATGGCATTAGCTCATTGAACTAGACATTGAGTGGGATGCCTCTTAAAAAGGGCAACATCTGATCCATGGTATGAAATATAAAAACAAAGATCTTATGATGGCTCTCTGACAAAAGGCTGTGCTGAGGGCAAAAAGCTGCTGAGAATGAGGAAGGCTGGCAGAAACTTAYCTGATCAAAACATCTCTGTATTTGTAATTCATATTACAGTAGCCCTAATGGCCAGACTGAGACCAGAGCTTTGCTGCCCTTGCTGTTGTGTATGCACACAGTAACCTTGCTTCAAAGCATTTTCAATGCAAACTGRTAAGAGACATCAAGGAAGAGGGGAGACAGTATTCCTTTCTGCACAAGGAATCTGAAAAATAGTTGGAGCTCCTAAGTCTTCTGAATCCTATCTACTAGTTTAGCAACTTCTTCATCACACCACATTTTTCTCTAGATATATGTCACTATAAATGATAATGTATTGTACTTCCCTAGACCCCTTTTTGCAAAGATCAGAAAATACCTCCCAAAGAGCGGGATTCACCTCACTGAAAATGGATGTTTGCAATGCAGACATCTATGCCTGAGCTAGTCATGATTCATAGCCAACAGGAATCCAGTTAATGCCATCAGTGGAGCACTGGCTACCAGCTAAACAATGGGATTTGCCTCGTTCCCCACCTTCTTGGGGTGAATCATTCCAAAGGACTCACAAGGCTCAGGAAGTAAATTCATATGGCATTAACTCTGCAAAACATCCCCTGCAGCTATAAGAAGCGCTATGCACACTGCCCGCAGTGCAGCCCTGCTGGGCTGAGTGGGAGGAAAGTAAGGTCAAGACAAGGTAAGGTGCCCAAGGGGGAGAGCAYCTCCCATGGTGAGGTGATAGTACTCCTTTCCTGGGACTTCCCTAGAGAAGAAGGCAGGGGGAGAGCCTTACTTTGGAATGGCAGATTTAGTCAAATTCCCTCTCTGGTTGCTTGCAAGACCCTGTGTTACACTCTCATCTCCTGGTCCTCSTGACTCCTGGAAGACTCCTCAGTTTTCCACCTCTGTGCATGCTTTGGGAGTGCAATAATGGTGCAAAGGTAAAGGAAAAAAGTGGATAATCTAGCCTATTTGACATAAATGAGAAGTCAAAAAGGCTGTATATTATCCAAATTAAAAGTGGGCAGCCTCTTCGTGAATTCTTATCTATACTGTTGCGGTACAAACGTCTTATCTGGCATGGTGTGTGGGACCTACCTATCTACCCACAAGATYCAGTGCTGGGCCTCCAGCTCTCTCATGCTTTGAACATCTCTTTTCAAGAAATTGTCACAGAAAGCAAAGCCTTCCTATTCACCACTTAACTCTTTGATGGCAGGTGACAGGGAGGAGCTTGTGTGCCCCCCCCACCCCCACAATATACATATAGGATTGTATACATATGCACCATACTGAAAACAAGATGCAAGGCTTACTCAATTGCATGAAAAGCAAATAGCTCTTGACACAAATAATAAATGCTGCAGGCATTTTCCTGCCTCTGCGGCTTCATCACAATCAGACKTCTCTGAGCCAGGGTGAAGGGACTTAGGGTGACCTCAGATTTGCCTTTACAACTCCTGTTTTCTATTCTCTGAGTTCAGGGACTCTGCCTTAACTCTCCACTCTGAATGCAAGCTTGTCTCTCCCATTCTGCTGGCCTAAGCTTCCCAATTGTTTCTGTGATCCCTCCTTCTGATTATCCACTAACACCTGGCTTTGTGCTGCTTCTAGTAACTTTCCACTCCTTTAAATCACACTCCTTGCACACAAACCTGGAAAAACTGGTTTGTGTAAGCTTTAGGTAACCCTTTGTCCCAAGTCTATTTCCAACTCAATAGCTGAACATTATGGTTTAATGACCAAATATTGTTCCCAGCAGAGGAGTTAAAGAGCATTTGGAGAAGTGAGAGGGAAATTCAGGCTTGCCTATACACTGAGAGTTGAAGCTTAAGGGAGAGAGTTAAGATCCATATTATACATTTACATTTGCAAGGAAGTGTACCAGGTGTGCTAACATGTCATTTCTAGTTACAAAGATTTTATTTAACTTGAGAATGAGCTGACCCAAAAGCAGGGATTGATGGTCAATCACACGTTTGAATAGTGAATTGCTGTTAATACTGTTCTTAGAGATAAATAGCAATATAGATGCTGAAATAAGTCTACATTAACTATTCATGGCATAGCTGAAATGAAGACTAAGTATTGCTGTAGTTTTATACTCCTGAGCCACTTGTCTCCACTATGTTTAGTTAAATACAAAGTCTGAGTCAATGGTAAAAATCAAACGGAAATATTACTGTATTTGCAGAAGATATATTGGCCTCAATTACCATTCAATTACCACAGCATACATCATTGTGCAGGCAAGCTGAGCTCCCTGTGTGCTTGGCTACAACAGAGCACCCTTGCATAAGCCAGTCCTTCTGCTATAGGAAGCTGAGTRTTCACAAGGAAACACAACTAGAAGTTCACAGGATGTTGGTAAAGGGATGTCTGTGTGGGATGCAAGTAACCTACAAAAGACTRCAAACACACTGAAATCAGGGCAGGAAGCATCTGCGGGGGTCATTGAAGGGGCCATGGAGAACTAAATCCATTAGAAATTCGCTGGGTCATGATGTTTTTTAAAAGAAAATTTGGACTGATTTTTCAATAAATTTATTCCTATGTCTTCTTTCATTTTATCCTTTTATCACTGGTACTGCAACTGGTTAAATTAGATTCTATATCAACCAAGCAGCCTTCAAAACTAAATAAAAAAGAAAAACAATTTGTATCTAAAACATAGCGGAGATATAGACCTATACCCTACTAAATGTTTGAAGTCCGAGTGCTTTCAGTCATGTGGGCGACGAAGGGTATTGAGTGGAGAAATGTGACTTAAGATTCATGGAAGAAGTGTGATTTGAAGGAAGCCTACAACGTGTGTTTATAAATCTTTGTAAAGTCCTTTATAAAATTTCAAATTGGATACCAAAATACGTGGGAACTTTAATTTCCTTAGACATTGCATTAGACATTCAATTTTTTTTAAGTTCAGATCTTTAAGTTTTCAATTTAAAACTTTTCTAAGGGCAAAAATCTTACAAAAGGCTTGCTTTGCCTCCCTATTCTGTCACCTGCTTTAACCAACCTGTGAGAGGAGTCATGCATGGGTAAGCAACAGCACAGCAGAGTCCACTTCTCATRCTTCTCTGTAGATTGTTCCATCATTGCCCAGGCTGTAACCATGAGGATTCAACTCTCCTATTTTTAATTCAAGAGACATGACTTGGCATTTTTACTTCTTGTCAGTGTCATTGCCACTACTAATTGCTCAGAGGTAAGTTACGAATCTCTCCAAAGCAATTAATGTCAGGAGCCAAGYAGTCTTTATCAGGGAATAAGGACCTAAACAACTGACCTAAAATTAAGACAAATGAAGTCTGGTTTTCTGTGGAAGTACAACTTTTCCATTCTCTGGAAATGAACAAAAACTACAACAAAAGGGGAATCACTAGTCATCTTTAAAAGAAATCTGGAAAGGGCACCAACATGTGTATTGCACAGAACAAATCTCRTCTGAGGAGGTCAGGAGGTGATTAAATACACTGGTTCCATTTCTGTCTTCTCTGATTCTGATTCACACGAGACCATCTTCCTTTTTATAGATTGTAAACTTCTGCACTGACTGTTGTTTTCCTTCCTCTCACAAGCAATGTCCAAAATCTGTATGTTAGTCAATACTGACTTGGTGTTAGCCCTGCACTGGTAAAGTGTTCTTCTAGATTTCAAGTTCTCTCATTTTTGGTTCACTAGGTAAAACTATATCAGAAGTAGATTTTTCTCAYTTTAGTACAGTACGATCTTCATTATATAATGAAGCCGTTGTTAAACCAGCAAGTTGATGCATATGGGAAAAATAAGCTACAGCTCAGCATGACACAAATTATTTGGTAACTAAAGAGAAAATATTAAAATCTAGAAACTAGGGTGAGATCAGTTAGCTAAAACTGATGATGAGTAACAYGCTGGTCCTAGAAGGCAAAATTTGTAGTTTTTCTGTTGTTGTTCTGGTTCCACAGGAGGCCACTTTGGGATATTTCAGATCAAAGGTAAAGCTTCAGTTTCAAATCAGAAATGTGTCTTGCAGAGAGCTCTTTAGCAGTGCTTCATTCATTGTGTTGCATGTTGTAGTCYTTATAAGTACAGGTTCCCATGATAAGCCTTTACAAACATATGTAATTACTAGCATACAATCATTACAGTTGTTAAAACATATTTTTAAATAGGGGAATAGGAATAATTCACAAATCAGTATTGCTTGGGCTATTTAAGAGTCCAGGTTTTGCAAAGTACGTGCCCGGGACCTGAAATAGTAGCAAGCAGACTTTGACTCTCATGAAGGTTTTGCCAGACATCATCATAACTGCTAAGGGCTATACTGAGACCTGCTGAATGACATACCCACCCATTCCTCCCCACTGACTACAGTGTGAGCCAGGCAATGCCAGACAGTGGACAGGCCAGATACACTTTGGGAACCACAGTTACTTGTTTGTTATGGCCACAAGTGTCCTTAGTGCTTCATCATAACGCATTTGACTTGTGTCAGAGCAGCATATGTCTTTTTGCTCATGGTCTGTGCCATGCCTACTATAGGTGGGTACTAGAAGAACATCTACAAGCAGCAGGATATATATGGAATGTCAAAAAGTTTTGACTGGGATCAGAATGAAATAATAGCCACATCATTTCCACACGGGCCATCTAACCCAAAATGGAACGTATCTTTCAGAAATGATTATTTTCCTTTATAGAAAAATGTTTTGATTCTATCAGACTGAAAAACTTGAAGTAGTAAGTGAACATTTTCCTGAAATTCTGAAAACTAGACAAAATATCTGCTGTCTCAGTTCTCTACCTCATTCATGGGTTTACTTAAACATCTTAAAAATGAGTTTATCAAACCTAATATTTGTGATACAGGACTCCAGCTTAAAATCAAAGGCTTGCCATTCACATAGATGCATCTTGCAGAGAGCTCTTTATTCCCTGCTTCSTTCATTGTTGCACATGGTAGTCATTACAGGCAATTGTCTGCTAGTGCTACCCACACCTCTGCTGTTTGTACAATATGAGTCACTCACTGGGAACTGCAATCCCAAGCAGAATTTCTTCATCCTGCAATAACCGTGTGCTTTGTTTCAGATTGCCTCCTTCTCTTTTGAGTAGGCAGAATTAGTAAAGTGCAATTAGCAATAATGTGATTTGTCCTGAAGCTGATACATTTTCTTATAGCATTTAATCTTTCCAGTACCTCACATATTATATCAATAAAGCTGCTGGGAGTACTGAATRTAGCATGCAGAATGCCCAGATCGCAGAAGAAAGATGCATGCCTTTTACTGAAAAGGAAGAACATGGCCCACCAGAGTTTGGTTAAACATGTAAAAATATTTCCAAGCAAATAAAAGGTAATCTAGTTCAATTCTGCTGTTCTTTGGTGAAAATAACTTTATATAKAGAGAAAATGGATTGTTCTATACCCTTCTCTTTCTCCGCTAATGCTGCTTTGTCTTTTTTCTAAAACTATCTATTTGCAAAAACTCATCCTAAATATTTGGCTATCAGACACAGCAGACTATCAGGCATTTCATTTTCGTTTTCTGGTATTCTTATTTTCTATCTTTTTTTCCTGCTTTGGTTTCCGGTTAAATGCTGCCCCTTCCAATTTACCCCAAATATAAACAAAAGAGGTAGGTGTCTTTAGTTAGCAAACYATTCCTAATACCTCAAGAAATGGGAGGATTCTCCTTCCTGATTTCCTCATAAGTGGAGCAAGGTAAAATATCTTTACATCTTTCCTGTGACTGTCACATTTCAGCTCTTTTACGACATTCTGACTTAAACGGTGTATAGATTTATATGGAGTTACTACACATTGTGCTTCTCATTCCCTGCATCTGTCCTCACATACATGCTTTTAGATAATATTCTTTTAATCCCATGAGAAAATTACAGAAAATTAGGAATGGCTTTATATAACAAGCCAGATACAAGAAACTCATGCTGCTGATTTGATCTAACTGTTTCTTCAGGCTTTTCTTTTTGCTATTCTCTTTGCTACAAAAGCAGTATTTAAAAGGTAGATTTGCTCATGTGAAAAACTGAAATTAAAGAAGAGCTATTTCTTCCCAGGTGGCAAAACACCCCATTCCTCCAAGGCGGATGGCCTTGGCCCGTAAATAAAATAGCACTTATCAACAGGTATGGCTAAAACCCAATTTGTAAATTGATTCAAGATAAGACAATCTGAAGTAGGGTTTTTATTATCTCTACCAAAGCACTGTCATGAGGAAAGGGGCAGTGCCTTCTCTGTTGTTGATCTTGAAAAACCTGTTGGTTGCTTCCACAACTTCATCGGTTCATTTTATTTTTCTGTCAAATCACCCACATTTTTTATGAAAAACATATATGTTCAGCAGGAACAGGTGGCTTTTATTAACATGGCTCATGTTTCAAGAGTAGAATGTTACTTTTGTCTTTAATCCTTTAAGGGATGGTAGGAATAGCTCAGATTTGGGGAAACTGAAAAATGAAAGAGGCTGTCATTTCAAAAGTCACTGCTGAAAGGAGATGAATACCTGCACCGGCTACTGGAAAATTAGATGTTCAACTACCACTGAAAAAACTCCTGCTGCTGCTGCCATCACTAGGCTGGTTTGCATCCAAACTAACYTACCCATGTGGCACCCTGACCCACCTCCAAGACAAGGCTGTAGGTACTGCCTGTACACAGCCCCATGTGTGGATGCTTCTGCACAGGTCCTCCCCGTGACCAGATCTTTGCCACTTCCTGGAAGAGCACTCCAGGCAGACTTGAGATGATGACGAGGATCATCAGGGTGGGGATGAGCAGCTGGGGCAAATAGCCTGCTCCTGAAAGTGGAAGAGGTTGCCTATTCACAGCCTGATATGTAATTACATCGAGGTTTGTTCTTCATGGTAGCGAAGATATCACCAATGTGATGTTGGTAATGAGACCAAACACAAGTCCTCTCTCCTGTTCTGAGTCCCTGGTGGGCACTGTTGGCCACTTCGCACCGAGTATTCATGTTAGTCAGGCTCAGAAGCTTTGCCTGTGGCTAGCTAGCCTTTCGTCTTAACACACAGCGATGTCAGAATACCCTGTCACTGCTGGGCTTTGACAGCAGGATAACCAGGRATAGTTATTGCATGGTAAATGAGACTTTTACTTTTTGGCACRGAGGAGAAAGCCCACACTTTAAAACTCGGAGAAATTTGTCATCTGGAGAGACATTAAACTACCAGTGTACTTAAAGCTTGTGCRTTGTGACTGCTAAGGGATAGTTGAAAAGGATTTAGAAAGTTCCAGGGTCTGAAATACTGCATTCTGCAGATTGAAATGTGCCAGCTGCTTACCCTGACTGCTGTGGATGGTCCCTTCTGGGTCTTTTGTGTGAGGAAGAAGAACTGTTGGAAGAGTCAGATGCTTTTTGATGAAGTTGCATTGAGTTACAGAAAAGATAATTTCAGATCTCTTTCAGCTTAACCTGACAAGGTTAAGTTAGCCTAACAAGCACTCTTAGTCTTACTTTTCCACACCTGCACCATCAGTTTTGATCCAAGCAGTGATGGTACTTACTGAGACTGCTTCTCTCTAATTTTCTAGGTTTTTTTTCTCTGTGGTCAGCAGAAAAACAAACACSTGCCTCTTTCCCCTCCTCTCCCTCCTACAATCACTGGTAACGCTTTATCCACCATTCACATTCAGCAATAACATCAAATATACTTTAAGTAGGAGCATCAGTTTAATCGTGTTTTGTCTTTGGGCCAAGCTGAGCAGAGAGGGCAGGATTCCTCTATCCAACTACAGACATTTACAAAGCAGACATCAACATTAGTCACTTGAAGTCCTCTTTATAGAAAACAGAGAGGAATAAATGTGGGAAAAATCCATCTGACCTACTGTTATACTGGCCTACTAATTTCACCCTTTATAGGTGAAATTATTTATGCCATGGAGATGTACTTCTCTGATTACAGAGGGAGCCCAGGGTGATTAGCTCAGCAACTTTGCAGATGTCTGAAGTCAGGTGAAATGAATCTCAGCCAGGGAACTAGGTCTTAAATGTAGTAGGCCTCAGATATTTCTTATCTACCTCTAATGCTGCTGAGGTATCTCATCTTATATTTTGCCTATGCTCTCACAATATACTGTGTTTATTCAGCTTGGTCTGAATTCTGTTAAACCTCTAGAGCTTCCACACTGCAATTTCTATCCTCTCCTACAGAAAAGGCTACATTTATTAAGAGGGTGAAATGTCTGATCCTTTCCTACCTTGACAAATTTGTTGTGATGCCCTGATAGTGAGCCTTGGGAACCATGAACAAAAAGTGACGTGAAAGTGTGAAGTTTACATGGTGATTACTAATGAATCATGTAAGTACAGTGTGTAGCAAGGGAAAGGTGTCCCCTGTGCAACTAATTTGAGTCACTATAAATAATCCCTCAGAGGAAGGCCCTGTGAACTTGAAGGCTTCTCTATATCTTCCATTTACATGGATCAGCTCAAGAAAACATATTGTCATTCCTTACATATCTTTCACTGTCTGTATCCTTCAGCCATTGCAGCTGTAATGACACTACACTATTACTAAGTCTTTTGGATGTGATCACACCCTCAGTGCAGACTCTTTATCTCAAGAGCACAGAAGATGAAGGAAGGCAAATGATACTTCCAACACAATCCTTGTAAGGAAAAGTGTGTGTGGAGGTGATATAGGAGAGAAAAGCTAGGACATAGGAGGAATAGTGAYTGCAGGTAGAGGCCTCTCTTTGTAAATAAATTCATCCAGAGGAATAAAAATGATTTCTGAGTAGGTGGTAGTAAAGACTAGGAGAGATGATATGAGAGAATTGACAAGGGGAGAAGTTTTGACTCTCAGGAGAAATACGCATTCCCATTAAAACTAGACTGAGAAGCTGGAAGACCACCATGCTGGATATCATTCAACGTAGCTCCTATACTATGCAAGGCAACCCCAGATCCAGTACCATCGGTACTCACTGCTTCCCCTTTGTGGGAGCGTTTCTGATGTTGCTTATTCTTTGCAACTCTGAGGGACGCAGTCAGGAAAAATAAATAATGCCCTCTCACTTGTTAGGTGTACATGAGCATAGTAACTGTGCAGGGACTTCTACTCTGAAAGAGTTGTCAGATACAGTACTAATACAGTGAGGAAAGGTAATACTCACAGGAGAAAAATCCCTGTTCCATCCTTCCACAGGGAGTCCCTTACCAATACTGTGCCCCAGCTTCAGACCATTTTTACCTTCTCTGTCCTCTCCACAAACTGATCCTTTGCTGGAAAGTTTCCCTAGGGCTTGAGGGATGGGCACACAAACCTTAACAGWAACTAGCTACTCTACTGCAAATAACTACTATTGCTATAAGTAGGCCTGGTGGCTATCATCTAACCCCTAAAACACTGGTAAATACATTGTGGTTCTGCAGTAATTAGCCTGATTAAGTAAGGGAGATTTTCTAAATGATGATACTTTCAGGTTTAGGTCCTTTAATCACTACTCCCTTCTCTATTTGGCTAGAGTCTGTGGCTATATGCATGCCCCCCTGGGGGGAGTGTGGGAGATACAGAAGTAGAGCTAAAGCCCAGCGTGTGCCACCACCCATCTGGATCRCTTCCCTGCGGAGAATCTGTGCTTTGTGGCCAGCCCATTGAGGTTGGCCTGGGCTCTGCTAGTCTGCATAAAGGCCCAAGTACTGCAGGGAGCATACACAGCCCACATCTTTTAATTTGTTATTTATATGACAGAACAGTGTTCTTGAGGCTGGTGTCAGAAATGAACTTARTACACAGGATGAAGAATGAGAAGAATACTCGCCACCCTCTTAATCATCTCTTCAGGTTCAATCTGCTTGAAACTTCAGTGGAATTGCACTCATTTACATCAGAGGGGAGCCAGAGGCTTGGCCATGCCCACCGTTTCAATGGCTAGGGGAATAAAATGTAATCTGCACTTGACAGCTGTACCCACAGAAAGGGTTCAAAGCCATCTCCTAACCATTCTGGGATAAGCCTCAGAGCAGATCTCCACAGAAATGGCCACATCTGCACAGCCTGGGTGTTGCAGTTGTGTGAATAGTGTGCAATCGGTGAGGCACTTCAAAAAACATGAGGCACTCACAGCACTCCCCTGAACTGCCATGCAGTCTCATTCACCAGTTCCTATTAAGCTAAAGAAGCCAGTTACAATTTAAGTGTAACAGGATCTTTCTGTTACTTAGAGTGGAGAAAACCTCAAACCAGCTCGAAGTCAACTAGGCATAATGAGAAAATGCAGTTGAACAGAGCCAGCAGGCTGCTGGGTAGTTCCAGGAAAGCCTAGCTGCAATTCACTGAAGTGAAAGATTCAAACAGGGACCTTGGCAACTGACATAAAAATTGAATAATCCGAGGCCCAGAGACCAGAGTACAGGAGACTGTATTCCAGGCAGCTCTGGCACAATTCCCAAGTGGCATCCTTAACAGCAGAGCACTGGGAGTGAACACAGCCATTGCTGCAGTAGCAGAAAATCGACATGTGGACACCAGCAGAACTGCAGAACTTGTCACCAGCTGCRTCTAATTGAATACAGCACGAGTGCTTGTGCTGATGGAGCCTTTTAATCATTACTTAACCCTGCACTAAGAGCATTCTGCCAAGGGGAAGAATGGTCTGCTCTCATCCTGCTCAGTTTGGAAGAGATGGAAAAACTTGGCATAGACAAGAAGGTACATGAAACAGAAGCAGGCCTGCACAGGTAAGATTTTCCAGCTGAACTCTTGTGAGGAGTATCTCAGATGAGTAGTTGGGTGAACAGCCTAAGAGATGGAAACTGGTTTTCTTCATCTTACTAAAGTCTGGGCAAAAGAAAGAGAAGTGACAGATATCTCATTCATTTTTCCTAGAAAGGAAACAGCTACCTTCAGACAGAGTGTAAATGAAAGAAGCATTCAGAAGGAATGGTCATGCATATAAATGTGCTTACTAGTATCCTATAAAATGGTCACAGTATAGAAAACCATGGCTCAGTATTTTTATCATAGCAAGTAGCTTATATGAAGCTGTAATCTGCTGAGTTGAGGGGGGATGCTGTACCAACATTGCCTGGGTTTTGTAGCAAGGGCCTTATCTTCTCTGCATGTGTCTCATATTTARTCTTTCTGCAGAAGCTTTCCACAGATGTTAACCCATCTGTACACCACTGTCAGAGATGCAATGAGAAAGATCCACCATTTTATTTTGAAATTAAGGTTAGGCCATGAAGCTGTTTTTATTGCATGTTGTTATTATAAAATAGATGAAGTAAGTTTTTGTAGCAAAGGGCATCTTCAACACTTTAGACATCATGGTCCTCCTATCCTYTTCCATATCTCTACCCACCTGCTCTTCCTGTGTTCTCTCTCCTGTTCAGAAGTCTCCTCTCCTCATATCCTTGAATGAAATGAATTCACATCTGCATCCATGTCCCATCCTGATAGTTTTTCCAGGCTTGGCAGAGCAATTTAAAAAATCCATCTGTGGACCAGATTTTACCCATTCTCAAACTCTCCAGTTATTGCATTGTAAATAGCTATGGTAATTATTTTATGTATTCAGAAACCCATAGTGATGCTTTTATTTAATACTTCTTTCTTACTGTCTGATTAGTCTACTCTTAAAGTATTTCCTTACTAGCCAGTTTACAAGGAGGGTTACTTAATTTTTCTGTCTGATAGTTAGCATGTTGTCATTCTCCCTCCTTAGTAACAAAAATCCCATGAAATTATCAGGAGCAAGAAGCAAACACATCTCTGTGAAGAGCGAGAGTGTGGCATTGCTAGCAGTCCTGTAGCAGAGTCTCACCCTTATTGACTGTTCTCCCCTGAGGTTCCTTGCATCAGTAACAATACTCTCAAATTTCTCCATCTCTTTTCAAATCTTTGCTCCACAGCTAGCCAGTTACCATTTTAATCTCCGCATTCTTTGTTTGCACATATTCATTAACTCAAAAATACTAATTAAATCAGTAAAGCTTTTGGAGATACATTTTGAAAGCACAATACGAAATAAAACTGAACTGCCCTTGGCTTCATGATGAATTAGGAAATTGTGTAAAACTGGCAGTCAAACAGAAGGACATTTGAACTGCTCGTATCTCAGACCTAGAATAAGGATATCATTAGAGACAGTTTTTGCCAGGAAGTCAGTGTTTGTCCTCATTTTAACTAATAATACAATGCAAAACCAAATTTGAATGTGCTGAGAGAGAGAATGATCTAACAGTAAGAAGGACACCAACTATTCTCACTAGCTTGAATGGAAATAGCAGGTGTCTAGTACTTCTCTGGCCCTGAGACAGTAATCAGTCACAGATAACTGATTACTTTCAGATCCAGAAAGTAATCTGCAAGGGATTATATTTTCAGTGTACTTTACTAGYTTAACATTAGCTGCACAGGAGGAACCAGATTTCTGAAGCATCAGCCACACAACCCAGTCATTTTGATCATTTGAGCCATCCCTATACCCTATATAGTCGTATGTTCAAACTTCTGGGCAAGAACTAATTAAGCCTTTTAATTACAGCACAGCTGCTTCCATTCCATCTATTAAATTCTATTCATCCCTTGTTATTAAACAAAATATAGGCCAGGAAAATAAGAAGAGATTTTCCTGTGCATCTGTCTCTTTCAGGACTTATTCCTTTCCTGAACAAGCACAGTCATGCCAATAAACGTATATAATACAGACTACTCACGTTAATTTCTAAGACCTATCTAGAAGCAAATTATCTCCTGTTTTGTCAAAATGAGCATGACTTCACATTAAAGCACAGCATGACTCACTGGCAGAACAATATGGAAAACTGCCCTTTTGGAGGTTTATCTAGCTCCACAAARGTGACTGGAAAGAACATCACCAACTTTAGCTAAAAATGATTTGAGATCCAGACCAACTCTGTTACAAAGAACAGCTGCTAGTGCAACGTAACAAAATGCAGTTGGTGACTGAGTCTGTGAGGCAAGCGTGAACCCTACCACAGCAGCAGAAGCARGGAACAAGCCCAACCCTTCTCCTGCTGACCAGGCACTGGCTCAGCAGCATGTTTCATGGCAGTCTCAGTTCTTGCTCTGTTAAAACAGAGATAAMACAACAGCTCTTATTTCTGTAAGGAGAGGAAAAAAACTTAGAATCTAAGAGAAATTGTTTGCAAGCACAGATTTGATGCTATCTGTATCCCTTGTCACTGAATGTCCTATAGAAATGTACACAAAAGCATACACAAGAAGATCCATGGAAAAGCAATTGTCCTACCACAGGGCTGCCATAAATTTCTTCATGAGAATCAACTGGGAAATCACTTTTTATGGAACTGATGGAATCTTTCTGAAAAAAATACCATTTTTTTTCTTTTTCAAGGTTGTTCTCATATTTGAGTCAAATTCAGAGAATAATTTGTGCTGAAACTAAATGCCAGGGTATGTTTCTGAAAGGCCTAGGCTCAGCCCCCGAGCCAGTCAATGAAAGAGAAGGCAACAGCCACCTTCTGCCCTGGTAAAAGCACTCCCTACCAGTCAGGTCAGCTGAATTAATCCCTTCCGTGCCTATTTCACACACCAGGTTTGAACACGAGTTGGGGCATATGCTACACACTAGCTGTACCATCTTCTTCTGACATCTGGTGCTTCAGTCTGCTGGAGGATAAGGAACCTCTCTCAGCAGTGATGGGTTTCTGAAGACAGAGGAGGTAATCTGTAGCCTGGTCTTCCAGATCCCAGTGTCCTAACTGACAGGCAGTTACTTTGAAGGAACATCTGCATTTTCTTGTCAGCAAGGAACACTTACATTTCCTCGTCTGCTCTGTGAATGACAATTAAATCTGGCCTTTCTGTTCCAGTGACTGGCTTTTCATCAGAAACAACCTGGCTGGGAAATGAGTGCTTWTGTCTGAAGCTGAATGAAATGTTTTTGCTCAGCCTACAGATGAAAAAAAAAATTGAACTGAGATGCACTAAATTAACTTTTCCCCCCAATTTTTTGGTTCAGCCACCACACTGAAAAATCAATTATTTTCATAGCTCTACAGATCAGTCACTCCTATTTATAGAAATTCTAGTCATACAATCTGAGAACAGATTCCCCCTGCTGTTACATTGGCTTTAGCTTCCGAAGAAGCCAATGTAGTTGAACTCTCTGGGAAAAAATAAGTCCCTGGAGTAGCAAGCCTGACACTCCTCAACCATGAATAACAAACAGCAAGAGTTAGAATGATTAGTCACAGTGAACAGTTTATGGGAARTAACCAGTGACTGAAATTTTCTTACTTAAAAGAACTCAAAATCAAATCAGTTCCAATTGTTGTGACCCGTTGAAAGGACTCCTTAGGCTTTGACACTATACAAAAGCCTGTACTGCTCTAATTTTACTAAGAGATTTTAYATGGCACCACCCACATAGTGAGGACAGAGTTGTCTGGTTATATTGATATAGTTCATTCCTCTATGAAAAAAGGCATTAAGCTATACAGGTTAAGCAAATTGAAATTTATACGTGATTGCATTTTGCCTCCTGCACAGTTTCAAGACCAAAACAGGTACATACCAGATTGTCTGCCTGTAGCAGCAATCTTTGTACCTGTACCAGGTAAGCCCTGGAATTTCCAATGGAAAATTATTGTGTCCCCAGTATTTAGAGCATCCTTCAAAGTTTATTTACCTATTAGCAGCACTGACATCTGATATCTATCTGATATCTATCAGTGTTTTGTACAGCCTCTTGTTAGCCTACTGCCCTTGCAGTGATGGCAGTGGGCAGAGTAGATGGCTACAGTCTGTCTAGACTCTCCTGCCTCTGAAGCAACTTGGGTCCGTAGCCAGACTGGATCAGGCTGAGGGCTGGCTGCCTACTAGAGAACATTTGGAGGCCAAGTACCAAATCCTGGGATYATTGCTAAAGTTGCTTCCAGGATGCAAAAGTAGTCACTATATGTACAACCATGTTCAGGGTTGTATCTTTGCAATTCTAATTTTCTCATAAAAAAACAACATTTCCTTGGCACCACGTTTATATTTGTTGATAGGCACGTGGAAACTGGGCCCAGAAGCTTATGTAGGTGATACACTGTGCTTGTGTTGGCTTTATGTCTATACTAATCCATTAGACAAGGCTGTCTGGACACTCTCACCCCACTCTAAGAATGGCGTGTTTCCTATTAGTTCCTTTTGTTCTATTTAAAGTTAAGCAAAAAAGCAAACAAACTCTCCCTTAAGCCAAACAAGAGTTGGGTAACATGGCCTTTTGCAGCTGTTCATGTCTTTAGAAGCAGCCTGTTCAGTTTACACTGGATCACCTTCTTCAGGAAGGCAGTGTCCCTGTTCTAAAATATATTAACACGAAGGTCTTCATCACAGGCAGCTCTGTGTAACGGACAGGAAACAAGCTGCATTCATCAARTGATTTATTTCTTGACAAGTAGCATGCCCAGGTCCAGAAAGCATTATGCCAACTATGTCTCTGTCATTGCAGAGAAGGTTCAATTAATGCTAGCGAGGTTACCTACTGACCTTTCATGGTGCTCTACACTCAAATTTTCGTTCTGACTGATGAAGTCACATGTCAGTATAATTTCATCAGCATCTGTAACAGGGTGCCTGCCGCAACCTCCACCTTATTTTGGTCTCCAGTGTTCCTCCTTTGATCTCTGACCGAAACATGCCACACCATCATGTCACAAAAAACAGTCCACTCCCTTCTTTAATCTGCGTCCCCGTGACCTGATGAGAAGAGTAAGTCTGCATTTTATAACATTATGACCAAATCTGTTGTGAATGCAAGTCATTCCCAAGGGGCTATTGTTCAGTAGGACCTGACTCACGGCAGTTACACCTCACCTATTCCAGTTCAGCCCCTGCCTCGTGTATGGAGTTGGACTAATAACAGACCAAGACTATATCTGTAATTTTTCCATTTTTTTTAATGCAGTCTTTCTTACATCAAATAATCAWGTAAATTGACAAAATTCAGTTCAGAAGGCTAAAGATCAGTCTCATGAATGAAATTATTTGACAATATGTTACAATGAAATCATAAAATATTTAAACCACAAGACTTCAGTAGTTTCATGACGGAATTCAAGTTCATTTCAGCTTTCTAGTAGAAAATAGTATGCAGAGTGAGAGTATCATTGTTAGAAAATATGTTTTTAAATTATATATTCCTATTGTCATTAGAACAGAACAACTGAACTGAACAAAGGGTGAAAAGTGCTTATGCAGCAAGGGAATAAATTCTGTGATGCTGGTTAAATTTAATGTTTTGTGCTACCTTAAAATCTCCTGATAGTTTCTCTTGGATAGTGTTGGTGGGTAGTGATAGAAGTTGTTCAGGTCYCGTTAGAGATTTTTATTGGTTTTATACTTTATTATTTATTTAGTAACCTTGACTTATTTCTTTTTTGTTTCTTAAGATTTCAATTTTGAATGAAGATGACATCAGATGGCAAGGATTAGATTCTTAAGGCTATTTAGGTTTTTTCTCCATTCAGCTTTGCAGGACAAAGTAATTTTCATTTGGATATAGGAGCTGAAATATCGAAGAAATGATGAAACATACAACTAGAAGAACCTTCTAGCCTTTAGGACTGCAGAAGAAAGTTTTAAAATGTATACCCTACAGGTTCAAACTAGTCAATAAATAAAGACCTAAACCCAAAGCGCTAATATTTTTAAATCTTGAGGTTCTGAGATTCAGATCTGATACTTYAGATGTCTGATTTATGAATTCATAATGGCTAAGGTTAGCAATCCTATTTTGCAGTGGTCAGACTGATGTTCGTTATTTGACTGGAGAGGTTCAAGATGATAGTTACATCTAACTGTGAGTTCTTATAATGCCCAGAGAATTGAAAAAACACCTTTCCAAGGGCCTCTTACAGCACAGTTCACAGAACACCTCATGCATTGTCTCAGCTAACCCGGCTGGAGTCCTTCAGTCTAGCCAGTTTGCAGATGAATTATCTGGCCACCTCTGAAATTSCTTCATCTAAAAGTTGCTGTAAAAATCTCTTTGAAATGGTAACCTTAAACTGAGGTCTTTCCATAGCTTCAAAGGCATGATGTCCCAATCTGAATTCCTTTGAAATATTTAATTTGAATAATAAACTAGCTGAATACCAGCACATTCAGGTTGTTATCAGTTAGCTCTGACCAGTAGAAACTTTGAAATGTTAATTGTATAGCTGGACAAAGTTGCTGACCTTATTGGTTTTGCAGGAAGTAAAAATTAACCCATTCATACCCTGATGAAGAAACAACATTTTAACAGAGGACTCAGAAAAGCCCTTGTCATTATGCTTGTTACTAAAMGGTGTATATGTTCATAGAAATGTAAAAAGATAGGAAAAAATGAAAATCCACTCATTCATTCTTTATTTCCACAGAAACAATAGCTGGAGACTGAGACCACATTGGAGACAGCAAACTTTGCTCACTTAGTGACTTGCATATTGAACTTACTGTTTAGTCTGTACAGTAGAATTGGTAGGATGAGTTGATATATGATGCATGTGCTGAAATATGATTGAATCTGTTTTTGGCTGTACCACTGACTGTTGGTGGACTTGTACTCTTTGGGTGCTCTTCTCTTTGCATCTGCAAAGCTGAGATGATATTAACCTTCCTTGTGAACCAAAAGGACTACAGATGAAAAAAACTCAAAAAAGGGCTTGATACTATCATTGAAAATGATTTGAAATAAAGAAGTACAGGGACACACATGGTTATGTAGCAGGGGGCTGCTATCTTGCAGTATTTTAGTGCAATCTGGTCTGTTCCATAGTTCTATAATAACAAAGTCATTCAGGTGTATTGTTCAGATAAAAATTGACCTTTTTCTTCTGTCTTGCAAAGTGCTATAATTTGGCCTCAGTGACCTTATAGCATCTTTGTCCACATGAGCCTTTTTCAGGACAATTATGATGGTTGCATCCCCCGTTAAGCAGATCTACTTGTGTGCCTAAAAATTAGGAGGGCTTCACTGACCAAGTACCAAAAGTTTTGCTGCGGATAATCTGCTCCAAGGACTCAAAAGCTTTGTGTGAACAATGGTGTAACTAGAAGTCAGGTATAACCYGCTGACAACTCTCACAACATTGGTTGCATTTTTTCTTGGTAAATGACAGACTTTTTACATTCATGAATTGCTTCTGTTTCGTTCTAAATGATCCTTGCTTGGACTTCTTACCTTGGATTTCCTATTATGATATAGCTGCCTGTCGAAAGTGGTCATCTGGTCAAACAGGAAGAAAGCTCTTACATATTCCAGGGAACCGTATACTCTCCCCAGTGTTATTTTAAGGGAATGAAGAAACATTTTTTTTCCTTCTCCTCCCTTCATAATACCATCTGACAGGATGAAGAGTTCACAATTCACGACTCAAGTGACCTCTTATTCCTATAACTCATGGATTCTTCTTAGGGGACTTGCATATTTGAACTAGTATCTAAAAACAGTTCCTAAAACCTTGAATAGTACTACTGAAGGTCAAATGGAATGCAATTTTCTAACAATTACCAGAAATCAAAATATACCCTCCTGCAAAGGGCTATTACAAGGCCTACATATTTTAAGGATGAAAAATGCCAGAAAAAACTCCCAGTGAAAAACTTTTGCAGTCYATTAAATGATCTTGGATGATCATCCATTTAGAGTCCAAATTCTTTTAAGTATTTATTTGGTAACATATATGCTATCTTTACTTGGAGAATCTAGAAGATACTACTTTCACTTCTGCAGACTATTTCAGATGTTCACTCTTTGTGAGGGCATACATTATAATGAAAACAGCAGCAGAGATGTGTATCTGAAAATTGGACAGTATAACAATGAATGATGAGTGAAGAAAATACAGAGTTTGTTCCTGGGGGAGGAAATGGAGYGGCAACATCTTAGAACAATGGATCTTGTGACTGTGTGTGGACAGAAAGGGAGACCTACAGAATACAATCTTCAGAAGTGAGTTTCCACTTYCAAAAGCTGGGGGCTAGGGAAAGGCAAACAGACTGGCCCAGCTCCAGAGCCATAAAAATCTTTTCCTTCCTTCCTGAATTCAAAGGAATGAACACAGCAAGAAATATCACCCCCCACTTTACAAATCATAGTGCTGCACTACTAAATCCAGAACATTTTTTATTCATATTGATTTTTGTTGAATCTATTGGAATGTCAATGAACTAATTTTTTCCTCCCTTGTGTAACCTTTTGTTGTTCATGCTCTCAAAACACATTCAGTGTTCATTACAGCCTGGATTCAATCGGCCCTCCAGGCAATGGAGAGAGTTCAACCAGCTGCAATAAGATTTGGACCCAATCAAACAGAGTACAGAGAAGAATACCTGGCAAAGGGTGTATGTGAGTGCAAAGCCACAGACAGACTCCTGCAGTCACTGAATTCAGTGGCACAGCTCCCTTGGACCTCAGGGATGCAGACTCAAATCTAGAGCTTACCTGGGAGAATGAGCAGCTGATTCTCTGCCACRGTGTAACACAATCATAAAGGCAGAGAATGTTCCTTGCAGTCCATTTCATCAAAGTGAATTATTCTCTGCAGCAGGCCAAATTGTTGCTTTCAAATGCGCAAAGGACAACTCACTGACATCTCCAGGCCTCTCCCTGCTTATTTATCTGGCAGACTTGTAGGAGAGAGACTAAATTCAGTCACATAACAGGAAAAGAGTGTATGTCACATGGTGAGGAAAGAACTTCAGTGTCTGGCTTTGCATCTTCTAATAGGTCTTCCTACATCCTGGCACCCACAGATAGTTGAATGGTTGCTTGATCCTGGTTGTAGCTCTTCACTCCTTTGCCACTGCAGGGCCTCATGGGTGGAACTGCTGGGKAGTAGATCATGCCAATTAGCTGTGTCAGCTGCATGAGATCATAGACCAAGAAAGAGGCTGCAGTGCTGCTGATGTATGAGATATGGTCAGTATATATGAGAGATGGTAAGCTGCCTTGGCAGGTCACGGCGCTCCATTTTTTTGCGAGTTGAGTCAATGTAGTTACTGCAGCGTAAGGAGCAATACCACTGCAGATTGAGACCATCATGATCTGGCAAGATGTCCGCCACAGCATTATGAAGGACTCTTAGTAGTACTTGAAGGCCAGTCTTCACATACCCTCTCACACACRTTTTAGATTTTGGATTATATTCTGCCAATTAACTTCATATCATGTGCCTGAGCTCTGAATGAAGGACATTGGTTCAAGTTACATGAGGTGAAAGAAATTTTTAGTCCTAATACAAATATCCTAATACATATATAGGTTATCTTTACTTCATTGATGAAACAGGCTGTGATATTAGCACATAGAGAAAGTRCAAAGTCACCACGAAAGGGAATAATGCTGTGTGAACTAAAGGGAATTTCCAGGGTTCTGAATCCAGAACTGAAAAAAATTTACCAAACAGCAGCAAAAATACCCCAAGATGTGGATCCCATCTGACCCTGTTAGAAACTTCTGCTACCTGAGCTCAAATCAACTCATAAAACGACATTGCAGCTTCATTGTAGCATTGTTCCTGGGAGWTAGAGCACTGCTCTTTCATTACTCRTCTCATGTTGTCACGAATGTTTCTGTAACAGCTTACTTGTACTCTAATTAGGAGAAAGAATCCAAGACTTCAGAGCTGGCTGGTCTCAAAGTGCAGATGACAATGTGTGGAGATTCACAAGCCCTGCAGGCCTAACAAAGCCAATAAATCAGAGCTCACAAACCAGCTTTGTGCTGACATGATATATCTTCCAAGGTTGACCTGCCTGGATATGATTTTATAATGATGGCAGCCAGAGATGTGAACAGCAAACTAAAAGAAGCCATTCGCAGTGGCAAATCTGAGACAGAGTATCCCAGAACAAATTTATGAGATAGATTTAAAATGCATGCAGATAGGTGAACAGTTCAGATGAACTGAGGGCCCTACATGTGTCCCGAGAGACATTTTTTTTCTTCAAAACATTATTTCAAACAGCTAAATATTCTTAGAAGAAAAGTTGAACAGAGACATCAACTATCACAATGASTAGAGAAGGTGGATATTCAGTCTCGAAGAAGCAATACGTGCATGCCCTGAAGTAGTTCACAATGGGGTTCTCATCCACACTGAACACAGGAACAGGTATGAAATACTGCACATGTAATTGGTAGCACGAGTGTGTTTGCAGTATTCAGAAGCTGTCTCTGCAATGCAGGAGGCAGAATTAATTCCATTTTGAGTGTCATAAAAAATAATAAACCACCTCCACTTGGGTCATTGTTGCAAAAGTATTGCACATTATCTTTTTTTTTGAGGGAAATGGAAATAAAGCACATCTTCAAAAAGATGTGCTTTTTCTATTGAAATAAATCTATTGTTGTTTTACTTTGTTCTGTTTCAAATTAATTCCACCAAATTTTACTTATGTTGTAGGAATTTCATCTGATACTGACAGGAACATGACCATCTTGAAAAGCTTAAAATAAGGGATGGTTTTAAAAGTGGGGCATGTGGAAGATCTGGGATTTCTTTTTCATTGGTCAAGACAGATCTAAACCACCAGAACCCTGATGGCTTTTCAGCTTCTTGTTTTCTATTTTCAGAGAGAGAGAGAGAGAGARAGATGAACACAGGACTGAAGGCAGAAAAAACATAACTTTGAACCAAATATGCATTATATTTTATTTGTGGACATATGAAAGAATGTAAATCTAATCTTAAAAAGAAAGTGATAGGGGCTCTAAATACATAGGCTCTGCAAACTGTGATCCTTTTTTGCATGGGAATGCATATGTTTTTACTATGACATTATGTGGGAATTCAATAGTCCACAGACAGATGAAAGATTATCCATGTCACAAAAATGCATTTCACAAGCATCTAAGAAGCTCTGTGCTTCTTACAGAAATGAATGTCATAAACAGGTTTTGAGCATCAGATAAGCACTGTCAAAGCATTCAGATACATTTTAGTAGCCGTTGCTCAAGTGTATTCAGAGATTAAACTATTTCAATAAGGAAAGGCCTGTTTACTGCAATATTCATTATTTCACACAGAAGTCTAGCTAGTATAGAGTGAAAACACCTAGAAGCTGATAAATAAATGCTTTTTAAACGGTTTTATGAATGCTTAAAGTGATAATTGTAATCAATTAATGAGGTTATCCTTCATCTCCAGTTCTGAATCTACTTTAGGCTTTGAGGTACAGAAGGTCAGCATAGAACAGGTAGCCATTTTTAAGAACCCTCTGTAAGGACATTTAAAACATTACTGTGATTAGTGCTTTTGGAATAACTAATATAAAAAGAAAACTTTTAAACATATTGAACTTATTTGCTTGCAATATAGTGCTTACAGAAAATGTGCATCCTGAAAAATTTGTTTTTCAGATGGGCTTGGTTAATGCCTGTGTAACAATTTACTTGTAATTAGTCACATAAGCCTAGTAATACAAATTTTCTGCACTGAATGGATGAAAGTACTAATTCTTACGGAGCAAATATCCACATGGGTAAACTTAGAATCCAGTGTCTGTGAACGTTTACATAGGCAAATCTGAATGTTACCATGTTTACTCTGCCTGTAAAACGTGTAAGTCTAGCTGTAAAGAGTTCCTTTACAAATCCAAACAAATATTTGGAATATTTTTTCTTTGACTGTAGTTGGAGCAAACCTGGATTGTCAAGCAGATGCCATGCTCTCATCTCGAGATCTTCTCCAGACCGTGGTCAGCCTGTCTGATCTTGGGCCCACTGGCCAGACAATTTGTAGTTAAGTTCCAATCTGAGTGATCCATTAAAATTAACAAATCAAACTACTTACTTACATTACCATCAAGGCTGATTCAAAGAATGTTTCAATGCCAAACTAGGCAAGTTTTCAGTCCTGCTTGAAAGAAAAAGATATTTTAACAAAAATGTAATCAGAAACACATTCTGCTGAAAATTGACTTTCATTCATGAAAAATCTTCCTTTCTTCTGTTGGTAGCTGATTAGGTGAAATTCTGAAATATTTTACTTCCTGGTAAATGGGGATCATGTTCTATACTATCCCAGGTATCTATTGGCAAGATGGCTTGAGGGATAGGACTGTCAGCTTGAGAGAATTATCTCATGAAGTGGAGCATGCTAGATGAGAGGGAAGGAGATGGAAATTAATATTTGTCAACATGTACTCAGATAGTGGTAGAAGTCCAACATATCTAATTATCCTAGCGTTCATGTGAGCAGATCAGTCCACATGCATCGGGTTCAGCTACCTCAGATTTTCTACTCGTGTGCAGATCAGTCAGTTCTGTACCTCCTCTGTGGTCACTCTGGTGCCACTCAAGTGTGATGGACTCAATGTATCTGGTATGTGTGGCAATCTCAACTTGTTCTGGATGCTTTGGACCTGGTGACTGCAGATGGGCTCCAAGTCTCTTACACAGTGAGTGCAATATGTCTAGGATAATTTGGCTTCACTGTGCATGATAAGCATTCAAAAATATAGTAGGCTACCATTCCAAGTGATAGTCTTCTATCCAGATTGAAGGAGTTGGCTGGCAGGAAAACGTTTCAGAAAATACTAAGTAAAGAAAATTCAAAAATGAAAAATACTACCTAAGACTCCACAGCTACCTAATGAAATGGTCATTTCCTCCACCTCAGGATTGTTGTTGATTTTTGTTCTGGAGAAGGTACTGTAGCTAGCAAGCTTGGAAGATGACTGCAAGTCAAAGATCAAGAGTGAAACATATAATAAAACATGTCGCTGTAACAGAAAGCCTTGTTTTATTTTCAAAGACAACACTCATATCCTGTTCTATAATGCAGTTGCTATCAGTTGCACATCAATGAAGAGATAGAGGAAATCTGAAGTGAAGCAATCAAGTACAAAAATCATTATGCTTTTCCAAGAATTTCTATCAGTTCTTCAGTTTATTTTATAAAAAGATATGGGATCATTTCAAGTGATAAAGGGCTATATCCAAAGCTAAGATTGACACTGTACAGCAAACCCCTTCCACAGAAAGTGTATAACTGGAATAAAATGAATATTCTCGCTGACTCTGAAGGCCTTGCACTATAATGATTGCTGCAAATATTAAGTAAACAGTAGCTGTAAATAGCCTGATCACATGGTAAATCATCTCACTTTCTTTAATGACCCCTTCATTCATACTGTGTTTTCTGAATTAGTCAATATTTTTTGGTCAAGAAGAAAAGCATTTGGAACTGTCAATTAAAAAGTAATTGGATCAAGTGGAATATTTATTATCATTTTGTGTGCTATTTCAAATAAATAAATTGCATAATCATCAAATTTCCGTATTTCATTGTTTTCTTCTCTCCTAGCCATTTATCTTGTTTACTGCCAGGGCTCTGGTCTTTTGCTGAGCTATGTGCACAGAGACCTTTGTGCCTTCCTGAGCATTCAGTGACTAAAATATTTTGATTAAAATATTTCTGTCTTTTGCACTTGCAAAACTGATCACATGTAGTGGTCTATCCAAACACCTCTCAATATAAACTTAGAGGATTATCATTACTTTGGAGTAGAAATCACGGACAAATGTAAAAGATAAAAATAGTTACCTGGGAGGATTTTTTTAAAGCCCAGATCCAATCTATAAAGCAGTTTAGTTGTCTAATTCCATGAGAATTAGCTGCTAAAATGTTCCTCTTTCCAACTTCTAGGCAGTTAGATATCCAAAAGCCTTAGAAAATCCCACTTGGCATCTATCTTGACTTTAGGCATAAAAATATCTCTGAATGTTTCAGCCATGCCTATTCCTATTTGTACAGTGTACAGCAGAATGAGACTTCAGTCCTCTCTGCTCGCAGCCATTCATTATTGTAATGGAAGCACAAGAGGGAGCAAAAGAAATGGCACTTATTTAGGAGARGGGGACTTGGACGGTCTTACAGCTGTCTAATCAACAGATGCAATTGTAATGCAGTTCCATATGGCCAAGCGTGCAAGGCTCAAGTGGTAAGACTGAATCTTGCTTTAGCTGTATTATATTGCCAAACATTTTGATATGAGTTACTAATTAACCAGTGATTGATTAATGGAATCTAATTAAAGCAAAGGACAGCACTAAGAATGGAACAGTGGAGGAATTAGCTACTATATAGCATTCTGTCRCACTGTTTGGCTTCAACATGCGTTGGTTGGGAGGTGACTAATAATATAAACCTAGAAATTAATTCTCTCAGCTGATGCTATTGTTTCTGATAGAATGCTTGCCTGTCACAAGAATTAATTCAATCTATACTGTTATTTAGTCCCTCAATAACAGATGCTTATTCAGATGTATCAGCAGAAGAAAATGGTTCCACCCAACACCAGAGCTTACATGACATTCTGAAAGAATTGTTTCWTTATCAGCTTCTGGTTCTCAGCACCACTTCACATCTACTGCTCTGTTTAAATGTATTTTACTCTGTGTGTGTGTGTGTGTGTGAGAGAGAGAGAGAAAGACATTAAAGATAGATATTTGGCAATAACATCTCAAAGAAAGTGATATCCCGTCTGGGAAAATGTAGAAGATCATTATTCAAATGAGGAAAATGGAAACTCAAGGAGAAAAAAGTGATTTGTTCTCCTGCAATGTCTCCCCCGCAAAAGCTGCCTGCCCAGCCATTCTGTCCCTTTAGCTAAGGAAGAGAAGCTGCAAGCTAGCCAGTTTTTTTCACTGTAGTAAATGTCACTGTGGTTCTTTAACCAGACTCTCAGCTTCATTCAAGYGCTGGCTGCAGGCCCACCAAGCACAAAAGGCCTGGTTCTTCTCTCCCGGGTAAATAAGATATAACTTTGCTGCARTCAGTGAAGTAAACCTGGTGCAACTGAGTAGAAAAGCGGGCCTGATATCTTTGAATAACTTAAAATTACTTTAGACCTGGCATTTGGGAGTKCTCTACTTGGTAACTCAACTTCACATTCTTACACATACGGAGCATGCTGGAGACTGCTGTGTATTCCTGTGGCCAGCAGACAGGACTTCTGAGAGCAACACTCTACCTGCAAAATTTRGCTCATGAGGGAAATCATTTGAGATAACACACCAACACTTTGCTTTTAATAAAAATAGTTCCTAGCCCAGGCATTTGGCTGAATCCTGGTCACCTATCTACACCTGCCAAGCCAAGCAGCTCCCAGCACTCTTAAAGCATCCTATTTCGTTTTTTTTTTTTTTTTTTTTTTTTT
>NW_028186867.1:130900-173869 GCF_003343005.1 Rhea americana | reverse complement strand
TGGGAAGCTGTTGGGATAAAGAATGGATAAACCTCTCCAGAATTTCTCTCATAGAGGTTCTTACAAACCACACTATTTCAGGAGCAGGGCTTTGGTCCTCTGCCAAATGTGCAAGAGTTTCCTGATGGAAAACGTTCATTGAGGGACCTGGTTCATCTGATGACCATGAACTGTCCCTAGGAAACTTCTCGGGTAGGCATCCAATGGATCACTGCCTGCTGGATGGAAACAGAATGGAAAGGTATTGCAAAAAGCAAAACTGGATTTTTACTTCCCTAAATGACTTTATATCAGGGCATGCCTGAGCATGGGAGAACTAGAAAAGGTGAAAATAATAAGAGATATGATTAGCTGTATGRAGTGGCATGGGTACAAGGAAAGACCAAATAGATTGGAATAGCTAGGAAAAAGACAAATAAGGGAGGAGATAGAAGATGACTGAGCTGTATAAAATCCTAAATGATATGGAGGAGATGAATAAGGAATASCCACTTCCTTATGCCTTAGCACAGAGCTAAGGGAACCCCTTGAAATTGGTAGGCAGCAAGTTTAAAACAAATAAAGGAAGTCCTCTTTCACACAGTGGAAATTAAACTGTGGAGCTTATCATTACCGGATGCTGTGAAGGCCAAAGCACAACTGGATTCCCAGGAGGGTTAGATAAAGGCTAAACCAYCGATGGTTATTGAACATAATGGTCTGTCACAGCTCAGCACATCCCCAAGGCAATGCTGGCCAGAAGCTGCCCTGGGAGAGGGGAAGAATCACCAAGAATGACCTACATTTCCTACTACTTTCCTTAAGCATTCCAGGAATGTTAGAAAACATCTTGTACTAGGCAAAGGTGCAGGTCTCACTGTACCAGAGACAGAGTACTGGCTAACCTGGACTATTGTTCTGACCCAGTTTGGCAGTTCTTTTATATTTGTACACCAAATTATGAGTATTGTCCTCCAATGTGAACAGAGGTAGGTAAAGATGTTTGAGAAAGCATTATACTTGCCAAAAATACCTTTCAGGGGACTAAAGATTAATTCAGTTAGCAATTTAGCCTGAATTCAGAAAATAGTATTATTATAAAAGAGAAAACATGGAGAGAAAAACTGTAAAATATCAAAAACACTTTTTGACTTTCTTGAATGAATTTTTTTTTCCCCAGAAACATCAGCATGAGTTAAAAACTTCTTAAAAACACAAGTCAGGCTGGCTAAGGAGCAAGGAGCTCAGCAGCGGTGTGCACTGAAATAGCACTAGCCATGCTCACAGAAGTAGAGTTTCAGGAATTTCCTTAGCCAATGTGAGCGTGCAGCCTGTTGGCCAGCCTCCGCACCAGAGGGAAGGGGGAGCGATGAGGTCTTTAGAGGAGGCGGTGCAGGCTGTGGAGCTCCACGTCTGCTGTGCTGGATTTCCTGTATATGCAAACACAGCTTCCTTGGCTTTGCTGGTCATGGGACCTTCACTGAGGACTTTGCTCCTCGTGACATCTATGTTGCTGGTCATAATGAACACCAGACTTACCCATTTCGAGGGGGAGAAGGAAAGGGAACAGAACTTATTTTAGGAGATTCAAAGGCTGATTCCAGCTGCCAAATGGGTTGCCAATCCACCTGGGAACTGACAGCAGCAGCTGCAGGCCAGCAAATGTCTTTGAGGTCTGCAGGYAAACACTGCAGAAATGAGCAGTTAGAGGAGAAATCACCGTGCTGCTTTGAAACCATGAGGAGGTGACCAACTCCTTGCCCTTTGATGTGAAAGAAGAAAGAYGATAACTTAATTCTTCAAGGAATAGTTGGGTGCAAGGCAATGTGTGTCCATGCCAGAAGGATTCTTGAAGACATTTCCCTCACSGTGTAGAGCTGTCAGTGCTGGAAGAATCATCAGGATTTCCAAGTCTAATTAGCAGCTGGATGAAACAATGACATAATCAACTGGGAGTGAATCATATTAGTGGTCATATCCTGAGAAGAAGAACCAGATGCAAGAAATATTATACTGAGCTGTAAATTACTCACAACATCACTTTGAAAGATTATTTACAAATACACTGCTATTCAAAGCTGGAGATACTGTTTTGGAGGCATTAAAGAAACCAAAACAAGAATAGCAATTACACTAAAATGAGGGGGTTTACTATAATTATGGCTTGGTTAAGCCTATAAAATATCTATTGGTAAGTAAGGGATGGGGTAAATTATTGAAACAGTGGAATGATTCAGATTTACATCAGTTAACATTGCCATTACACCAAGCCTGAAATGTCACAGGTTTAGCTAGCTAATCATGTAGTGCCTTATTTAATCACATTAAGGCCAAAGGGATCTTGCCATTGACTTCAAGAGGCAATAAATCAGGCCGGTAATTAAGAAAAAGAGCTGCAGCGTCTTCAGTATTTGTTAGTCATCACGGAGCGGATGAACTTTCTCTTTGTGCTCTCCCTCCTGAAACTGGAGCAGGGTACTGAGTGCATTGGCTGCCATCCAGCAAAGCACTCTTACACGGGTAATCCAGCTGAAGCCCACGGGGCACCTCAGGTGTTTCGTGTTAAGCACATGCTTAAATGTCTTGCTGGATTAAGGCCAAAAGGGTTAGCACCTTGCAGCCTGGAGCTCTTGGGTTCCAAGGGCAATATTGGAATATATGGTATGGACCATGGTTTTCACCTGTGGACCACCAGTAGTCTTTAAGATACAAGGTGTTTGTCTATCAAAGTGTCTAATTGTTTGTAAATACAAATCACGTGGCAACAGAGTGTTAAATAGTCCTGAATTTCCTTAGTGAGGGACAGGTTTGTCCTTGGATTACAATTTTTCAGGCATTTTTGTTATCACAAGTAATTAAAAATCAAACTGTAAATAATTTTCTGCTGACTGACTAGTCACATGCTGGTCAAATCTCTTGAGGATGTAGCTGTAACTGTAAGAGAAAGAAAAAGAAAGCTTCATCAGCTTGTGAAAGCGGATGAAAAACTCAGAATTATTCCCTCTTCTCCCAGCACAGTACCAAAATGAGGCTATGACCTTTCCAGAATGATAAGTGTAATTAAGGAAATCAAAACTACAGATCTATCTCCGAGGCAAAAAGAAAAAAAAATGTCAACCCCAAAACATGTTTTGATCACATTTAGTTCTTTTTATAAACCATGAAAGTCAGGATGTTCAGTGTTTAGGCTAATTCTCCTGGTGCAAGAGAAGAAACACACAACAGCCCATAGTAAAGAATATGGGGGAAAAAAAAAACTTAAATGAAATATCAGCTCCAATATACCTTTGTACTTTCTTGGCTTTCCAAGACAGAGGATATTTCCAAATATAGAGATTATTTTCACCTCCTCTGCTGCCTCTGGAATTCCCTCAGGGATTGTGATTTGAACTTCAATCAGGGAAAAAGAAAAAATTCTTTTTATCAGGGAAGCTGATAAAATGGGCACAGACAAGAAAGGCTCCTTCTGTTCTGATCTTTCAGGCCTCTGAGCATATTTCAGTTTATGCAAATATGTACTTAAAACTTCTTACAAAGCAACCATATACATTCTGCTTGTCCTTTAAAAAGTGTATTTTGATTTTAACATTACATGCAATATTTTCCTTTCTGGTATAGAAAARTACTCTTGTTTTTTGACTGTCTGGTTTTTGTTTCCTTAGTTACATGTTATTTATTGAAGCTTAAGCTTTTATAGTCCCTTACATAAATCCTTCTTAGCATGTGGATTATTGATCCTACAATCCATAATAATATGTCTATTCCATCATCCAGCTGCCAACCATATCACTAAAAATACGCTTGCTAAAATTTGTTGTAAGGTTATACTCAGAAGAAAACAATTAATATGATCAATGAACATCATTTCTAATTAAAATATTGTGATTTCTCTCTAAAAATGCCTAACACTAGTAATACATATTATGGGTTTATACTGTCTTAAATTTCAGTTTTAAAAACAAAACCATTTTTCCATAATGCAAATTCTCTTAAATGTTGTTTGTTTTCGTTATGTACTTGCAACATCATTCCAAATCTTTTTCTCTTTTTTATGCTTTCGAGGAAAGCATTTCTTTTTGGCTAAGGTTACTTTGAAGGGCTCAACCAACACCATAATCTCACAGATGGRTTAGACCAAACAGAAAGTTTTTGTAAGGATTCAAATTCTGCACCTGGCACTTGCCTCTGACCTGGACAGACTGACAAGCCTAGATTTACTGTAAGCCCTAAATTTGGGGCTAACTTGTGATGTCTCTAMCCAACCATCTAGGGTTAATCAGACTGTTCCAAGGCAGGCTTGAAAGATGCATATTCTGTCTAAACGGCAAATTTTGAAGCAGAGGTGATATTATTGATCAGAAGGCTGCCGTTGTCCTTGCATGGTCACCCRTGGGAGGCTAGGCATCAATCTGTACAAAACGAGGGTCTGTGGGCATTACTGGAGAAAATAGACAGTGAGTTTTCAGTTTAGACTCAAATCTGGTTTTCTTTATGACTAAATGTAAAGTCATCATAAAAACTGACTAGAATTCAACTACGTAAGATTTTAGTTTCACAAGCATGCAAAAAGAAGCACTAGGACAGTTCCCAGTGTTGTAGGATGGCACACAGTGAGGCTGATGGCATATTTCTAAGCAAGAGTTCAACCTCTGTCCAGAGCCATGCTTATTCTTATGATTTTAGTGCTCTTACAGTTAAAAGAATCAATGAGCTCAGGAAAAAAAAAAAATCAAAATATCCCAGTCACAATTGGTTGGGAGAGAGGCTGTTGTTTACTTACTTTAAATTCAGGAACTGTGTCAGTTTTGAAAGCCTAAAAGAATCTGCTCTGAGGAGGTTTAAATCTTCCCTATGCCTTGGCTTTTAAATTTCCCTTTTCACCCTGACATCTTGTAGGACTGCAGAAGTAACTGTGCAGGACAGTGAAGGTCCCTATGTTGGTGGGTTTGGTGTGCAAATCTCCATGGGGAGCCAGGCCACATTGCCTGCAGCTGAGGCATGGCTTTGGGTGTGCAAGGAGAGAGCTGTCTTCCCGGCAGCAATTCCCTGCCCCGTGCCATCTCTGCCCTCCACTGCAGCACCATCCTGGAAAAGACCCAAATAAGGTACCAGTCATTCCTACAGATTCTGAGCTTATTTTCTTCTGAAAAACTTGAGTAGCCAGTTAGATGAGTCCCCTGGCATTTATTTCCCCTCTTCAGAGACAATTTCTTCTTGCCTGCACAGCATCTTGCCTGCCCTAGGCGGTTTCCAAGTTAGTGGCTATGATCCATGATCTGTACRTTCCCGCATCTTCCAGCAGTGCACGTTTGATCTACGTCAGACACATAATAACAGTTGCCAGCTTAGCTAGAGCACATGGCACAGTGTTTGCAGTGGCTTCATCATAGCTTCATACTAGCAGCAGAAGGACAGATGACACTTGATCCAGCAGCATAAAATCTTTTAGGCAACACAACCCCTTTCAGTACCAGTTTGAGGCTGGCAGAGCCTCTTGGTGCTTAGGAGCTGACATCAGAGGCACTAAAACCAGGCTGACAATCCTGCAGAAACACAACCTCAGTGTTTGTGGAAGGCGCAGGGGCAGGGGAAGAGACGTAGCACCTCACTGCTTGTCAGCAAAAATCAAAAAAGGAATAAGASCAGTTACAATGGGCTGACCGTAGCCTGCAATTCAATAACCCCATGTACTCCTGGAGCTTCAYGCTACAGCCTCAACAGAGGTGCTCTGTGAAATATGTTGTCCATCTTGTGGGCTTCAAGCCTCAGGGTGACATTCCAGACTTTCTATTGGCCTTTAATGTACATTGGCTTGAGGCTAATCTACTTGGGCTATGTTCATTCTTCTAAATAAAGAAGAGGCTAGGCCTAGTCCCAGGTGGAGGGGCCAAGTGGCACCCACTAACTTGCATTCACACTGCTTGAGGCTAACTATCATAATGCAGATTTGTCCTGGAGAAAGTTCGAGTGGTCCAGTTCTGGGCTCCCCAGTACAAGAGAGACATGGAGCTACTGGAGAGAGTCCAATGTAGGGCTACAAAGATGATCAGAGGGCTGGAGCACCTGCCCTGTGAGGAACGGCTGTGAGAGCTGGGCCTCTTCAGCCTGGGGAAGAGGAGACTGAGAGGAGATCTCATCAGCATCTACAAATACCTGAAGGGAGGGTGTCAAGAGGATGGRACCAGACTCTCTTCAGTGGCGCCAAGCGACAGAACAAGAGGCAACAGGCACAAAGAAGCACAGGAAATTCCACCCGAATATGAGGAAGAACTGAGGGTGACAGAGCACTGGAACAGATTGCTCAGAGAGGTTGTGGAGTCTCCTTCTCTGGAGATATTCAAAACCCACTTGGACACGATCCTGTCTAACATGCTCTAGGTGACCCTGCTTGAGCAGGGGGGATTGGACTAGATGATCTCCAGAGGTCTCTTCCAAGCTCAACTATTCTGTGATTCTGTGAGTGTAGTGTTGTGCCTTGGTACCTCGWATAGCCAAGGTGCTGAATATGGATCTTCTTTCACATAACAACTGGCACCATRAATGGGACAGCGCAGACCTAGTGAAGGCCCTTATGCAATTGATCTACAAAAGCTGTAGGCTGTTACTTTTCAAATATTTTGCAAAATTSACTCATCCTTTTTCTCAGGGAAGGAACATATATGTTTGCAGTGTATATCCTGTCTACTTGCGCTTAATGACTTTTGAGCCTATCAACCATTTTCAGCCATATTTGATGGGATAAGATTTGATGGGGTGATGATCTTAAATATGTTAATTTTACACAAGTTACCAGAAAAAGGCATGGAAGAGCGACCCTGTCAGTGCCTGTATTGTGAGATGAAAGACCCCAACTTGCATTAGATGTCAAGGAATTCATAAGGGAGAGCTGTCATGACTGCCATAAATGCTGAAAATGTTTCAATCAGAAATTGTACTTTACTGACTACCTGAGGCACAGACCYATAAGGAACAAGTTAGCAGGCTTCATTATTCCTACTGCTCAAGGATGTAGGCATTTGGGAAAGGGATACTTGGAAATGGGCTTAGACAGGGAGGTTGAGCTGATTATGTCTGGATATTGCCTCTGCTTGTCACAGTAGAAGCAGAGACAGTTAATTTAGCCCTTTAATATAATATTCTGGTTAGGAAGAAAATTGATATGGTAAAGAATTTATAGCATTTTTGGCAGAGACTTTTCTATATCTGTATATATCATCCTTAAATGCTGCCACAGTTTTTAAATCTAAAATACATGTATATTAGATGGAGACCATAATCCCACTCCTTATTCATAAAAACATGTCTATATATCCCCTAGACACATAATGATGTTTTTCATGACAAATCCTTTTCTGTACTTGTGGGTCAATTAGTATCATTTCTGTATTGTCCTTGTCCATATTCTTTCATTTAAAAAAAATCACGTAAGAGGAAACAAATCACATAAAACCTCCATTCACTGTGGTTGTTTCGTGATATTTATGTTACTATGGAAACATCTATGTGAAGAGACTATGATGCTCTTGGAGATTAGCATTGTACCCCAGATTTTGAACTAAGTCATCAGATTGGATTTGCAGTGGTGTAAATTGACAAAGCTACAAGAAAATAAAATAATTTATACCAGATAAAGATCTGAACTAGCAATTTTTTGTGAAAAAAGTAATAATTTAAATGGTGGGGAAGCCGAACCTAAAACTGACACTGCCCCATTCAATTTTAGAAGGGTAGCTTAAATTCTGCTTGAATCAGTGTGGAATAATTCTTCTTTCCTCATTAGTTCTAGGATTCAAGGGAGCAGCTGGGAAGTACACAGTTGTTTCTGAAGTAGCTCAAATCTAACTGGATAKGACAGTAAGTGTGGGAGGGGTACGGCTGCCAGCACAGATTGCGTGAAGGCATGGGTCCCCATGCAGGTTGTCCGCACCGAAGGCTGTGCAGCAGTACCCTCACCACACTCAGTCACACCCACCAGGTTCCTACATCTTGGGCATGTTCCTGTGCACAGCAGTTGTACCCCCACTTGTGGGACAGGTATATCCAGGSAGCAAGTTGAGCTCCCAAATCTGCACAACCTCTACACTTGCCAGAGGAACATTCTCATACTGTTGTTCACAGTGGTCAGTGTCCCCTCAGTCTTCCCCAAAGCACTCCAGGTGTGACCAGGCTGTTCTCATCCTCCTTTTTTTCACTGATGCAGTGTGCTGAGTCACAGTCATTGTCATGTATAGTGGTAACATATTTGCAGAATATGAGGTTAAAATAATATGTTTAGTAGTGCTGCAAGACAATCACATTTGCTGTCAAGCATAATATTTCAGAGAGATATGGCCTCCACTTTGCTTCATTAGAATGAACAGCATGGCTGTTATGGAAGCAAAATTCCCTTAATAATACAAAGGAAAAATAGTATGTATGGAGAAAATCATCGAGGACATAAATTAAATTTAGAGACACAGTAAAATCATTAAAAGGCTAAAACTAAAATCTGTACAGCAAGAGATGGGGCACAAGGCTCAGTTTTGGTCACACACAAACATTCGAGGGTCTGTAATAAAGCAGTGTATTGATCATTATGGACAAACCCCTCAGAACTGGCGAAAATACAGTGCTTCTAATAGGAAGCATTATTACTGTTCCTCTACAAGAAAAGCTGGGGTAAGTTATTAAGCATTATCTGAAAAAATCTCGCTAGTAAATTCCAAGGACATATAGCTCAGTATTTTCAAATCTGGGATCCCAAAGTGAAGGACATAAACAGCACAGTGAAGTACATAGAAATTCTCCTTATGCAGTCCCCTAACCCCATCTTCCCACTCATGCATCATACATGCTAGAGCCCACACCACAGGGCAGCTCAGCAGCAGGCTGTGGGCTGCATCAGTGACCCAGCCCCAAGAGTAGTCTAAGTCCATTAGCTAGTCCTTGGTACAAATTTACAGAATTGCTCTTGGGGAGCACTGGTTGGCTTGACAGGTCCCGAAAAACAGGGAGGCTATGACAGGCTCTTGCACAGAGAAGGCTTAAGTGGTCCACRTAGCCAAAAAAAGAATCGTTCTCCATTATGTTACACTGAATGGGTCTTTTATTTATTATTTTTTTTCTTTTTCCTCCAGAAAAGCTCTGCTACCCTGGAAGCCAAAAGCCAAAAAATTGATAGGCTCTCAGGTCTTTTGAAACACCACTGGATATTAYGTACCTACTTAAATATAGTTATAGGTATGTAGTACAGTGCGCTGAGTCTGGATACACTGGCATCGTTACAAACATCCCCCATCTGTACTTTATACTACCCTAGTTTGTCCCTAATCACTCAGTCCTCATGAAGTGGGTGACTAGGTCAGGACTGCTAAAAGAAATCATGCAGACAGACTACGAAGATTAAATCAAATCTGCCAACTGCAGGGTGACTCCACCTAGATCTGTGAGTCTTTGTAGAGATAAGGTTAAAGCAATCAGTCCTGAAAAACTTAATATGCAAATCTTCTTCAGAGTTCAATAGTCCTTAAGTGGCACCAAATAAGTTTGATCACTATGGTGACACTTGCAAGAAATAACTTTTCTACATATTAATCATGAAATATTGAATGCTTTTAAATCAAAGGAATTACAGTTTTCCTGTTCTGCTCACTCAACAAAACATGCTGCTGCCATGCCTAACCGTAAATTATATCCTAATTAAGCACATGCCATTATTTTGAACATATTCCTTTAAAAATGAGAACAAGAAGTCAGAGAGTGGGAGAGTAGAAAAGAACAAGCAGAAATGGAAAATGAGGAGACAAGTAGTGGCTTTGCCGTGTTCTGCTGCATTAGGCAAAAGAAGTGACACWGGAATTAGATACGAGCTATGTTGCTTATAATTTGTTACCATGTCTGATAAGTGAGGTGATCACAATAATATTCCCTCTATATCATCTGTCCTGGACAGGGACTGGTAAAAACAGAAGGAGACAAACTCTTTATTTGCAAGCCTGGATGAATCTGGTGCCGGTGCTAAGACTTTAGAATTGAAGTCACTTGAATGGGGAAAGCCCCTGTCAGGTTTTTAGAGCCCTTTGGTTTTTATATAAATTCCTTATTCTTTTGTCATCTATTTGCACACCAGATTTTTTTTTCAGTGCTGATTTTGTGGCTTCCATCACAGATGTAATTTCCCCTATAGACTAGTGCCCTCGTAAGACCACAGGATACCATCAGAATACTTCAAAAGGTTCTGGGAAGACTGTTTTACCTTTCACTTGTTTGATTTGATGCATCTCCAGCAGTAAGAGTAGAGTCTCAGTAATAATCCTCAAAATTCATTTGCTATTACTGGTGTTGATAATATAAATAAACTAATTTTCCTTATGGCCTTGGTCCACTTCTGTAAATCAGATCTATGTAAGTGGGACTTCTTTTTATTCAGGGAGAGTACCCTTCAGAAAGACTATGAAAAGTTATTCTTCCTTATGAGGAACTGACTGCAGGACTGGAGACTGGCTTTACATTTTGGATGTCATCAATCTTATTTACYCTGAGATTCAGATAGTAAATCAAATCTTTTGCTGATTTTGAGAATTACTGACAAATTAAATAGACATTCATAAAATGCTTGTGGAAGGAATGTGTCCATAGAAGATATTTACATTACTCAAAGGCATTTAAGATAATGGGAAAAAAAGTTGCATAGTACGTTACTTTTTGTAGTTTTACTTTGGTTTTGAATCAATGTTATTATTGCCAAATATGGCATGTTAATTCCCAGTATTTCAACTTTATTTTGAAGAAAATAAGTGATTCCCATTACTCTTGGGAATGGACAGCATAAGACATGAGCAGAATATTAAAAGCACTGGGAAATGTTATTTTCATCCCATTTTTTCAGTATTGTTGACTGCACTGTGATGATCCTTCATTCTTCATTGACACTATTGGATGAACCCTTTGCAAAAAGGCATTTCTGTTTCAATACGATTGAGTGATAAAGCCAAGAGCGACAATTTACTCTCTGCCAATTTTGTATTTGCAGCTCAGTGGAGAAAAAAAGCTCCTTTAGTTTCAGCTAAGGTTCCCAAAATATTTGTTTTTTTTCTAAAATTCAGCCAGCATAATCCATCTGAAGGCGATGTACAAAGTAAGGGATACTATGAAATACCCTACCTGAAAGTTTTTTCCCCAAAATTGCAAATGAGGAAAACATTTTCCTGAGATATGCTAGCATGAAACAACTGCTAGAGYGCTCCCTTCTTTCTGATGCTAGCACATTTCCCTATTCCTGCCAACTGCAGAGTAATCTCAAGGGCACTATAAAAAAGCAATAAAAACTGTTTAAAAATTAGCAGTAAAAACAGCACTTTGCCAAACATATTTGTTACTATTGCTAACAAAGGCTTGTTTTCTTTCCTTTTTTTAATTCATTTTTAAAAGGAATTAATAGTCTAGGGATTTAAAGGGAAGTAAAAGTAGGGTCACGTGAGCTCACAGTATGATGTATCTTGCCATCTTAAAGGTTCCCAAACAGTTGGTCCACAGAGACTTGACTGGTCACATAGTTTTAACGCTTCCCCTTGTCTCCTACTGCTAAATCTCATTTATAATAGCTAAAAATACACAACTTACTTTCCCAGTATAGCTTTCCCATGTAAATGGATGTGCTGCCATTATCCCAGGGATGTGTTGATATTCTGCAGGGCGTCAAATGGACAGGAAGACAGAAGATGAAATTGCCAACTTAAAGGGAAACAGTTTCTGAATAGAAGGGGACAGTTTCCTTGACATAATGTTCTTACTCAGCTGGAAGACRATCAAGAACCCTATAACTAAGTAATATACAGAGTGTTTTTCAGGTACTTCTGCAAAGGAAATCTGTCTCAGGGAGTTAAGCTGGACAGTCTTCCTAGGAAGCAAGAAATGACTTTGGTCTCTGGGCCTGCTGCACTTCACACATGCATTAGGCAAAGACTGGATAAAAGGCAGAACTAAGAAAGAGAATAGGAGTCCGGACAGAGTAGCTCTGGCAATGTCAGGCCCTAGAAAGGATATTGGAAGTGTTTGGTCTAATCAGCCCATTTTTATTTTTAAATATTTTGAGGSCTTGTGTATCTTGTTGCAATAAAACACACCAGTGACTTCAAAAGATGCTTTCAATGACATATACTGTTTTGAGCATACATTTTTGCTTTTGCTTGTTAATRTTTATAATGACTGTAGACTTGCTAAAGGACTCTGCAGACTTTTAGCAAAATTGTTTGTGTGCCCAGAAAATTCTATAAGAATAACATCTCTTTCCCCCATGAAGATTTAGCTGTGTCCTTTGCAACACTGTCGCTGGGGAAACAGTGACTCTCAGTCATATTTCACATGGTGTCTGCAATTAATCTACTGGCAATTCAGACTGGATGGCTCTTTCCTTTGGTGCATCTTGGAACAAAGTTCTTCAGATATATAAYTTATCTACACACACATTTTGCACAAAAAAAGAATCACATATTAGATGTCTTTAAGGAGAAGTTGATCCATGTRAACCCATCAGCATCAGACTGAAACTATTTTTTTATTGTTTTGCTTCGGATCTGGTTCGTAGAGAGTCCTGACTGAAGAGATTCTGTTTCCCTGTATTTTAATCTCACCGTGAATCCAGAAGCAAAATTCACTGGGTTCAAGCTCATCCGAGAAAAGCACACACCAGTTAACTGGGTCTCTGAATCTAACTTGCAATTTTAGTCACATTAGAAACTCCAGYCAGGGAACACAATCTTCCCCTGAGAAAATGAGCTAAAATTACCCTGTAAGTCAAAATAGGAAGTTGCAATGAGATGGTTCCCAGTAAATGGGGGAAACAGCACTAACTTGGTGAGCTAGCAATGACTAGCTGTCTGTCTCTTAGTACACYGATGTAAGGATTAGGGAGAGGGGAGAAAAGAGAATTTTGAAAAATAATCCATTTGAGCTAGAAAACTGCAGAAAAAATGGAGTGTCTCTCCTAGAGAACTAGACKAAGATGGCCTCTAAAGACCTAAACTTCCTGATCACTAGGGCACAGGAGAAATCACCTGTTATTTCCACCATGTGACCTTACTCACTAAACCATCTCCAAGCTTATTATAGACATCCCACATCACAGCCCACAGAAGTTGTTCCTATCAGCTAAGGCAAGAAAACTTTTGCAAAGGTTTATAGGCCACACCAGCTTAAAGACATCATTCAGAATACAAATGAGGCATCTGTGCTTCCACCCAGACACTACACAAAGTTAAGTACTCTTCCAAGCAGGGACAGTTGGCAGAATAAATTGCATTACTCTTTCATCTCATCTAGATAGTTTTCATTATTAAGCAAAGACTCATTAGCCTCTTACTGCAAGCACAGTATCAATCACTTATGTCAAGAAATTGCATTAAGGACACTTACGAATTCATTGGCTTGCACCCAATGTTTTTCAATGCTCTACAAGTAGGTACAGTCAGGAACAGGGAAATTTACAGCTAACCCGAAGACTTTAGAGTGTTTCAGACCTATGAAAACAATGCTCTCCATGCAAGAGATTGTGATCATTCTTGTAAATATTATTTCTGAAGTAGTACACTAAAAATAATAAAGTACAGCCTAGTGGCTGACCACTCATTTTAGTTCTTCTATAAATGTCATACAATTTTCTAAATCAGAGAATTTTTTTTTTTTTAGCTCAGAAGAACTCTAAAAGGTAGTTTGCATTGGTCTGTAGATAGGGATGTGAAATGGATTTGACTCTATGCTTAAAACTAGAGGACCAGCTTTTGAATTTGGGGTACTACAAATATACATATTTTTTTGGTACTAAATTCTTGCAGTTAAACATGCAGATGTAAACCTTAACTAAGCCTACAGAAGCCAGTGGAAGTTTTTCCACTGAACTTGTTCCTAAGGCTTTCAGGAATGTACACTCTAAGTAGAATCAGAGAAAATAAGGAGATGGAGACTGGATTAGGCATGCAACAGATTACAAAACAGCATTAGCATTTGCCCTTTGCAAAGGTTAAATTATGTTCCCATCTTCAATATTCTATTACTTTTTCATATTGCCGCGAGGACTATCTATTTACAGATTTTGGCTGAAACTGGCAAAGGATCAGAATGCTGTTAGGAAAAAAAAGAAAGAATTGTTATGGTTATGCTAGAACTGCAGGAGAGAAGCTATTACCAATAAACAGCCAGGTAGGCATTCGAAGAGTCTTATGTCATAAGCAATCTTGGAACACAGAAGACTGTTTCATCCAACAATAAAGTCATTTAAGACTGAATCTAAGTGATATGTTTGTATTAAACTCTGCAAATCTCATTAAACTCATACCTTGCTGGGCTCCATTACATAGACAGTGCAACTTCAGTGGTAAGTTTTCTAGAATGCACAAATCTTACAAGTCTTTTAAGATAATCCAATTTCTTTGTGTGTTTTCTTTTTTAAGTCACTGCAAATGTGTATGAAACACAATGTTCCTGATCTTTTTTGTTTTAATTTGAAACTCAGAAGATTTGGTTCATCTGGGGAGAGACTTCTACCTCATATTAGATATCCATCATACAGTCTTATGAATTAGTSTCTCTGGACTCTCTCTGTAGTCAGAGGCAAAAATTATCTAACTTATTTTAAACATGTACTGTAGGATATATTGAATATCACTACAGAAGCGTCTGTTTCTTTCTACTGATTAGAGAAGGGACTAGAGGTTTGTTGTTCCTCTGCAGACATCTACATTGTAAGATGGTCACATTATATCAGCTGACTTCTACACCAGGCTGTTATACCAGGCAATTAATATTTTTAACACTTCAGATCTTTCTTGACCCCACATGAGAATCACTTTGCCAATGAGTCAAAGGAAATTAATTTCTCTGTAAAGTCTAACTTGTCAACTAACGTAAATTAACAAAGCTTTACTGAYTTAATAGACTACCTAAGAATCCCACTCTCAAGTTTTTATAGACCCTAGTCATTTTTTATAGCTTCACCTTTATTCAGAATTTCTTCTGTAAAAATGAATGTTAAATAAAGGAAGAGAATGTGTGATACAGCTGAATATGCTCATGTAACCTCTGGATAACTAAGGAGAGAGAGATACATTCAGGCATAGTACTKTTTGAACTATCTACTAGAAATATCTTGGGCTGTCGTTTGCAATAAATACTCTTAGTACCGCTAATGAGTGGTGAATTCCACGAACTTGATATAATTTCCTGTCACTGAAAATAAACTTATTGGATGATTCTAGATGACTCCCATAGTCCCYTTGCAGGGATTCAGAGTAGGAATCTCATACGGTATAGTGGACATTGAAAAAGAAAAACCAGAATAGATTTCCAGGAATGGTGATACACGTTTATAAGGAAAGAAGTGACTGAAATAAACATARTTGAGTGCAAGAAATCACATGCAGGTAGCAGCTTGGAAACATTTGAAAACAAACATAAGGGAAAATAAAACCATATTTCAACACTCAATCATTGCATTGCAGAGACATTCTTTAAGTTTGCAAACAAAAGGAAGAACAAGTATTACTATGCAGTCAAAGTAATACTTTCAGATATCCAGTGCTGCCCACTATTAGATAGACTTTCTGTAACTGTATATAGTTACAAACTACCTTTATGCTTTGGGAGCAGACTATTACATATATTCTCGCTCTAGATAGGTGGTAAGTGTCAAAATTATCAAAGAGTATTCTGAGTTACCACTATAAAACTATGTTTTAAGAGGATGAGTAATACTTTCTATGATTAATGAGTACCTCATAGATACATCAAGGGAGAATATCTGTAACTAACATAGTCCCTGTAAAATAAAATAGATAATGGAACCACAGAGCAGGTCAAACTACTCTGCTATAATGGAATAGCTACTGAGTTGTATGGCAAAATCAGTACAGAAATAATTAAAAGCCATAGAGAAGATGAAAATAGAATAAGGACTGGGTTTATGAAAGAAAACACATGATAATACAGTAAGCGTGTGGAAAGTGGCTGTTGGTGCCTCGAAGCTGTCCCTTCCCCAAGCTGAGCAAACCCTGCTCCCCTGGCCTCTCTTTCAGACCTGACCACCTTGAGGGCTTTCTGCTGGGTTCACTTCAGCTTCTACATGTCTTTCCTGTACCAGGGGGCCCAAAAATGGACGCAGTACTCCAGAAGTGGTCAGACAAGTGCTGCATAGAGGGGAATAATCACCTCCTTTTATCAACTGGCTATGTTCCTGTTCATGCAGTCCCGGATGCTATTAACCTTCATCCCTACCAGGGCTCACTGCTGGCTTATGCATGGCTGTAACGACACCTAGGTCTTTCTCAGCAGAGCTGCTCCTTGGCCAGTCAGTCTCTAGCCTGGACCAGTGCAGGGTAGTAGTCCATGCCAAGTGCAGGTCTCCTCAGTTATTGTTATAATAATTACTATTATCTTCAAGAAACCTCCTTCTTTTGTGATTTCAGGACCAAGCTTGCAGATTTCAGCAATAAAAATTAACTTTTGCCCCTGTGTTTTACTACTAGTGATACTTCATAAGAAGTACAGTTGTGTTGTCAAAATTTGACCTGTAACTTATCTTCACTTGAGCAGTAGACCCATTTACCAAGCTTACTGCATTGGATACTCATGGATGTAGCTCACTGATACATTTTTGCTGGAAGTAAAGACAGTGTAACATATTTTTACCCCCTTTTCCACTGCCTCTTAATTTCAGTGCTATAGCCTACTGCACCCTGAGCTGTGCTGATACTGTTCCTGGTGGGACCATCTGAGGTGGCAGTGGTGGCAGTATGGAGATGGGAACTGGAGTCCAGATGGAACAGAAAGGCAGGAATTAAACTGGCATTCCACAAGAGAAAAACACACAGTTGAATATTACTTACTAGCCTTCCTACTGGCTTACCATATACAAAACCAGATGAACAAACACAATATCTAAAAAGGTGTTTATTGGCTCTGAGGGTTGTTTTCCAAATTTGCTTTGGAAACAGTAAGACTAAATATGAAACTCCATCTGGGTTCTTCAAATCCCTGCTACTCRGTAGCATTTTTCCAGCATAATTCATCTTAGATTGAAACGCAAGGGCTAGAAAGCCCTCCAAGTTTGAGTTAATTTTCACAGAAAACTTCTCAAAGCAAACATTATTCAGGTTTCTGAACAGGACATTGAATAGTGAAGCTAGTGAACATACAAAGGGAGCATGATGTCATTCCAACACTTGTATTTATTCAACTTTCTCTGAGGAAACATTTGTACTTTTTCAATAGTTAGGGTGCCATGGCTCTCAGGGGGGACAGGAGCTGTTTTCTCAGCAGCCAGCAACTGAGATTCATTTATACTCTTCAGAAATGCTTTTTTAGCTCCTGATGGCAGTTATGTGYCACAGGAGCTCAGCAGACCTTTTTAAAGATTGTCACTGGTGTTCAAGGGATCTTGGAGTGTTTCCTTTTCCTTAAGTGACTCATTCCATTTCTTGAAACTGCTAAATCCTCTCTGTCAGCGATGATTTATGTCTAGAGCTCATAAATTATTCTGAGACACAAATCACTTTCCATACCATTGGACCAAATTGGACCCAGGAGGAATAATCATATACTATCACTATGCTTTCTGGAGAAAAGTCTAAGACAGAAGAATAATATTGTAGTCTTTGCTCARGTAGCTTGTCCCCTACAAAATTTTAAACTGAGAGCCTCTTGGAATTGAAATTCCAAGAAGCAAGAAATGTCCACCTGAAAGACCCTTTCAGGTGACTCTGAAGGACACTCTCAACTCAACATCCTTTAATCATATAAGCACTTTTCATTAAAATATAACTTTCATTAATGGGCATTAGCAAAATAATGATGACTTTTCTGGGGGAAAAGAAAGTTAGGGGAGATAATTGTTCATTCAGCAAATTAAAAGCCCTCAGCCCTTGCGCCTCTGTTGCAGGCATACGTATTTTTGTTTGGAAGGGTTTATTCACTGRCTGAATCAAAAGTTTGTTGTAAGAGTAACTCATTGCAATAATAAAACTTGTCAATGAAAGGATAAGCATTAATAAATTGATTAGAACCAGAGACCACTAGAGATAAATTAAGTTTAGGCTATAATGTGACCTAATTATATTTCATTATATAAAGAAAATTTGGATTATTTTTCYTACAATAAGGATATAATGTGAAATTACACCATTTTATAATGYAGTGGAAATGTACTGATTTATACATACAGAGAGAATATAGGCTTGTGTGTAAAAGGAGCTGCTGATGATCCCTTCTGAGTACTACTCCAAATACTACTGAGTGATGGAAACGCAGACATGCACACAAAAAATGTGTGCAACCCACCACAGATCAGAGATACTCAGCTACAGCCYTGTGTTGTCTATATTATGTCTACACAGTCAAACTTCCTGACAAAAGATTAAAGGATAGCTACTGTAGTTGATGCACTAACTTCCTTAACATTTATGTCCATGATACYATCCATTCTCTATTGGATAATCCAGCTTCTGGAGTTATTATACTGAATCTTGGACAGGTGAATTTGTTTTGCAACATTCAGAAAATGGTTAGGATCATATTCTGGCCATAAATGTCTAGCCAAGAGCTCTAATGAGGAGAAACACTACTAGCACAAGTCCTGTGCTTACAGCTCATCTGTCYCCAAGATACTAAACGAGAGGCAGAGGCAAGAGGGAGAGGGGGCAGAGAGGAGAAGAGAGAAAACTTTAACCTTTTTTTTTCAGACAGATGATGGCTGTGCTGCTGAATTCACAACTAGGACTGGGTAAGAGTCTATGACAGGCTTAAATGAACAAAAAGACAGATTTGGGCATGTGACGTGGATAATTAGGATTATTTTTTGAATGGTGCTATGAGACAGTTGGCCACAGCTAGTAGGGGCAAGAAATGAAATCTGTGGAGAGCTCTGAAAAAAGCAAGATATCCATGCATAGTGGGTAGCATAGAAGAGGATGAAGCAATTTGAGAAAGGTCATGCCCTGAGGTTAGTGCAGGTTAGATAACCAAAGCTGCAAAAATAGCTGAGGGTTATTTGGGTGAACCATAAAGCTTCTCCTTTGTCTTCACTGGGCAATTATGGCACAACTTATCTAATTATGACAGCTGGCAGTTTCCACGCTATGTTATCCTACCTAAGAGTTTGAAAAGTCATATGCTGTTGTAGGTATACTTGGTCTTCTAGAGGTTCTTCAGAAAGTGTCTTCCCAGTCCATATGAGGGAGGCAAGGAGGAGGATCTACAGAAATACATRCTCCTGCATGGATCACCTAATATGGGAGCATGGCCTATGCTGGCAGGTGTTAACGGCCTCCTTTCCTCAGAGGAACAGCATCAAGACCTTAGATTTTTAATTTGTGCCCTCTTGTCTGCTTTAGCTAGTGTATACTAATTATACCTTGCAAGTTGTACAATTAAATACCAGGAATATGTTTAGGCTGGCAAGAAATGCAGCAGCTGGCAGTAGGCAAAGTGTAGCTGCTGTACCAGAAAAGCTAACTAATGAAATGCTGCATTAATATGATATTCTTTTAGATTATTCACCTCCTCCAACACATCCTGTTTATGTTTTAATCACTTTCTCTAKGCACATACTGACACTCCCTCTTGCTGGCTTACTACCAGATGGACTGTAATAAACTGCTGTTATATCTGCAAGCACTTTCCTAGCTTTTCATAATTGCTTCTGTAATACTTACGTGTGTGATGCAAATATGTCAGCCTCCACAGCGATACTTGTTACTATGATTGAGCTATATATTGCTGTGGTTTTGGTTTTGATTTTGCTTTTGTTTTTAGGAGGTTGAACTCTCTGAGGTATTCATTTACTTCTTTCCAGCTCCCTATCACCCTTTTTCCTCAATACATAATGAGTCCCATGTTCTGGTCCTTACTATAAGGGTACAACGAGGGGTAGACAGGAARAGGTTAATGTTAATCAAATTCTCTGAGCTGGCAGATTGGTGMCCTGGGAACAAGCTCTCCTTCACTGTGCTTTGTTCTGCTCTCCCTGCCCATCCACGGGTTCCGCTACTGTTAAACTTATCAGAGTAATGTCAGTTCTCTTCAATTAAACTGAAGTCTATCATCATGGCTATATTTTGTCTCTGAAGGGGGTTTCCTTGTTCCTCTACAGAGAAAAATGCTCTCATTTCTTCCTTCTTTCTGTGCTCTTCTGCTATTGTGTTTTTTCTCAAAGTAAATTTCTCCTTTGGCTTTTTATTGTCCTAATGTCACTACTTTGCCATGTAGACCATCCTGGCTGGCATTTGCACCTGCACACATTCTGTCTTCAGAGAGAGAGATGCGAAGAAAATGGCTTTCATAAACTTACAACACTTACACCTGGATTTAGGCTGCTTACAACAGCAGCAGCATACATCTATCACCAGCACTTTAGAGTGAGTGTGCTGCCTCAGAYGAAGTGCTGAAAGATTGTCTAGAGCTCAATAAATCCACTACATTAACAGTAAAACTATTCCAGTAATTAAAAGTATTTCCAGAGATAAAAGACTGTAGAAACTGCCTTCTATTAAGTTCCTTTCATTCTTTTCCCATCTGATTCTGCAGAGAGTAGCTCAGAACAAGATATATGGGGAGGGGGAATGTGATAGGTCAAGAAAGAAGTGGTTGGTAATGGATCRGTTCTGCAATGATCAGTCACAATATATCAGTATTTATTACTCTTTTTGCAAAACTGATTTTCCAGCTATAGATCTGAAGTTCTAAATCTTGATTTTCACTTTATAGATTACTTAAAACCACAGTGTAAAAGTTTCTCTTCACCATTAAAAAGATAACTAGCACAGTTACCCTAGCTAGAAATGCAGTGAAGTCAAGGAAATTTTAATTTTAGCATGAGGTAAACTTGCTGAGGTAGGTCCCAGGGAGGAATACAGAGCTGATCTTGTGTCATGTAGCTTCACTGTTCTTATGCCAAGCTTTGTGCCTGTGGGCTATCCCAGTGATTAAAAAAAATAAAAAAAAATCACTTATAGCACTTACACTTACAGCCTTAAGAATCAGAATCCATCACAAATGGATTCTAGCTTAACTTTCTGCTGGTTTTCCACTGCTTTTTGCAGCTGTTAATTTCCATCCATGGGCTATCAGAATGTATCTAGAGAACTGCATGTGCCCAGATCTACCCCAGCAGTTTAGTAGCAGTAGAACAGTTAATGATCTGTTCCTCTTTTCTACAATCCTTAGTGACCTATGATCTTTGGCAGCTCTGTATTCATGATTTACAAAATGATTTCTTTCCAATGAAAGGCTATTCCCCTTTTCTTGCTTCATATTCCATCTTAGATTTACTTTTGTCATGCATCTTCTCCAAGCAGTTTTCTGTGGGGGTAGGGAGGGTGGGAAATGCTGTATATCTTATGTTTGCTGGGAGATTGCTACAGTGTGCCAAGATTTTACAGGGGTGAAAATATTCCAGGAAGTTGTTATTTATCAATTCCCAAGGAAATTAGCTCACAGAATACAAAAATAAGCCTTCAGTAAATGAAAGTAAACAAAGTAATAAATGCCAAAAAGCATGTCATACAGCTTTTATTTTCTATTTCTGCTACACCAACATGGAAAATACTATCAACTATCTCGTTCTCTGTCACACACATACTCAGAACTATGCAGGTTTTTCTGAAAACCTAAAATCTCTTAAATCTGAGCTTTAAACATGGATCCTAATAATTCCTGCAACTGTTTTTTTTAGGAGTTGGAAATCATTCTTCTTTCATCCTAGTGTTACTGGAGTTCCACATAAACTTGGTGTTCCCTTGTTCTTTATCACTGAAAATTACACTCACAGTTTCACTACCAAGCTGAAGCAGGGAGTTTCTCCCAGTGTTTCCAGCTCCTCTGAGAACTATTTTGGGTTCAAAGAGTGTTTGGGTGTTTTTTTATCTTAAGGCTGTGACATATGCATGGAGCAAGCAGTTGAAGCACTTAGGCCACCACTTCACACTTCCTGTTATAGCCTACCCATCACAGGCTACATCTCCACAGAGTCAACAGTACCGGGCATGTACCCCCTCTTAAGGCGCAGTTCAGATGCTCCATTTCATGCTCTGGTCCACTTTTATCAGCAGTTTAAACTAATGAACCAAAAAAATGAATTTCTGCACGGGTGGAGTGGGTTCTGCTGGCTCTGCAGCTGTACGCTGGGCCAGTGGGGACAGTAACACTAGAAATCACCTCAGGAAGAGTCACTACAATTCATCGTTCATTTTGATAGTGCAACTGGAAGATCCAGAGCAGCGGCTCAGTACCATTTCCTCTTGCCCCCCAGTGTATCCCAGCCCAGCCATCCAAGCATCAAGGTTTTACAGGACTAGAACTGCCTCCCTGCCAGACATCGTATGCATTTTGCAGTCTCAGTTCTCCATGGATTTAGTAAAGATGGAGCAAAAGCCCAACATTGCTGGCTTTCAAAAAATTAAAAGAAAGCTGTAGAAATGACAGACTGGTTTTTAACATGTTCTCTTAGCAATCTCTATGTGGGAATATAGCAAGCCAGAAACGTCAATATAACATCTTGCTAAGCTGGAGGCAACGAGTAGAGTGGGCAGGACCATCTCATCTCTGTGGCACTCTCGGACCCATAGTGGAGACACCAGCTGTCGTGCAGAGGGCCAGGTCTCCTCTCCTCACCTGGCAGCACCACTCTAAGGGTGCTGCTGCCACTGGCAGGAATCCCACCCCCAAACCAAAATACAATGTGATGGCAGGCCTGGCACCTAGAGCCTTGCAGTGCTGCTGGCTTAGAGGTTAGTATTTGCTGCCACAGTACAGGAAACTCCCTGAGACAACAGCCCTCTTTTCTCTGTTTCCAAGAGCTTCAAAATTCTCTGAACCTGTTCCTTATGATTTGATTGCTGAAATACACTTGTTGATTCTCAAGAGAGAGAAACAAGATCACTAGAGCAAGGATTGCTCAATGGGAAAAAATTGCAACCAGAGGAAGTAGAGATGGAAGACAGGATAAAATGCTGTCACTGCTCTTCCTGAAGAGATTTGTCCTGTCACATTTTAAAGAGTATAAAAAAGAAATGCCTGTTGTGGGAAAGGGGATGTAAGACAGCTACACTTCTTCGTCTTGATTGCTTACCTAGCATAGGCTGACAGATTTTTCAAAACAATAATGTTAACACTTTGTTAATAAAGCTCATCTCTCCTAAATATCCCTGAAGTGTCTAACTTATACATGTATAGATAGGGAGCTTAAGATCATTTTATTTGTTGCACTGAAATGAGCTGTCTGGACTACATAATTAGCTATAAGGTGGTAGTGCTAACTCCACATGAAAGAGCCCAAAAGATAGTTTGAAGGCATTGTATGGCTTGGATAAGGAACAGTAGCCATTGGTTGCCAGATCATACACAGTACTGGGCAACAGTTTAAATTAAATGGTTAAATTTCTCCTTGTGGTCACTGCTGGGAACATGATAAAAGGTAAAAGAATGTCTACAAATAAAAAAATACCAAGTCAGCATAAGTCCTTTTAAGGCTCTGAGTTGGCCTCAGTTTCAGATTTGAGAAGCTGGAGGGGCTGGGCAGAGCCTTTTGTCAGAAGTGGGAACAGGGGAGGAGGGTGTGAGGTATGTGCAAAAACGCCGGGGATGGCAGAGGTGTCAGAGAAGGAGAAGACAACCTCTCTGGGTGGTGCAGAAACTCAGACCACTACAAAGCTTATGTCAGTCATTAAATTCAGAACAGACTTTTATCCCAAACTGGTCTTAGTAGCTATGAGTTTGTTTAGTTTTGTCTTGCACTCTCTTTCTACTGTCCTAAAGGCGCAAGGTGATAAGCTTTTCTCTACCTGAATAAAAGGCCCAGAATATTAATTAACTGTGTTAACACAGAATATTAAGTATTCTGTGTTAACTAACCTGGGCATTAAGATTGTTAAAATTCTGGCACAAAAATCACTCAGGACAACTCCCCTCCCATGTGGTCAAATACTCCTTACTCAGAGAGCAATCTCTGAGTAAGAGGAATTTCTTACCGTAGCAATCTCTTGTCTCTCACAGATTTTGATTAGTAAAGATATTACTGCTGCGGAGCAGAAAACCAAGAGAACGTGCACAGCACCACTGCTCAGCCCAGGGACAGTGCATTCAGGTGCCCTGCAGGTAAAAGCAAGCTGTGGTGGGTGCTACATAGGCGTCGGGCAGGAGAGTGGGTASCTCCACCCCAACCTGTCTAGAGAGGAGCCATGATAAGCGGGAGTCCAGCCTCATGCCAACATTTTCTCTCAAACCAGATGAGGGAGAGAATATTTTAAATCAGTCACCAAAATGAAGGCACTGTGGAGCTGGGGAGAAACAGGTGCCAGTATTTCTTTCCCACTATGTCCTCCTGAAGTCCAGGACAGAATTGTTTCTCCGTCAGGCAGATGCATCCAGGAACTCCTAGTACTGTATGGGATCTGCACGTTCATGGATACGTGCACATACACCCCCCCCCTTCATTTTCTTCGTTAGTACAGTGTAAAACTCACAATGCAGGCTGCTGCTGAAAAGCCATACTGTATCCTCCAGTGTGTCTGGCATATTCAGCCACCTTTAAACACATCTACTCCTGTTACCCTAGTAACAGCCTGAGGGAAATCCCTAAGTAATTAATATAGTTGCTTAGCTCTTAAGGTTTGCTACAAGAGAAGCTGTTGTGTAGCTTCTTTCTGATTGCTTATAAAATTCTATATTTAGACAAGAAATAACATGCAGGCTGATTTAGGGAGCCTCCTTTGTCTGTTACGTGAGGGAAGGCGAGTGAGTGCCCATGTGTACCTTGTTAAGCCATTTATTTGGCATGTGTATACACATTTAGTAACTGATATTGCAAGCAATAACTGAAGCGTGAACCTCGAAGGATTTAGTGATGCAGCTGGCAGACTGGGTTTCTTCAAACTTTTCAATACGCTTTCAAAACCATCCTGGTTTCTCACTCTAGTGCCACATTCAGAAATCACTTCCAGGTTCACCATTTCATAACTGAGTCAGGCCACAGGGAACCACTATGATAACCTAGTCTGAGATGCTGTACAACACAGCCTATAGAAATTCACTGATTTTCCTTCTGCAGAAGGCATTATTCTTCCCTTTTATACTAAAGYATAATTGAGGCTAGCAGATTGTGGACACAGTAGGGCCTGCTTTACAGAAAGATACTCCTGTTGACCTTTACCTGTAAACACATAATTCATTGAAAACTCTGTGAGATAGAGAACTTTTTTAGATCTTTTTTTTTCTTTTTTTGGAAAAACATCTAATACAATAATGTCAACTTTTTCACAGTGTGGATCCCTAAGGATTTTCCATGGAGCTGTGGTTCTGTGCAGAGTGACTACAAGCTGACTTGCTTCCTGYGGTACCTCCCAGGGTCCCCTTAGAAGCAGTTCATGACTTTCACAGCAAAACTTGAAAACTCTCGTCCAGTCCAACATGCTGTGGCTGGACCAGGTTGCTAACTTTGCAGTACAGGGCTTTTCTTTCGAAAGGTAGAGAGCCAACAACAAAACAACAACCAAAATCTTCACAGGATCTTGCATCTTAGGTTATTTTTTCCTTAGCAAGTCTTCTCAGACTCTCCTGGGAATACTGGCAAGAGACAGAGACCCCATCAAAGAGAACCAGCACCCAGAGCTTAGGGCATTGACCAGGAAGAGCAGRTTAAGCCCTTGCTCATCCTGACTGAGCTCAACACCTTGAGCTTCACCACTTTGTATCCTGTTTAAGTGCACTAACCACAGTGATGATGGCTATTTTAGAAAGGGTCTCTCCATTGTGTCATGACAGTCTTTGACAGCCTTCTCTCGTTTTTGCATGGGATAGGAAAATATTTGAAGTCTCAAGTGTTCAGAGGATGAGACAACAGCAGCAGCTGCCAGGTGTCCCTTTCTGTGGCTTGCCCCATGCTAGAAGAATACCTTATTTTGCTTGCTGTGTGTGCTGAGCCTAGACAGTACCAGCCCTCACACTGACCCACATGCTCTGCGCTTTCAGGTTCAAAGATTTGTATCTCTCTTTTATCTGTAGATACATTTTATTTCTGGATTAGTCAGTTCTGGAGTAGTGACATGCCTTATGCCTGCTAGAGATCATTTCTAACATCAAGGAAACTTAAGAAAACAAATTTGCTCTAACAAAGCAAAGGACCTCCAAAAAATGGGAAGCAAACATTACAGAAAAGGAAAAATATGTATGAGAAAAAGGGAATTATCAGTTACTTAATGCCTATTTAATACTACTTACTACCAAAACATTATAGCAGGTTTCTCTTAACTGCTCCAGGGTCTCAGCTGACCTGACAGACTGGCAGCTTACCATTTCTCTCCTTGTCTGCTTAGCATTTTGAGCTCCCAATAGTTAAAAAAAATACAACTCCTTATACTAAATACAGCTATGGTGACTCTGTTTTCTCTCAGCTTTTTCTCAGGGATTCTTTTCTGAAATACCTGTGGTGAAAGCAGACCATGGAACATTTTCATCTCCCCAGGACTTTCTCTGCATTTATACTGGTATGCTATGCCTTAGCTTGTACATTTTTTCTAGGCTAACCAATCTTCTTGCTGGTTGTGACATTTACAAGATGYCTACAATGCTTTGTAACAGAATGAAAAACATTCACTTTATAAGCAACTTATTAGTCTCCCCAGATGGGATTCACTCTGCTTAATTTTAGCTGTTTAAAAGCTAGGCAGCTAGTTTCAGTTATCCCAGCTCCCTCCAGAGTGAGAGAGAGATCTGGACAAAAAGGGGTGAATGATGTTTCCCATAGTTGCTTGTTTCTATTCTTTGATTACAGAGATAGCCCTAGTGATTGTGGCCTACAGGACATCTACATTTCAGATGACTCAAGTTAGCTGAGATGAACTTCACCAGTGAACCTTCGGTGCTTCTAGGGTACTGAGACCGCACATTGCACATGAAGAATTCAGATAATTCAGATAACAGACCTGACCTCAACTCTGTTCCACAGCAGTGGAATAGACATTACAGTAGCACAAACATACGCTACTAGCAACAATAATAATAGGTTTGATGATTATGTTTCATGGTCCAGCCTAAGGATAGTTTTCTCACTTTGGGAGTCATTTTGCAGAGTAGACTCATAGTTCTCCTCCATGAATCCTATATGAAGGTCAAAATCCATTAATTTTCAGAAAAGATGAAGATCTAAGGTCATTTTGCTGTCATTGTCTGGAACTGGAGATATATGTATTCTTAATGGTGTGATGTATTCCCACTGAGCCCCCATCTATATGGGGATGTATATACACATTTATGGGATTACTGGTCTATATGTTTGGCAATATAGGAAATTGTCTGTGATTAGAGAACAATGTATTCTTCCTGCTGAGGACAGTTCATCTATGCCTGGACTGGACAGAGAGTTGTCTTGAAAATGAATCTCCTTTGCCTTCTCCTTGCCATGTTTCTTTTGTTTTGATCTAAATCCCAAAGACAGTGAAAGTGCTCACTTTTGCACCTTGCAAATRAGTACTAATGAGGTCATTAAACTTTGGTGATAATCCATTTACGTGGCACACCTTTGGACAAAGCTACTGTTATGCTCATAGAGGAAGGCAGTTTTTCAGATCTGAGCTCCAGGCAGATTGTAACTAGGCAACGGATTGGGGTGTAAAAAGATCACTCGATGAGGCTGATTAAGAATTCACCTGACAAAAGATTATAAGAGAAAGAGTTTCATTAACCATTTTGGAATGRGAGAGAAAGAAGGGAGAAAAAGAAACCAAATGAAAAATAGCAGTGGCAGAGACCTCTTGCAGAAGTGAGCTGGACTCARAGGAGAGATCAGGAGGAGGCAGAAATAAGACACTGCATAAGACTTTGCTTTCAATGTGAGAAAAGGTTTGCTGAGAAAACATAAACTAGAAAATYTGTGCAGGTTTTGTCAAGATATCTACATTTCTTGTGATAACTAAATAAAGAATGATTAGACTTTGGCAGTTTTTCAGAGCTGGTGCATCTGTCTGCTTTGATTAGCATGCTGTCCAAGAGGGGTAACTTGTAAATCAGCACTTGGAAATCACAAGCTCTTGGCAGAGCCACAGTGAAGTGGTGGGGAGACCGGAACTGCAGCTGCACTGTAACATTCGATTTCTGCAAAGGGATGATGGGCGGACAGACAGTATCCAGCAGCCAGGCAAGGAAAGGCACAGTGCTGCAGCCCACTCAGTACAAGCAGGGCAATGCAGTGCTAGGGAGCCTCACCAGCATCCRCACGGAGACATCAGCCAGCCCCCCCACCCCCGATCCTGTTTGCTCTTAGTGCCAATTAATGTATGTAACCTGCACTACTACTGTACAGATTTGGAGCTAAAAAGTTACCTAATTATGCACTCTGGATTTTCATTTAAAGCTTATTTGAAACAAATGGTCTTTGTTCTTTTTTTCCTGTAGGGATCAGAGGATTAGTTCCCGCACCTAAACAACACCTTTGACAAACAAACAAACAAAAAAAAATCACCCTATAACGTGACAGGGGTCTCACCAGTGGAATAAGAAAATACAGTGAATCCCAGGAAAGGCACTTTTTGCAGGAATGCCTACTCATTAATCTCATCCTGCTCTCAGAAAAGTTATGGTATAGGCTATGCAGCTGATAACTAAAGATCATTAAACCTCTTAATTAAAATAAGAATTATTACATGACTGAAACTGTTTAATTTTCTCAAGACTGAGTTTAGAAGAAAAGAGAATCCGAGAGTCTCAAAATGGCTGAAGCTTTCTTCCAGCTTCCCTCTAACAGATCTTGCCTACATGCAGCTCTCCCTGCAATCATTCTACCTTTCATTGATTTTCTTTTCCTAGTTCAAGTGTAAATCAATATGCTTGCAACTGGAACTAAAATTGTAGATTCTCAAATGAAGAACAGAGGAGAGACTGAGTTCCTAAATCCTAATTCAGAAAAATCCTCGAACATAATCTTAATTTTAAGCATATGCTAAAATATATTGCTGAAGCAGGTCTTAAAAGGAGATCTGTGGTGAAACATAAGGTCTGACTAACAGAACAAGCTAGTGTTGTGGATGACTGGAGAGAAGATTTCCCTCTTGCCTTAAACACCGTGAAAGAYGAGAGCTGCTGTGTGTTCCAACCAGTGATTTCACTGAAGCACATGCCTTACAGAAGCCATAGGTTTAGGGGGAATAGACCCAAGAAGAATGGCGCTGGGACTAGTTGCCATCAGGCAGTGTCACTGCATGTGTGTGTTGCTGGTGTAAAATAATACACATATACCATAGTTGTATTACAGTGCTTCACTGGGACAAACACGGGGTTATTTTTTTTTCCCGAAAACTAAAGATAGCCACCTAAAGGGAGTCTTCAGTAAGGTTAGGCTCTTTTTTATTCCTTGTAAATCACACCCAGGAGCTTGTAAAGCCACATAAAAAGTGTCTGTGTAAAAGAAACAGTATATCCTCCCCCCTAAAAGCTTTCTATAACATCTAGCTGGGTGCAATTCAGAGCTGATCTTCTGAGCAGTGGAGCAGAAGCATCCTGGCCCCGAGATAGATACATTCTTCTCCGGTTTGACTAGTCTGTTCACAGCCAGCAATTATTTGCAGCAAAATAAGAGGCCTTTCCCCCTCCCCTCCATTTAAGATACTTAGTTAAACAACACTCTATTCTTCTCTTTTGTATTACAGCATCCTGACCTGCAGAGTTGGAAAAACAGYCTGGCTGGAGTTCCTGGCACATCTTCATCTGCACATTGGCCTGAGATATCATTCCAGGAACATTGCCCACTAGTGTGCTGCACTAACATACACGTATTTGCTATGTGTGCACTAGGACATTACGATCTTYACCTGTGAAAAGCTATGCTGTAATRAGATACCTTAAGGGAGAAAATTCTCTATTTTCACTCTGGCTCACCTGTTGAAAAATATATTCAGAAAAATACAGAGATCTTGGTTTGCAGATGGCCAAGTGTGAAGCATTCAGAAATCGTCTCAGGAATCTTAGAGCATCGGAGAGGGCAGAGCCCAGKGAGTGCATTGCAGTGGCAAGCACACACAATTACATCCGGGAATTGTGTGTGCAATCCCCCCAGTTAATGAAGAATCGCTAAACAACAAAGCAGAAAGGCCACTGAGGAAGAATCTAAAGGTCATTCTAGAGGAAAAGGAAGAGCTGCTTTTGTGAGATGAGAACAAAAAAGCAAAGGAGGCCCACAAAGTTGCCTTAATAGTAGCTGATAAAAATGGAGAAAACTTGTAAGGAAAAGAAAAAAGAAAGGATGTGAAGAAGCAGAATATGCAGGTGGAACTAAAGTTTCCCAATCAGTTACCACTTTTGTACTTGATATTTTCCATATTCTTCAAAGAAAATGTCACATCTGACTAGAGCACTCATCAAATCTACAAGCCTCATCTACACTTGTTCACCTGCATTTTGACTTTTTTTATAGTTCTCTTTTGTTACTCTCTCTGGACTAATTTTATAGTCCAAAAGTTTTTATCTCAGATCTGTAATCAGGAGTCATCTCTGAGCTGTGTGTGTGCCCTGAAAGCAGCTGATACCTGTGATCTACCCCACCATCCTCACCTGCCCTTCCATGCACCCTGTTCRGGGTAAACAGATAAAAGAAACAGTTCCTTGATTCCCAGTATTATTTTCCCCTCAAATGGCTTAAGTAGCAAGGCTAAGCACCAGATCCCAGCACTGCTGCTATGCTGATGAGAAAAGGGCTGTAAGCATGGCGCAAGCCACACTAAACATCTCCTGACACTTCCCAGCCATCTCCTAGTTCACTTGCAGCCAATTAGGGAGCAATTCAGGTGTTTGAACATTAACAGCTAGTGACATTTTAGATGTTCTTTTTGATCTGAGACATTCAAATGACAAATACAATAAAGATTCCATAGAACATTCAGGCTCTTTTAGAGCCAGAGATGATACCCTATGGTACCTAAGGTRACACTAGATGTCCACATTAAGCGCTTCTTTGCTGTCCTGAAACTTTACCCTTGCCTCTCTCTTGGAAGCAGGATGGAGTCTGTTGCAACTTTAGCTGGTGTCTTACTCTATTGTGTCTTATTTCCAACTAGAATCAACTTAGGCAGCAAAAGCCTGGATATTAGAAAAGATGAATGCATTCTTCATTCATCAAACATGCTGACTAAAGAAAAAACAGAAGCTTGAGAGAGAAACCACTGGGGAAAATAAAATTTTGCATTAGCTTGTATGTTGTTTAGCCTGATATTAACTGTGGTGTATTTAATACTGCCCACATTCTCAGTCTGCAGTGTTACTGATTTTCTTCTTGATGAGATACAATTACATCTAAATTGTCTTGAGGAAAGATATGGGTTTGTGCAGCTGGGCTTGAGAGCACCTGCAGGCATATGAGAGGCAGTTTGATATCATGGAATAAGATAGATGCATCTTCTAAGTGATCAGAAATAAAATAGTTCATCATGTTTCTACTTAAATTGTTAGCTCCATACTGAGGAGGTGATAATCCCATTTAGATGCATGACATTGTTTACTTCCCAAAGCTGTGGTTTCATGATTTCTGCAAATTCAGTAAAACACCACTGTATTGGTTTTGCTTAGTTTACATGTAATCTGCAGTGAGCAAGCTGGAACACAATGCTATAGCGAATGGAGAATCACTAGCAATTCTGTAGAAACTCTGAAAACAGAAGCTCTTCCTCAGACAATGTACTCAGCATCAGTCCTTGTTTGCCTAGCTGTCTCAGCTGCTTTGCAAGGCTCACTATTTCTGTAACAGAAACTACGATAAGAAGACACATATCTGGAATCAATCTGGGGCTTTCATACACCAAGTTTAGCTTTTACTTGTGATTGTCACTCAGATAAAAGTAATTAATGAAGCTCATCAAACAAGAAWTTAATAGATTTGTCCCATTGTCTGTCCTGGCTAAATGTGTCACAACCAAAGCAGATYTTTAATGCTTTACATATTTCTTTACAATTTCTGAATCATGGAAAAGCTAGTTCATGGTCAGCCCTCCGGCCTGCTTTTCTCCTCCATTCTCCCATTTGGTGCAATAAGCTCACAGAGGAAGATCTCACACATGCTGAGTTTGGGACTTGAGGAGGGAAGGGTCCCACTGCTGCCATCTGCATGGAGGCACCATCTGCTGGGCTCAGCCGTCAAGCCCCTCAGGCTTGCTTTCCACTGTCATACGTAAAACCTCTCCTTGAACTGCAATAGGTACAGACCATCACTGCATCCAGTATAGCAAGACATTCCCAAGGAGAAAGGCCTTTCAGCTACTTGTCACCACAGTTGACTGAGGCTCTAGAAAAAGTTTTTTTTTTTTTAATCATTTTCTAAATCCCAAACATTTTTTTCCATGGTCAGGCAGGTCTCCTGGCCCTGAGCCCTTACAAGGGCATTTCCTGGTTCCCAACAGGCAACCTAAAGGATGAAATCTCACTGAACAGCAACAGTATGCRTATTAATTCCATCTTGAATCATTAAAATAACCTGCTGTGTGTATCCCCTGTGATAGCGTAACTGCCTCTCTTAACCAACACTCTCCACCAATTAAAAATACAACCACAACTAAATCCTAGATACGCCTGTTATTTCTGTGGTCCTCTGAATGTATTTACCATGACCCCTTGTTGTTATTGTTGTTAATGTATCTCCTCCCTCTGAAGATGACTGCAAGGCATAAATTTACTGTACCAGCACACTTCCATTACAGTTCCTTTTATTCCTCTGTGTCTACACTTCCCACTTATGACCCATCGAAGTGATTGATCCTCTTCTGCCAGAGCCCTAGTATGTGCTCTTCCCATTACAACATTTCTTAATTTTTTTCTACAAAGTACTTCTGACATATTTAGGAAGATAATTTTCTCATGTTTATCACCTCCCCAGCTTTTACTCTCCCCACAAAGTAAATACGCTTCGCACTCCYCCAGAAGGGCACAATAGCTGTGAAGAAACTAGTTCTTTTTCTTTTGATTTGGCAGTCAGCTACTATGTTTTTCCCCCAGTGAGAAAACAACTACAAAGTGGCTAAACCTGTCTTGCTAACTGGCTGCAGTGGGATCATAGTATATCCGCAGCTGAACTTCTAATTGGGCAGTTTTTTCGCACTGAGGTTACCAACCAAAAAAAAAAAAAAAAAAAGAAGAAAAAAGAAAAAAGAAAAAAGAAAAAAAAAAGAAATTAGAAGAGGTAGTGTTGATGGTTTGATGGAAGACTTTTTTCTTAGTCTATTTTTGTGTGTTTCCCTGCCTGTGGTGACAGACCAGGAGGCTGTATATCCCAGTGATAGAGAATAGGGTACATGGTACCACAGCCACGCTCCTGATATGTAAATGCAAGTGGTGGTTGGGCAGGGCAGGGGTTAGAGACAGAGCTACTGCTGTCTTCTGATTCCACGTATTTCAGCCCTTGCAAGYGCAATTGCAGGCATGTAACTATGACCTGTGTTACCACTGTGGTGCAAATCATTAACACTTGCAGAAGCAAGRAATCTCCAGGGATTGCCATGTGTTTGCTGGTGCTCACTGACACCCACAAAATGTGGAGCAGATGTGGTTCCTGCCAGGGCCCTGAGGAATGCAGAGATGCTGAAAGATCGCACCCTCTGTTTCTCCTGTCCTGCTGGCTCAGGCAGAATTTTACAGTGCTGGTGGAGGGACATGCCCACCACCATCCCGTTTCAGAGCCTACCCCTGGCTGGCCATATATTTGGCATCGCCCAAGCTTACATCTGAGCAGATGCTGCCTCTGTCCATGGCCCAGGTTCCCAGGCATGCCTACAAGACACACCTCAGACAAGCTATAACACGTCTGCTTGCCACCAACTGCGGAGCTTGCTCGTGTGTTTGATCCAGTTCCCAGTAAGAGGCTAGTTTTCATCAGAGGRTTGCTGTCCTTCTGTGGCAGTCCTGTCCCCATCTGTGTCTACTCAGAGCCACATGCAGAGCTGCCTTTCATCCCGCCCACGCAACGCACAGCATGCACAGAGGCTGGTTGTCACAGCCAGTGTGCAAGGCAGCTCTGTGAGTGCTCAGTGAGCACCACTGCCACCATCCCAGAGCGTGCAAGGGCCTGGCCACTCCTCTCTGAAAGACCACAACTAATTGCATTAATTTTTAATGATGGAGGCCTGCACTTAAAACAGGGAAGAGGAAACTGCAGATTGTTTGTCACTAGTGCATCAGGGGCTGCTGTTGGGCTTGTCTTGAAACCCCACAGCCCTTATGGGCTGACCCCAAGTTTGAGCCTAGGGAACGGTCCCACATTGCACCCCCTGGGCTCAGACGGGGAATCTGACCTTTATGAACCAACCGATCTTCCTTGTTTAAAAGGGATCCCACAGGCCTACCGTAGCACTTTTAATTAACTTTTTGAATTCAGACATTCTCAGCTGACTTTTAAGGAATTAGGCCAGTTTACGCAAGTAATGAATTTGACCCTAAGAACATAAACAGTTATCTCAGAAATGTCAGTCTTCAGTAATTTCTTTGGACATGTCCTCACAGCAAGCCAGACAACACTAGAAGCTATCCTGGTCTTTTGCAAGTCAGTGCGGGTGATGAATYAATTATCAGGAATTGTACAAGCTTTTGTTAAGCATAAAAAATTATTTACAGCAAGCTATTTTAAGTTTGAGCCAAATTGGGAACAGTCTGACTCACCTATACTGCTTTTTATTAAATCAATCCAAGTAACTAGCATGGTCGTCACCTTTGTAGATGTTTTACATGGAGTGGCATACTTTTTAAACTTGGCAACTGCATGTATTAGCTGTGGATATGATCCTTCCAGGAGTGTTTATGTACTGAATTTATTAAGGTTATTTTAAACTTGGATAACATCTTCAGTATCATCATCTGTATATTACGCCTGCCTTTATCCAAGAACACTGTTGGAATTCTCATTCTGGTCTTCAACTCACCATAACGCTGTATAAACAAATCAATGAATGTAAGTGGAGCTATGATAAAACAATATTCATATGATGATTGTACTTGCAATTTAAAGTATCAGCTCCTTTATTTTAACTGTGCTATTTGCAAAGACCTTAGCTAAATGAAAATCATTACTTAAGAAGAGCAAGAGACAATTCTGCAACATTACTTGGTGCTTTTGGAATTCATATTTCAGAAAAACAATAAAACACAGTTTATCAAGGTGTAATTTTGAACAATCTTTGACACCTACTGATTCTGCGTATTGAAAACAGCCCACTGCATTTCATGCCAGACAACAACATGCAACAAATCACACCACAGTGCAGGTTTCTGTATTTCCTGCTTTAACTATGTTCATTCTTATGCATCTGATCTATTCTGCAATTTAATCCATATGACTCATCACATTACTGATTCACAACAGAAAGAGACCGCTTTTTATTGTAGATTGTAATTTTGCTGAGTTAGAGGAGAGATGTAGAAGACCCTTTCATAGTCCCATATTTCAAAGGGAATTTACAAAAAGGAAAAGTAGAAATTYTACACAATGAGCAATTACAAAGCCATTTTTTTTAATTATCTAGAAGCATAGGTATTAGCATCAGAAATATATTTAACCTCTCCATCCTTTTCCTCAATTCTTTCTCTTATTAAGCTCATACAAATAAAATACATATACTTAATGCTGCAAATATCTTATTACTCTGTCCTGCTGTATAACACGACAAGAAMGACATAGGGAATCAGAAGCGTTGTATAGTCGTGAGAAAGAAAGACATCTCCAGTCCAAGCAATTCAGCTGCAGGCCCTCTGCATTATATAGAAAAGGGAGATGCAGTCACTTCCATGTTTGTCATTAAAGCCATGACCTTAAAAACAGCTATTGAACAGAATTTATTCTGGAGAGAAAATAGATCAGTAGCTGAGAAACATCATGCATTCCATTTAGTTTGGGAACATATAAACCTGAAGTTATTAAAAAAAACAAAGCAAAACAAAACAAAAAGAAAACAAAAAAAACCCCAACATTATTTACAGGAATCGAGAAAGAAATCTTCCAAGAGAAATGACATCTGTTCTGAACTAAGGAAAGGCATGTGCCATGCATGAATGCAGCTTGTCGGTGTCACATGGCTGAAATGCTCTAGTTCAGTTATATGAAATTTAACAGTCCTTGAACACAACACAGACACTGGTACATGCACACACRCAGGAGACAATTAGAGTGCTCTTAAAGGAGGAAAGTACATACATATATAYTCTTTCTTATATTTCATAAACTACACAGATTTCCAATAAAAAGAAAGGGACTTGATAAGAGAAAATAAAACAGAAGAAAATGGGAAGAAATTACCAATTTAGCATAGTTAATAGCAGATTCCAAGGCATAAAGTAACATCCAGTAAGATCATTATATGCTGTGTYGGATAGTGTGAATTACATCCAAAACTTAAAGCTATCTCAGTTTTCTCAATACAAGCCACACCTCTCCTCYTGATATTTTTAAGATACCACTGGGCCATTTACAAGGATGTGAGTATTGTGTGTTTTCCAGCGCAGCAGGGACTCTTCTGATACCTATGACAAAGTTTGGATGTTCAGGTCATCTGCTCTTTTAGCAATAGGTATTTGTAGGCATAAATGTGGCATGTCTGAGAGCAAGAATAAATATAGCATATCATCCTCAGGTGTGCAATTTCTTTTCTTCTTTGAATGCTGGAAACCACAAACAGGTAGCTACTGCTAGGAAAGTCACAAGTGCAAAAGGAAGAGAAAAGACAGAGTGCAGATAATGAAAGAAAATCCCTTGTTACTTTGCAATGACAATAAAAAATCAAAGCAGATATCTTGGGAAACTTAAGCTATTGTGGTGAAGCAGTAAGAGCTCTCACAGCCACTGTATCTGGGATGGACAGTATCTCCCCAGAAACTTGAAAACGAACCTTGATGCAGTGGCTAAAGAAGACCTTTGTCCCCAGCCTTCTGGCAACTCATGACTGCTTACTCATCTGSTCCTCTCATGGCAGGGTTAGCAGAGATCCACACGCATCCACATGGGGTCTTGTCTGCAGGCTGAACCCAACTGTCTTACTCTGAAGCAAGCTTCATCAGCGATTTGTGCTTAGATGTCAGAACCTGTCGTAACAATCCTCTTTTTGCTGACTGAGATGATGACAGCTTCTAGCAGAGGTGCAYAGCAGATGGCTGGAAGCAAGTCTCTCTTAAACAGTCAATGCAAGATTTCCCAGAGGTTAGGGTCCAATCTTACCATATTTTGCTCAGCTCTGGCCCAGCTCTGTTTGAAGGGAATAAYTTCTTAGACCCACTGTATAAAGCCTATTGCAGGAGCCAAGACTGTGCTGAATACCATCACTCTGTATGAATTTGTACTAGGTCCAAGTTCCTTGTTACCTGTCCTTCACTGATCTTGTGCATTTTAACAGGAGCTCAGCCCYAGTGTGGGCCATTCCTGAATAAATATGGAATAGCTGTTTCATAACAATTCTGTCCTGAAAAGCTGTACTGCAGCTGTGGCATGTTGAGCCAAGATCTCAGAAACATCAGATCTGGTCCGAAGTCTGTGAAATAATAAAAATAACGATATTGAAAAATCTAATAGGCTTTCACTAGGTCTAGAATGAATTACATGTGACCAATCTATTGAAGAGGGAAAGATAACTACCCTCCAAGACAAGTTTAACCTCGATCATTTGATTTTCTAAATCTTTTCAACYAGTTTAGCAGTTTATGCAAAAGATAAGAGGCAACAGGCTTTCAGATATTCCTCAYAGTTCTGACTCTCCAGTGTCCAACAGGCAAAACCTGCAAGAACCTCAAGCATCCTGTGCAGTTCCCCAGCTCTGTCAGCTGTCAAGCTGATGCTAAATTGATAACTGCAGTTTTCTCACAGCCTCTGTGTTTTGAGCTGAAATGGTATTGCTTTGCACAGTTTCTGAAGTAAACATTTCCTCTGATTTCCCCAGCATCTACTAAAATGGAAACTGAACCAACACAAATTATTATCTATATTCTACAAAATGAAAAGCAGGCTTCTGAAATTATTACACATTCTTATTTTTAAGTTTTATGCCTTATTTTGCAATACATTCAAATGTATGCTGCTCTTAGCAATTTGCAAGAATAGGTCGAGCAATTTAAATACACTGAATTGAGTACAAGAGAAAAAGAGATTATATATTTATTTATTTTCTTTTGCTTTCAGCTCATTGCTGATGCAGTGTGACTGACTTCAGCAACTAGTGGATGACTTTKTGTGAACAAAAATATATTACTTTATTCTGGCTGATCTCTGTAATTGGGGTATATTTGCAAAATATTTGATGGAAAAAGATACGGATGCATTGTGTTTTTATACGTATGTATGTATATAYATCTATATATATTTATGAACACATACAAATATTTGTGCACATAACACCCCCCACCTAATAAAGTCTTCTAAATCTGTGGAGAGGAAGATAAGCTGTTTCTCTTTTTAGGCTGCAGTAAYTAAAGCTATTGCAATTGCAAACAAAATGGAGGAAGCAGGCCTTTTACAGGTCAGACACATCTCTGTGGCTGTCATATGAGCACAAAAATAGCAGTCTGAAAAACAATAGGCTTCTCAGCTATGCACAAGGCTATTTTGTGGTTGGCCAGCACTCAGGGCTCTCTGCACAACAAATGGGCAACAAATAGCTTCTTTTTCCACACATTTAGACTTCATTTAGTATCCTGACTGGCATCTTCAGGCATTTTCCTATTAAATGATGTTGATGATGAGCAAAGGCTCTGTAAGGATAGAGGGAGAGGTGCAGTTATGTCGTAGCTCAGTCCTTTCTACCCTTAACTTCTACTCCTTCCCCACTTCCAAAGTGCTAACCCTGAATTCCAAGAAGATATGGCCAGCACAAGATTGTGTCTCACAATAATCAGAAAAGACATATTCMTAAGATCTGCTACTCCTTTTGATACAATAAAACACACTGCTATCACGAGTGTTCCTTGGAGTGCAAGCAGAAAGGAGGCAAAAATGTCCTTCTTTTTGTACATAGATTGTAAAAATATTCATACCTGGTTGGTGTGAAACTGTGGGAGCTGTGAGTGTAGATAGGTTTGCCATTGGAGGGGAAATGTCCRTGCGAATGTCTGCCCAGACCCTTAGACCATTTCCTGCAGGGTTGCCACACAGCCCTTCCTGATCCAGGTCCCTCCGGAGAGCCTGATGTCCCATTAGACCTGCCAGCAGGGAGTAGGCTGTCCCAGCCCCACCATGGCATAAGAAGASCAAAAGGMAGCTTAAGGGGAGAGGCCTGCCAASCCACCAATGTCTGATTTCTGTGAAGACCATTACCAGATACGTTCAGGTAGATAATCAGATGCATTGCTTTCTCCGYGCCTGGTCACGACTTAGCATGCATACAAGCTAAAACATGTCAGGATAAACTAATCCCAGAGGCATAACTCTCCCAATATTAATTCGTTTGGTGTGTTTTCCTCTCCTCTCCTCTCCTCTCCTCTCCTCTCCTCTCCTCTCCTTTCTCCTTTCTCCTTTCTCCTTTCTCCTTTCTCCTTTCTCCTTTCTCCTTTCTCCTTTCTTTTTTTCAGAATGCCCAGCCCCTGTGGTGTGTAAGTGTAAACAAATTCCTGCTTTTGCCTCTTTCAAGTGTAAACATTGTTAATTTTGGGGGTAGTCATGAATAACTGGGAGAGGAAAAAGCCATGTAATACTATGGCAGGATGTAACTGAGAGCATGACCTCTCTGTTGGGTGCTTGTTCTGGAATAGACTGGGTTACCATCTCTGCCCCCTTCCCTTAACAAATTCACAATTGTTTCAGGAAGCAGTTATCTGGCACCTACATATTCCTAGGGAAGACACGCTTGCCCAGAATCTGTTCAGATCTAGTGGATAAAGCAGAGCTGATATGCAGGGTTTTGTAGCTGATAGTCCTTGCCTACAGGTGAGAGACTGAGGTGACTCTCCCTCAGAAGTACAAGATCTAACAAAAGTGTTTTGCTCCAGCTAGGGAAGCCAGACCTACAACCATTACAGCATCATTAAGGCGTTGAGTTATGCATACACATATGCACAAACTTCCCCATTCCAATTACTTTTGGAGAAGCAAAGGATAAGAAAGCTTATAGGCTTTCTTAGGTATTACAGTAATAATCTATGAATAGAGATAAGCCATTTTATTGTTAATTTCTTCCAAATCTGTTTATCTATCGCTAGCATCCAGTAAAGAGAAAAGCTTTAATATTTAAAAGAGGCAGACGATATTTTATTTTATGGGAGGGAAAGTCATTACATGTCATTGATTGCTTCTTTCACTAATGTATTTTGAGGTAGAGCATTGTGTAAGAGGCAATATCCCTGGATCCTTGGGAGATCAGCAAAGACTAAATACTGGTCAACACTCTAAGAAAAAAACTTTAATTTTAGTTAGTGAGAGCTATGACAAAAGCCAACAAAATCCATGAAAATTAAATTTTTAGGATGAAACATTTGAGCTTCACTTTATCATAGTTTTCTACCTTTCTCTACTACAAAAGTACAATGTCTGTCCCAGTCTRGTGCCTGGACTTTAAAAAAGCTGCTGGCAAATTAAGAAAGTTTCAGGAAAGAGCTACAAAAGTAATTCTTGGAAGCTTACCACATACTGAGAGGTTAAATTAAAATCAGTCTATTCAGTTTATCGAAGAAAAGCTTCATAGATGATTTGAGCAGCTGCAGACTTACAGGGAACGTGGGGGACTAAGAAGGATGGAGCCCACTTTCCTGAGCCCTGCCTGCCCCCTGCCTGGGAGCTCACACATACCCAGAAGAGAGCTGGGCCTTACTGGGAGCTCTCCAGGCCAAAGGCAGCTACTTCATGGTCTTCAGATCCAGGAGAGCAGCTGTGGGCCAGGAGAGCAGCAGGGAACATGAACCCAAATCTCCTGTCCTCTCACACAGGATAGTGGTGCCCTCAGATGCAAGGTGGGATGCACTTTACCATGGGACAACAGTCTTAGTGCCCTGAGATGCCCACATTCATAGCAGGGCCATCCATGAGCACCAACATACAGAGATTTCTGACCTCCCTGTATAGCAAGCTCTATAACGAAATCCAGTTAAAAAATGTCACACCATAGCTAAAGTATGTTTTCTGACAARGGCAGGAGCTAGCCACTGGAACAGCATAGTCACCTACAGTCACATCAGATTTTCCATCGTTTCATTTCCATAAATCAGGGTGGGATAGCTTTCATTAAAGATACCAGCACAATCAGAAATTAAGGGCCACATAAAAAAGTGATTGAATGAAAATCTATCATTCCGCTTGGCCTGTGTTATGCGGAAAGTCAGCACAGAAGATTGTTCTGACCTATAGAGCCTGTGAATCTAAAACATTCCTTTATAACAGCATAGGAGGCTGCAGTCAGGACAACACATAGCATATGACCAAAAAGAAATAATTTATTCTCTGTGATACAGGATGAATAGATTTTCACACCATTCAGATCCATTTTTTTAACCATCCACCATATGCCAGGAACTGGAGCGAAGTGTACAGAGCGATTCTACATCTGCTTCCTCCTTCATGCTGTGCATGCTTTTTTTTTTATAAAAGTCCTTCTCTGTAAAGCAGCAGAACACACARCAGATAGCATTTCCTGGGGTCTGTGTGAACACCCCTACAAAGGATATACYGTGGTGAGAGTCAGTGGGAACACGTGAGAAAAAACAGCAAGACCATAACATAGGTGACATATATGTGCCTCCTAGCAAAGCTGGACCAGGAAAAGCTGAAATAATTGAACATTTTCTTTAAAAATGTGGAGAAATAAAACATTTATCTTGTTACTTCTCCTGCCTACAAATAAATTAAATATCAGTCTTCATGCCGAGTTGGTGCTGGATCCAGATGGCTGATCCACCTTTCTCTCACYGCTCATGAGCAGGTTCTGAGAAGAGAAGGATAAAGTTATGCCATTATTTTATTAAGAAAGAATAGCCTTTATTACAGTACTATTTACCATGCAGCCTATATTAGAATCGTAGTCTCATAAACAACATGCATAGCTATCTCCTTTTTCTTGGCTGGAGTCATCCAGCTTTACACAGAACTCCGCTTGGGGTCAATTGGAAGCCATTGAGCTACTTAACTGCTTTGTTTATTCAGCTTTTAAATTTCTCCAKCTTTTATCTGATGTCCTTGGGCCTTATGTCAAGCTGTTTTTACAGGGTGCTTGCAGTAGATGAACTAGTATGTGTCATAKTCGTTCTGAATAATGATGGCATATTATTATGCTTGTAAATGTATTAGYTTGCTTGCAAAACTACTTGAAATTTTACAGTACCTGCCAGCTTGCTATTTTTTATAAAGTAATCATAGTATTAGCAAGGCATCAGAAAAAAGGAGTGGAGTATCATTCATAAAGTTCACATTTAGTTCGGGTGACTAACTATAGATGCCAAACAGTTTTAAATCTATTTGTCACACACTTACGAGCACCTTGTCTTCCGCTGCCCAACAGCTCATTTCCCCTGGCACTTCCACAACATCAGTGAATGGGAAACTAGTCACCCAATAAACTCTCTGCAATTATTCTTCAACTAGATCTAGAATTATTGCYTAAGTGCATTACTATTACTAACACAATAGATAGGATTAGGTCATCAGGATTGCATTCTGTGCCCAGCATTGCATGTATTACAGGGTTTATTTTCTAAACAAAAGACTGTTTGTCAGTGTTACTTTTGCTCTAATGAACACAAAGCAAACTGTATAAACACAGAGGTATTTCTGTACCACCTAGCTGCTCTGCATCTGAGAGATCCCTGGTGCTCAGAAAAGGAGAGGAGATGGTCATCTTTCAGCTCCCAAATTGCTTTTACGTGGGGCAGTGATTTGCACAGGAGAGCCAGCCCACCTTATCATTTGTCAATTGAGAAAGTATTCGATGGGAGTGTATCGTGTCACAATTTGTTCAACTAGGTTTCTGGAGACCAAGACAGACAGATGGTTAATTCCACTTTTTTCTTTCTTTTTTTCTTTCTTTTTCTTTTTCTTTTTTTTTT